>NC_091979.1:109223229-109560729 GCF_044704955.1 Pristiophorus japonicus
ATGGCAGATTAAATTTAATGCAGAAAAGTGCGAAGTGATACAATATGGAAGAAAGAATGAGAAGAGGAAATATAAATTCCCGGCGTTGACCCCTGACCTCCGCGTTGATGAGCTGGAGTCCGAGCTGCAGACACTGTGACACATCAAGGAGGGGCAGAGTTACCTGGATGCTGCGCTCCAAGAGGCAGTCACACCAATTAGATTAATTAATTCAAATTTGGTGTGTGGTCAAGGATTGGAGGCTGTGACTATGAGTGAAGAAACAATGTGGACTCAGGATGTAGTGATGGAGGTGCCTCAGCCCTTGCTCTTGTCCAACAGGTTTGAGGCTCTTATTCCCTGTGTGGACGAGAACAGGGACTGCAGGGAGGATGAGCAAACTGACCATAGCACCGTGGTACAGGGGGCCATTCAAATGGGGGAGGTAAAAAGAAACATTGTAGTGGTAGGAGATAGTATCATTAGGGGGATAGATACTGTTCTCTGCAGCCGAGAGCGTGAGTCCCGAAGGCTGTGTTGCCAGGGTTAAAGACATCTCCTATAGGCTGTAGAGGAACTTGGAGTGAGACAACTCCAACGACATAGGTAGGACAAATAAAGAGGTTCTGCTGAGGGATTATGAGTAGCTAGGGGCCAAATTAAAAAGCAGAACCACAAAGGTAATAATCTCTGGCTTACTACCTGAGCCACGAGCAAATTTGCATAGGGTAAATAAGATCCGAGAGTTAAACACATGGCTCAAAGACTGGTGTGGGAGAAATAGGTTTTGGTTCATGGGGAAAGCGGGAGCTGTTCCATTGGGACGGGCTCCACTTAGACCATGCTGGGACTAGGGTCCCGGTGAATTAAATAACTGGGGCTGTAGAGAGGGCTTTAAACTAAATCAGTGGCGGGGGTGAGCGGAAATTTTAAAAAGTCAAAGAATAAGGAGAAGGCAATAGAGCAGGGTAGTACTGGGAGAAATGAAAACCAGAGTGTGACAGGAAGGGACAAAATGTATAAACATAAAAGTGTATCAGAAAGTGGGGTCAAGGCAGGAAAAAATGGTAAAAAAATAAATTTAAAAGCTCTTTATCTGAATGCACGCAGCATTCGTAACAAAACAGATGAGTTGACGGCACAAATAGATACAAATGGGTATGATCTGATAGCCATTACAGAGACGTGGTTGCAAGATGACCTGGATTGGGAACTCAATATTTGTCAATTCGGAAGGACAGAAAGGAAAAGGTGATGGATAGCTCTGTTAATAAAGGATGAGATTAGTGAGTTAGTGAGAAATGATATTGGCTCAGAAGATCAAGATGTTGAATCAGTTTGGGTGGAGATAAGGAATAATAAAGGGGAAAAAAAATCGCTGGTGGGTGTAGTCTATAGTCCCCCGAACAGTAGCTATACTGTTGGACAGAGTACAAATCAAGAAATAATGGAGGCTTGTAGAAAGGAATGGCAATAACCATGGGGGATTTTAACCTTCGTGTTGATTGGACAAAGCAACTTGGCCAGGGTAGCCTTGAGGAAGAGTTCAAAGAGTGTTTCCGGGATAGTTTCCTTGAACAGTACATTGCAGATTCAACCAGGGAGCAGGCTATCTTAGATCTGGTACTGTGTAATGAAATAGGATTAATAAAGGATCTCCCAGTGAAGGATCCTCTAGGAATGAGTGACCATAACATGGTTGAATTTCAAATTCAGTTGGAGGGTGAGAAAGTTGGATCTCAAACCAGTGTCTTAAGCTTAAATAAAGGAGACTACAAAGGTATGAAGGCAGAGTTGGTTAAAGTGGACTGGGAAAATAGATTAAAGTATGGGACGGTTGATGAGCAGTGGCAGATATTTAAGGAGATATTTCATAACTCGCAACATAAATATATCCCAATGAAAAGGAAAGACTGTAAGAGAAGGGATAACCATCCGTGGCTAACTAAGGAAATAAGGGATGGTATCAAATTGAAAACAAGGGCATACAAAGTGACCAAGACGAGTGGGAGGCCAGAGGATTGGGAAACTTTTAAAAGCCAGCAAATAATGACTAAAAAAATAATAGAGGGAAGATAGATTATGAAAGTAAGCTAGCACAAAATATAAAAACAGAGTTTCTACAGGTACATAAAAAGGAAAAGAGTGGCTAAAATAAATGTTGGTCCCTTAGAGGATGAGACTGGCGAATTAATAATGGGAAACAGGGAAATGACAGAGACTGTGAACAAATATTTTGTATCGGTCTTCACGGTAGGAGACACTAAAAACATCCCAATAGTGGATACTCTCTTAGGCGGTCCCTCGTATCGAGGATGACTGGCTGCCGCACCAAAAAGGGATGAGTTCACAAGTGTTTCGATGAGGACCTGATATTCCAGGTCGCGAACTACATATTGAAGGGTGGAAGATGGCTGTGCATGGATTTTTTTAACATGTGGTGGCCGTTGCACACCAGCCACCACAGGGGCTTGACAGAGATGGTCTTGGTCCAGTGGCAAGGATTAACCAAGAAGACTAGAGATGAGCTCTGCTGCACGGACCAATACGCGCACATATCGCAGTGTGGGCTGGCCCTCACCTCTTCTGGGCCTCAAACTCACACCTCTTCTGGGCCCCAATCACGTCGCTCGTGTGCCCCGATCTCTCTCCATTCCTCTGCCCCGGTCATTCACTGCACCTCTACCATGATCTCTTGCCGCATCTCCGCCCCGATCATTCGCTGCACCTCTGCTGTACCTAGGCCCCGCCGAAGTCCCTGCCCATGCTTCAATCGGCAACCTGGGTTTTGGTGATGTCACCCAGTCGTCCTCCTGGAACGGCTCGCGTTGCATCTTGAAGTGGCTTCTCCTCTTATACCCCCGACCTGCAGCTGGTGTTTCCTCACAGGTCGGGGCGCCATGCTGGTTCCCGGGCCGTCGCTCCTCCTCTTATACCCCCGACCTGCGGCTGATGATTCTTCAAGGGTCTAAAGGGAGAGAGGAACTTAATACAATCACTATCACTAAAGAAGTAGTACTCGTTAAAATAATGGGACTAAAGGCGGACAAGTCCCCTGGTCCTGATGGCTTGCATCCGAGGGTCTGAAAAGATGTGGCTGCAGAGATAGTGGATGCATTGATTGTAATTTACCAACATTTCCTGGATTCTGGGGAGGTCCCAGAGGATTGGAAAACCGCAAATGTAACGCCCCTATTTAAAAAAGCAGGCAGACAGAAAGCAGTTAGCCTAATATCTGTCATTGGGAAAATGCTGGAGTGCATTATTAAGGAAACAGTAGCAGGACATTTGGAAAAGCATAATTCAATCAAGCAGAGTCAGCATGGTTTTATGAAAGGGAAATCATGTTTGACAAATTTGCTGGAGTTCTTTGAGGATGTAACGAGCAGAGTGGATAAAGGGAACCAGTGGATGCGGTATATTTGGATTTCCGGAAGACATTCGATAAGGTGCTGGACAAAATAAAAGTTCACTGGATTGGGGGTAATATATTAGCATGGATAGAGGATTGACTAAGTAACAGAAAACAGAGAGTTGGGATAAATGGGTCATTGGCAAACAGTAACTAGTGGGGTTCCACAGGTTTCGGTGCTGGAGCCTCAACTATTTACAATCGATATTAATGACTTGGATGAAGGGACCGAGTGTAATGTAGCCAAGTTTTCTGATGATACAAAGATGGGTGGGAAAGCAAGTTATGAGGAGGACACAAAAAATCTGCAAAGGGATATAGACAAGCTAAGTGAGTGAGCAAAAATTTGGCAGATGGAATATAATGTGGGGAAATGTGAGGTTATCCACTTTGGCAGAAAAAATAGAAAAGCAAATTATAATTTAAATGGAGAAAAATTGCAAAGTGCTGCAGTACAGAGGGACCTGGGGGTTCTTGTGCATGAAACACAAAAAGTTAGTATGTAGGTTCTGCAAGTGATCAGGAAGGCAAATGGAATGTTGGCCTTTATTGCAAGGGGGATGGAGTATAAAAACAGAGAAGTCCTGCCATAACTGTACAGGGTATTGGTGAGACCTCACCCAGAGTACTGCATACAGTTTTGGTCTCCGTATTTAAGAAAGGATATACTTGCATTGGAGGCTGTTCAGAGAAGGTTCACTAGGTTGATTCCGGAGATGAGGGGTTGACATACGAAGATAGGTTGAGTAGGTTAGACCTATACTCATTGGAGTTCAGAAGAATGAGAGGTGATCTTATCGAAACATATAAAATAATGAATGAGGGGGCTCAACAAGGTGGATGCAGAGAGGTTATTTCCACTCATAGGGGAAACTAAAACTAGGGCAGAGTCTCAGAATAAGGGGTTGCCCATTTAAAACTGAGATGATGAGTTTCTTCTCTCAGAAGGTGGTAAATCTGTGGAATTCTCTGCCCCAGAGAGCTGTGAAGACTGGGTCATTGAATATATTTAAGGTGGAAATAGGCAGATTTTTGAGCGATAAGGGAGTAAAGGGTTATGGGGAGCGGGCGGGGAGGTGGAGCTGAGTCCATGATCGTATCAGCTATGATCTTGTTGAATGGCGGAGCAGGCTCGAGGGCCCAAACGGCTTACTCCTGCTTCTATTTCTTATATTCTTATGTTCTAAACTAAAGGGTACAATCCTAAAGAGGGTGCATTAAGAGAGACCTGGGGGTATATGTGCACAAATCATTGAAGGTGGCAGGGCAGGTTGAAAAAGCAGTTAACAAAGCTTATGTGATTGTGGGCTTCATGAATAGAGGTATAGAGTACAAAAGCATGGCTATTATGATGAACCTGTATAAAACATTGGTTCGGCCTCAACTGAAGTATTGTGTCAAATTCTGGGCACTACTCTTTAGGAAGGATGTGAAGGCCTTAGAGAGGATGCAGAAATGATTTCCGAGAATTATTCCAGGGATGAGAGATTTCAGTTACGTGGATAGACTGGAGAAACTGGGGTTGTTCTCCTAAGAGCAGAGAAGAGTAAGAGGAGATTTGATAGAGGTGTTCAAAATCATTAGGGTGTGGACAGAGTAGATAGAGAGAAACATTTCCCATTGGTAGAAGGGTTGAGAGCCAAAGGACACAGATTTAAGGTGATTGCCAAAAGAACCAAAGGTGACATAAGAAAAAACTTTTTTACGCAGCGAGTGGTTAGGATCTGGAATGCACTGTCTGAAAGACTGGTGGAGGCAGACTCAATAACAGCTTTCAAAAGGAAATTGGTAAGTACCTGAAAGAAAATAATTTTGGGGGCTGCAGGGAAAGGGCGGGGAAGTGGGACTAGCTGAAGTGCGCTTGCAGAGAGTCGGCATGGCCTTCTTCTGTGCTGTAACCATTCTATGATGAGGCATAATTGTTGCCAGGCTCAAATGAGACAGACAGACGTTGAGGAGTTTCTGTGCTTGAAGATGATGTAGAGTTTCAGTTGCACTTTCTGCACCTGGGAATTACTTTTTGCAGAGACTTTCTTTTGCCATTTTCCTACACAGACCTGGACTTGCTCTCATTGCTTCTGACAATGTGAGGCCAAAAGAAGATTTTCACCCCACTTTCAATGAGTGCTTCTCTGCATCAAGTATGGCATTCATTTTGTGTATACCCTCGACTGCCATTATCCTGGAGAAGGACAAACAGTAGCACAGAATGAAGCACAGGAAAGTCAGGCAGCTAACCGTCTTCTTAAAACCCTCTCACCTCCAACAACAAGTGTGAGGATCTCATGGACTTCTTTGTCTCACAGATTGAGACGATCCGATCAGCCTCTTCCTTCCTTCCCCTAGCCCACCGGGCCAAACTTCCTCTGAGGCTCCCCCCTGCCCTAGCCCTAAACTCGCATCTTTCTCTAGTTTCTCTCTGATCTCCCCTCTTAACCTCTGCGCGCTCATCTTGTCCACGAGACCCACTTCCTGCTCCCTTGACCCTATTCCCACTAAATTGCTGACCACCCAACTTCCTTTTCTGGCTCCCATGTTAGCCGACATTGTTAACGGTTCTCTCTCCACATATACTGTCCCCCTCATCTTCAAATCTGCAGTCATCACTCCTCTCCTCAAAAAAACCACCCTTGACACCACTGTGCTTTCTAGCTACCACCCCATCTCCAACCTCCCTTTCCTCTCCCAAGTCCTTGAACGTGTTGTCACTTTCCAAATCCGTGCCCATCTTTCCCGGAACTCCATGGTTGAATCTCCTCAATCTGGTTTCCGCCCTTGCCACAGTACCGAAACGGCTCTTATCAAAGTCACAAATGACATTCTTTGTGACTGTGACAAAGGTAAACTATCCCTCCTCATCCTCCTGGACCTCTCTGCAGCCTTTGATACAGTTGACCACTCCATCCTCCTCCAACGCCTCTCCATCACCCTCCAGCTGGGTGGGACTGCACTCGCCTGGTTCCATTCTTATCTATCTAATCGACGGCAGAAAATCTCCTGCAATGGCTTCTCTTCCCGCTCCCGTATCGTTACCTCTGGTGTTCCCCAACGATCTATCCTTAGCCCCCTATTTCTCATCTATATGTTGCCCCTTGGCAATATCATCCAAAAACACAGCGTCAGTTTCCACATGTACGCTGTTGACACCCAGCTCTATCTCTCCACTACTTCTTTCGACCCCTCCATGGTCTCTAAATTGTATAACTGCTTGTCCGACAGCCAGTACTGGATGAGCAGAAATGTTCTCCAATTAAATATTGGAATGACCGAAACCATTGTCTTTGATCCCTGCTTACAAACTGCATTCCCTAGCCACTGACTCCATCCCTCTATCTGAGGTTAAACCAGACTGTTCGCACCCGAGGCATCATATTTGACCTTGAAATGAGCTCCCGGCCACATATCCGCGGCATAACAAAAACCGCCTATTTCCACCTCCGTAACATTGCCCGTCTCCGCCCCTGCCTCAGCTCATCTGCTGCTGAAACCCTCATCCCATGCCTTTGTTACGTCTCGACTTGACTACTCCAACGCACTCCTGGCTGGCCACATTCTACCCAACGTAAACTTGAAGTCATCCAAAACTTGGCAGCCCGTGTCCTAACTCACACCATGTTCCAATCACCCATCACCCCTGTGCTCGCTGATCTACATTGGCTCCCGGTTAAGCAACGCCTCAATTTCAAAATTCTCATCCTTTTTTACAAATCCCTCTATGGCCTCGCCCCTCCCTATCTCTGTAATCTCTTTCAACCTCACAACCACCGCCCCCACCCCCCCTCCCCACGAGATGTCTGCACTCCTCAAATTCTGCCCTCTTGAACATCCCTGATTAAAACTGCTCATCCATTGGTGGCCGTGCCTTCAACTGCTTGGGCCCTAAGCTCTGGAACTCCCTCTTTAAACCTTTCCGTCTTTCTATCCTCCTTTAAGACGCTTCTTAAAACCTACCTCTTAGACCAAGCTTTTAGTCATCTGCCATAATTTCGTCTTATGTGGCTCGGTGTCAGATTTATCTGTTTTGTCTCATAACACTGCTGTGAAGCACCTTGGAATGTTTTACTACATTAAAGGTGTTATGTCTTTAATACTCTTATGAATGACTCCACGAGGTCTAGTATTGTATTGTACTTGAGCTGTTGTGACCTTAGTCCCATTTTTTGTAACTCCAGAGTGAGGTACAAGCATGGTGGGCAGACTTTTATACTGGGCCCTGCACACCGATGCAGGTGACCCTCAGGTCTCCCACCGCAGTGCCCTCTGGTGGCACACCTTGTGACTATACAGTTAGTATACATGGTCGACAGACATGACATCACTTGCCCCCCAAGTCTTTAATGCACATTGACTCGTACATTGACGGTGACCTGGGCTTTGCTCTTCCTGGTTGACCATTGGAGGGTTGCTTCTAGCTTGGGTGGGTTGGTAGTCAGATTTGTTGCCAGTGGAGGTCCCAGTGGTTTCTGGTTATGAGTCCATGACTACTCCATTCTGTCCCCCCGACACAGAGATCATGCTAATAGCCCGTTACATGCAAGTTGCATTCAAGTTCATCACATGGATTTTACATTTACATCTTGGTACATTTGTTGGGTGGATTAGTTGCGTTTCTTTTTGTGTGATACATTTACATGATCAGTACAGGTATCTCAGTATAGGTACACAAGGACAGTCTAGTTCCAGCACGGCCGGATGAGATCCGGGTCGTTTGGTGGCGGCACAGCGCCCCATGCTAGTGGGTCTGTGGGCGAGGTGAGCTCATTTTGCTCGAGTTGCCAGAGCTCAAGGCTTTTGCCGTTACTCCCAGTGTTGGGCAGACCCAAAGACAGCTGATGTGACTGTGACCACCCTGTCCTTTTCGGTTGCACAGTGTCGCTGCTGCTCCCTGGGAAGCAGTCTGAGCAAGTGAGCGTTTCATCTAAGCGATGGTGGGGTTGCCTCGTTTTGTCTAGCAGTTCGCAGGGGACTGCTGACTCGCTTTCCTTGAGGGCACTGTTGTGAGCAATCTCTAGTTTGGGATCCTGGCTGGTCCAGGTCCTGTTTGGAGGAGCCGTTGCGGGTGACCCTTTGCTCTTGGGCATTGCCATGATGGCGAGTGGGTTTGTGGGCTGCGCCTTTTCCGCCTGGGTGGTGGGCGATGGTAGCCGACTGCGAGCATAGGCGCAGTTTACTATTTCTGGCCCGTGGCGGTTCATGCCATTGGGTGCCTGCAACGTTAAACCGATCTGAGGCAGGATATCGCTACCGATGCCTCTGCTCTCCGGGGATTGTTTACTCTGCGGCTTGTCTACTTCTGTCAGCTGTGGGGACACTTTATGATACATCGTTCTGGTCCCGGGGACACAGGCTACAGCATTGGGTAGCCTGCTGGACCTGTATACGACCGTTAGGTGTTCGCCCGCTACATTGGCTGATTCCAATTTGCACCAGACATCGCTCAACATTTTGCTAGTTACAGCTGGACTTTTACATTGGTTATCAATTTCAAGCAGTTCATTCAAAAATGGCGGGTTGCTGGCCTCCTTTAAAATGGTCTTACTACTTTTACCCCAATTGTCTTCCTTGCGTGGAACCACGTGTCGTTGCTCCATTAGCGCTGCACCTCATGGTTTGGACGCCATCTTTTCCCTGTCCATGATGTCGACTGCCGCGATCTTCTTTCCCAGGGATTCTGCCATTGAAGCTGGGAAGGCGCCCTCAGATCCAATCTTCCTCCCCAGGAGTCCTGCCACTGAAGGTGTGTTCGGGTCGTCTCGACCGGATCATCGCCACGCAGTCATGATAAGCGGCCTGTGCCTTGGGACTGTGCGGATCTGCTCTCCGGTGCCTGGTCCAACTGAAGGTGGGGGCTTGCTCTGCCTCTGAGCACGGGGGACGTTGATCGCTGGAGGGATGAAGTCTTTCCAGTTCGAATGAATCTTCTCGATCCATCTTCTTCCAAGTAGCATTGGTCCATCACCTGAAACAATCCACAATGGTAAATTGTGCACCGCACCATCATGGGATACACTTACATCCGCACTACCAACAACTGATATCAGTTCCTTGGTGTAGGTGCGCAGTTTTGCCTGAACCGGGACCAGCTTGGGTCATTCAGCTTGATCATTCCATAGCCTCTCAAAGGCTTCCTGACTCATTATTGACTGACTCGCCTCCGTGTCCACTTCCATGAAGACTGGAACGCCATTTATCTCGAATTCCATTATCACTGGAGGACAATCTGTGGTGCAGGTATATACTCCATACATTTCGGCCTGGGACTGAGCTGCCTCTCTAGCGATCTCCTCGTAATCCGTGCTGGATTCACAGCCATCTGCTGACTCCTCTTTCAAGAGTCACAGCTCTTTTGCACATTCGCTGGAAGTGGCTCTTTGTGCTGCAGCCTTTGCACACATAGTCTCTGAACCGACACTGATGAGCCCTGTGATTACCTCCACAATGCCAGCATGGTGCTACCCGACTTACGTTTACACCCCTCGGCGGACTCTGAGTTAAAGGACTCGGGAGCCTGTATGCTCTGCCCTGGGCAGATTCACGTTCAACAGTTCTGCCTGTGAAAGGCGCCATTCTATTTACAGTACTTGCCAGGTTTGAGTCCTGAGAGTGAGTCATCATCTGCTTGGAGCTACAACTTGAGGTCATGAACGCCTGGCTGATGCTGATGGCCTTCTGCAAAGTGACGGTGATTTCAGCAGACAGTAGCCTGTGAAGAAGGGCTTCATGACCAATTACGAAGACATCCGGCAACGCTACGGCGAGGGATGCACTGAATTCACACGATCCTACCAGCCTCCTGAAGTCAGCAGTGTACTTCCCGATTTCCTGGCCCTCGGGGCGGCAGTGTGTATAAAATCGATGCCTGGCCGTGAGGATGCTCTCCTTCGGTTTGAGTTAGTCCCGAATTAGCACTTTCAGCTCCTTGTATGACATGGTCGTTGTTTTCTCTGGTGCAAACAAGTCCCTGATGAGGCCGTAGACTGTGGGCCCACAACTGGTCAACAGGATAGCTCTGCGCTTATCTGCCAGCATGACCGGATCATCGCCTACCAGGTCGTTTGTTACGAAATATCGGTCGAGCCGCTCCATAAAGATTTCCCAATCTTCACCCTCTGAGAACTTTCCTAATGCACCAACGTTCGCCATTTTTGCGTGAAAGTTCATAATCTCGTCGCCAGTTGTTATGTCTTTAATATTCTTATGAATTACTCCACGAGGTCTAGTATTTTACTTGAGCAGTTGTAACCTTAGTTCCATTTATTGTAACTCCAGAGTGAGGCACAAGCATGGTGGACAGCATTTTATACTGAGCCCTGCACACCTATGCAGGTGACCCTCAGTCTCCCACCGCAGTGTCCTCTGGTGGCACACCCTATGTGACTATACAGTTAGTATAAAATGACAAAAGGTGCTAAATAAATAAGTTATTATTGTTGTTATTTGTTGTAGCCCAGCAGATATTACACAATATAAAGACAGCACGGATCAGATGAGGACTCGACTGAAGAGAGTGCACCACCACAGAGATAATCCCATGATTTCCCCTTAATGGAAGAGTTAGAATACTACAGGGATGAGTTCCAATGGGACAAAGGGACTACACTTGTCCTTGAGTTTTCTTGCATATTTTTCTCCCCTTCCTCTCTCTCCTCTCCCTCTCTCATCTCATCATCTTTCTCTCCTCGGATCTCCTCTCTCTTTCCTCTCATCTCCTTTCTCTTCTCTCCTCCCTTGCTTTTCTCATCATCGTTCTCTCCTCTCATATCCCCTCTCCTTTAGAAACATAGAAACATAGAAAATAGGTGCAGGAGTAGGCCATTCGGCCCTTCGAGTCTGCACCGCCATTCAATGAGTTCATGGCTGAACATGCAACTTCAGTACCCCATTCCTGCTTTCTCGCCATACCCCTTGATCCCCCTAGTAGTAAGGACTTCATCTAACTCCTTTTTGAATATATTTAGTGAATTGACCTCAACAACTTTCTGTGGTAGAGAATTCCACAGGTTCACCACTCTCTGGGTGAAGATGTTTCTCCTCATCTCGGTCCTAAATGGCTTACCCCTTATCCTTAGACTGTGACCCCTGGTTCTGGGCTTCCCCAACATTAGGAACATTCTTCCTACATCTAACCTGTCTAAACCCGTCAGAATTTTAAACGTTTCTATGAGGTCTCCTCTCATTCTTCTGAACTCCAGTGAATACAAGCCCAGTTGATCCAGTCTTTCTTGATATGTCAGTCCCGCTATCCCGGGAATCAGTCTGGTGAACCTTCGCTGCATTCCCTCAATAGCAAGAATGTCCTTCCTCAAGTTAGGAGGCCAAAACTGTACACAATACTCCAGGTGTGGCCTCACCAAGGCCCTGTAAACTGTAGTAACACCTCCCTGCCCCTGTACTCAAATCCCCTCGCTATGAAGGCCAACATGCCATTTGCTTTCTTAACCGCCTGCTGTACCTGCATGCAAACCTTCAGTGACTGATGTATCATGACACCCAGGTCTCGTTGCACCTCCCCTTTTCCTAATCTGTCACCATTCAGATAATAGCCTGTCTCTCTGTTTTTACCACCAAAGTGGATAACCTCACATTTATCCACATTATACTTCATCTGCCATGCATTTGCCCACTCACCTAACCTATCCAAGTCACTCTGCAGCCTCATAGCATCCCCCTCACAGCTCACACTGCCACCCAACTTAGTGTCATCCGCAAATTTGGAGATACTACATTTAATCCCCTCATCTAAATCATTAATGTACAATGTAAACAGCTGGGGCCCCAGCACAGAACCTTGCGGTACCCCACTAGTCACTGCCTGCCATTTTGAAAAGTACCCATTTACTCCTACTCTTTGCTTCCTGTCTGCCAACCAGTTTTCAATTCACATCAGCACACTACCACCAATCCCATGTGCTTTAACTTTGCACATTAATCTCTTGTGTGGGACCTTGTCGAAAGCCTTCTGAAAGTCCAAATACACCACATCAACTGGTTCTCCCTTGTCCACTCTACTGGAAATATCCTCAAAAAATTCCAGAAGATTTGTCAAGCATGATTTCGCTTTCACAAACCATGCTGACTTGGACCTATCATGTCACCTCTTTCCAAATGCGCTGCTATGATATCCTTAATAATTGATTCCATCATTTTACCCACTACTGATGTCAGGCTGACCGGTCTATAATTCCCTGTTTTCTCTCCCTCCTTTTTTAAAAAGTGGGGTTACATTGGCTACCCTCCACTCTATAGGAACTGATCCAGAGTCAATGGAATGTTGGAAAATGACTGTCAATGCATCCGCTATTTCCACGGCCACCTCCTTAAGTACTCTGGGATACAGATCATCAGGCCCTGGGGATTTATCGGCCTTCAATCCCATCAATTTCCCCAACATAATTTCCCGACTAATAAGGATTTCCCTCAGTTCCTCCTTCTTACTAGACCCTCTGACCCCTTTTATATCCGGAAGGTTGTTTGTGTCCTCCTTAGTGAATACCGAACCAAAGTACTTGTTCAATTGGTCTGCCATTTCTTTGTTCCCCGTTATGATTTCCCCTGATTCTGACTGCAGTGGACCTACGTTTTTCTTTACTATCCTTTTTCTCTTTACATCTCTATAGAAGCTTATGCAGTCCGTTTTAATGTTCCCTGCAAGCTTCCTCTCGTACACTATTTTCCCTGCCCTAATCAAACCCTTTGTCCTCCTCTGCCGAGTTCTAAATTTCTCCCAATCCCCGGGTTCGTTGCTATTTCTGGTCAATTTGTATGCCACTTCCTTGGCTTTAATACTATCCCTGATTTCCCTTGATAGCCACAGTTGAGCCATCTTCCCTTTTTTATTTTTACGCCAGACAGGGATGTGCAATTGTTGTAGTTCATCCATGCGGTCTCTAAATGTCTGCCATTGCCCATCCACTGTCAGCCCCTTAAGTATCACTCGCTAATCTATCCTAGCCAAGTCACGCCTCATACCTTCAAAGTTACCCTTCTTTAAGTTCTGGACCATGGTCTCTGAATTAACTGTTTCGTGCTCCATCCTAATGTAGAATTCCACCATATTATGGTCACTCTTCCCCAAGGGGCCTCGCACAACAAGATTGCTAATTAATCCTCTCTCATTACACAACACCCAGTTTAAGATGGCCTCCCCCCTAGTTGGTTCCTCGACAAATTGGTCTCGAAAACCATCCCTTATGCACTCCAGGAAATCCTCCTCCACCGTATTGCTTCCAGTTTGGTTAACCCAATCTATATGCATATTAAAGTCACCCTTGATAACTGCTGCACCTTTATTGCATGCAACCCTAATTTATTGTTTGATGCCCTCACCAACATCACTACTACTGTTTGGAGGTCTGTGCACAACTTCCACTAACATTTTTTGCCCTTTGATGTTCTGCAGCTCTACCCATATAGATTCCACAGCATCCAAGCTAATGTCCTTCCTAACTATTGCATTAATCTCCTCTTTAACCAGCAATGCTACCCTACTTCCTTTCCCTTTTATTCTATCCTTCCTGAATGTTGAATACCCTTGGATGGTGAGTTCCCAGCCCTGATCATCCTGGAGCCACGTCTCTGTAATCCCAATCACATCATATCTGTTACCATCTATTTGCACAGTTAATTCATCCACCTTATTACGGATACTCCTTGCATTAAGACACTAAGCCTGCAGGCTTGTTTTTTTTAACACCATTTGTCCTTTTAGAATTATGATGTAGTGTGGCTCTTTTTGTTTCTTGCCTTTGTTTACTCAGCCTTCCACTATTGCTTTTTACCTTTCTACCATCTGTTTCTGACTCCATATTACTTCGCCCTATCTTGCTGCATAGGTTCCCATCCCCCTGCCAAAATACTTTCCTACACACACTTTTATCTTTAGTATGTATAATATATTGGGTTGCCAGAGAATATATATTTATGTTGTTGGCTCAAGCTGTGACGGTTTGTGCTTTTTGAGCAATGTCCGTGTGTGAACTTCGAGACCAGTATTTGGTATAGAGAACTGTATTGGCACCCAGTGCTGCTGAGACACCAGCGAGTTCACAAGTGACTGCAGGGTTGGATTCTGCTGTCAATCACATCAGGACTGAACCATGTTCATTCTGACAGTCAGACTGTGTTTCCCCTGTAACTGGGCTGGAGTTTAATTTTCTGGCTATCTGACAAATAAATCAGCTTTGGTTCCAACACACAGTGTGTTGATTCCTTGATTTCTCTAATATAAGAGGAGACTAATTAATATCCTGTTACCAACTGTTCCTTTTTTGGGCCTTTCCTCCTTTGTTCAATAAAGACCTGTCCTATGCAGCACCTTACATGACCTCAGGATGCCCCAAAGTGCTTTACAGCCAATGAAGTACAACAACACCAATGTACATTTGAAGTGCATTCACTGTTGTAGTTGCATGAGAACACCAGCGGCAGGTCGGGGCCATAAAAGGATTGGAGGTGCGACGGCCTGGAAGCAGCGTGGAGGCATGTCACTTCAGGGAGCAGCGCGAGCTGGTGCAGGAGAGCGACGGCAGCGAAGAGTAACATCATCAAGGTCCAGGTCAGTGATTGGAGCGTGGGCAGATACAGCAGGAGCGAGGAGAGGCGTGAGTTCGGGGCCAGGGGCAGCACGGGCCAGCCTACACTGCGATATGTGTGCGCACTAGGTCCATGCAGCAGAGCAGGTCTCCAGTCGTCTTGGATAACCCTTGCCACTGGACCAAAACCTAGTTCTGTCAAGTCCGTGTGGTGGCTGGTGTGCAACGGCCACCACACGTTAAAAAAATCCACGCATAGGCATCTTCCACCCTTCAGGGTGTATTAGGTCCTTCATTGAAACACCTGTGAACTCATCCTTTTTTGGTGTGGAAGCAAGTCATCCTCGTTTTGAGAGAAGGCCTATGGTATGATAGTGTGTGTGTGTGGGCCACCCCGACCTGTGTGAGAACACCACCGCAGGTCGGGGCCATAGAGCAGGAGCGCCGGGCCCTGGAACAGAGTGGGCGAAAGTGCGGCGAATGAGGGTATGGAGCCCAGAAGAGCCGTGGGCCCAGAGGCAGCACAGGCCAGCCCACACTGCAATATGTGTGCGCACTAAGTCGGTGCAGCAGAGCAGGTCTCCAGTTGTCCTGGTTCAACCCTTGCACTGGATAAAGGCCTAGCTCTGTCGAGCCCGTGTGGTGGCTGAGGTGCAACGGTCATCACACGTTAAAAAAATCCACGCACAGGCATCTTCCACCCTTTCAATTGGTGTTCAGGACTGGAACATCGGGTCCTTCATTGAAACATCTGTGAACTCTTGTGGAAGCAAGTCACCCTCGTTCGAGGAACCGCCGATGATGATGATAAATAGTGCAGCTCTGCCATCTACTGCATGAGGACCTGCGGTCATTTGCCCACACTGCTCTCTCTATGACTACAAGAGCACTAACGTTTTATGCGACTCATCAGGCAGCCATGGGGATCGTTGTAATATCAACTAGGTAGCAGAACAGGCAGATATTCATTATATGACTTTAGAAGATACTGGGGAATTCATCACCTTTGACAGCAAAACAAAGCTGCAGTGAGCTAGGGCCATCTTTATGGGGTTGCTTGCTTTCACAATATTACAGGGTTAAAATGAGAATTAACTGCTATTTAAACTTAGTCGCACTCCTTTCTTTACACGCCTAAAGTGGACTGTGTTGAGACGGCTTTGTGATCCTAAAAACTTATCTATTTTAACTCTTCTATCACATTACTTTCTTTTTCTAATGTGTTTCCAACAAAGCTGCATCAGATCATACATAGAGGATATAATTTAATATATCTGCAGAAGATCTGCATGAGCAAAAGTGCTTTGATCATGAGTACTATATCCTGTTTCTGCTCTGAAATGACAATTACAAAATGTCAATATAGAAAAGAGACACTTAACAAAACCTGCACCTCAGGCCTGCAGGTGACACTGCAGAACAGCACCACTGCTCCTCAACTGCCAAGAGATGCCTAATGAATAAAAGGATTACCACAGCATACCAATCTTGCTGTATACAATGAAAATATTTAATCCTGCAACATACTATGAGTTTAACAACAATCCAAACAATATGGTTAGACTTGAATATTGGCTAAGCTACCTCATCGGAGTGAGGAGTGCGACATATGTACCACCTGAATACAGTGCACAAAAATAAATATAAAAGGAGTGGTTTTTCTTTAAGTTGTACCTGGGGAATGCCAATTTGCAAGATACAGTGAAGAAATGTCAGGTTGTTGCCCTTACTGAACTGCTTTGAGATCTCATAACACCTTTTGATGGGCAGTAGTGAACCTTTCACAAATTATGAATGCACCTGAGCAATACAAATGGTCCGAGATGGGAAATAGTAGGGATGAGTTTCCCCACAGCGTACCTGAGACATCATGTGCCTGTTGGGTGTCCAGCAGCTGCTCATAGAGGAAAATTTACCCAAACATTTTTAGAATTTGTTGGAACAGCTGAATTACTAATTTCTTTATGAAGAATTCAATAGTTGGAATGTATTACACATTAGAATGTAACTTTCCAACTTCCATTGGAAGTGAGGGTGGAGACTTTCTGTGTCAGCCTGGCAAATGACATCATCCATTGTAAATCCTGCCAGTCCGCTTCGTTTCGTCCCAATGTAAAATATATCTCCATGAAGCCAAGATCCGATCCAGCAGATGCAAGACAACTAAAATGTACAAAGGACTGTTTCCCTGCAGTGATCAACCACAGAGCTATCAATTGCCATTGGAAAAGGAGCAAATTGAAAATGAGTGGTCTTGAAAACTTCTTTAATATCTTTGGCCAGCACAGTCAGCCGACTTAAGCTGCGGCAAGATGCCACTTCAATTCCCTTTCTTCCTTGTTGAGACAAGAGTCTCAGCAGTAGCAAACACAGCACAGACACCAGCCCAAAAGAGCCTAATGCCATGATCCTGGGATATGGGATAGGGTCAGGGTAGAAGTAAGTACTAGTCTCTGGTATCAATCAGTACTGGGAAGGAGGAATATGGTTTATCTATACTTGGGACAGTCTTGGACTTTGGTAGCACTAAGAGATGGTTCTGGGCTTTGGCTAGAACTACGATGGATGACATTTGGAAGCAATACAGTAATCTTTCTGGCATATGGCAGGATGTGGCATCACTGTCGGGGGGTGTGAGGCTGTAAACCAAAGGTCTGGAATAATTGAAGGGTGAATGGTATAATTGAAGGGCTCTGATGGATTTCTGATGTCTGTTAGTGGAAAGGAAAGGACAAAGATGAGAAAATGAGCCTAACAGTACTGGGGAATCTCAGTTCTGGCAACGCTGGTTTCTAACTTTCGGAGAGATCTCTGAAAATACTAAATTTGGTGTTTTATGAGTGTTCTGAAAGTGCAGTAGTCTATCTGTGTATGCCTAGCTCCTTCACATTCTATCTGCATTCTTCCCTTCTATCTTTCTCTCACTCTGTCTCACAGATTTTAGTAACTGAGGGAGTGAAATTGCCCCACGCCCCGATTGGGGGTGGTAACCTTCCGGGGCCGAGACTTTTATTGCCCAGCCTGGAAGTCCCATCCCAGACGCAGAATTGGGCCGTATGCCCCTCAAAGGAAGTGGAGCGCTGTCTCCGGCGCTCGGCTTCCTTTGAGGGGTGCTCCCGGGGCGGTAGCACAGTCCTGAGGTGTTACAATGCACCTCCACTTCAATTAAAGAGGGGGACGCTGCGCAATCTGCGCAACCGGGACGTGAGAGACTGGACCAGCAGCCCGGCATCTAAGACGGAGTGCTGGGCTGCACCACAGCGGCGCAGTCCATGCTAGGTCCGCCATGGTTGTGCCGACCTAAGAGTCGGCCGACCAACATAGATGGTGGCCCAGGCGCTGCAGGCTTCCCCTTTGAACAGCGCCCCGGGAGCGGATGTCCCGGCTGTAAGAATAAAAATGTTCAGTAATAAAATTGATTCTGTGTATGTATAAATGTTAAAAAAATGAGATTATATGAAAAGACAGTTTTGAAAAATTCAAAATGGAAGCTCACAGCCTCCCAGCATGATGTTTGTGTATTGTGTTAATTAGAAAGCCATTAAACTAATCAAGGAATGCCTCCAGACAGTCACATGGGTGAGGAGAGCCAATAAGGAACTGCCCTGGAACTGAGATCCAATCCTGAGGCTTTCTGAGAAACAATGGCTTTGAGGTATAAGAACTCAAGCCAAAGGTTTTTCTCTCTCTTCTCTTTCTCTCCTCAGCGCACTGCAGACCTCCTGCTGAAGACCAGCCGAAACAGCAAGCCGTGTGCTCAGCCAGTCAGAGGAAAGTGACATATACTATTGTAACTGATGACTGCTGATAGATGTGCATGTGTGTGTGTTCAACAAACTGTTCCGAATTGTTTTAAAAGAATCAGTCTCGCTGTCAATTAAATGCCAGAGATTTAGAAATTGTACAAATTGGTGGAGATTGCGGGCATCTGGCGAGACAGCTTTTTGATGATTCTTTTGAACAATTAGAAATTTCGGGAGTTGCGATTCTAACCTATGTTGCTAAGCATAACTTATAAATGATGAAACGGATCGGGAGAAGTTGCATCTTAAAGAGCAGTCGTCTCGATAGTTGTAACTGTTTAAGTGGGGACCCACCAGTAGTTATATTCAAAAGACACAGGATGAAGGGATCGGTCATGAACAGAAAGCCAACAACAAAAATAAATGTTGAGCTAGTTTATCAGGAGAAGTTGTCCAAAAAGTTCCCAATACAAGACATAGAAGAGTTAAAGGCACAGGCACGGTACCTCTGCAAGGGTCAATATGCGTCCTTTGGGGAGCTGGTAGTACTTAACCAGGAGAAAGTAGATAAAGGAGAGCTAAAGCCAAAATGGGCAAACGGTCTTGTGGCATTCAGCACATTTTATTGTGCCTGGAGAGATGAGGAATTAATGTGGCAGGAGGCCAAAGTGATACAAGATTTAAAAGAATTGCAAGTAAAAGAGATTCAACTAAAAGAAAGAGAATGAAGGTATAAAACAACAAAAGGAAGAAGGCATCCAACTTGTGAAGCAATTAAAAGGAGAAATACAGCATTTAAGACAAGAAATTGGTAAATTAAACCACAGTATTAGGCATTTAGAAAGAGGGCCGACCATTGCTACAACAACAAAGCCTCTCAAATTTAAATGCCACAGCAGCCGTTGTTGAAGCAAATGAAAACAAATTAGAGTTAAAAAATATATAAATTGAAAAATTTGAGACTCCAGCAAGAGATAGAAGATGCTAGGGGAGCATTAAGGGAAGTAATTAAGAAGCCACATAGGGAGCAGTTCACTCCCAGTGCCAACTAGAAATAGCGAGACTAAAAAGTAAGTTAGGGAGCAGCAGGCCCTGGTATCCACAGTAACATGGAGTGCCATAACAGAAACAGCAGAAGGGGACAAGGGGGAGACAGATTGGGAAGAGGAAAGCAGTCAGTATAATCCCCAGGAGGGTGGTGTAGGATGGGATACCTTGGAGACACAAGAGCCAATTGTAGCCGTAGTAACCACTTCTTCACGATGTAATGCGCACGGTCACATCACCAATAACCATATCAACTCACGGCCCATATCTGGTGCTGATGCCACGGCGTGTAGCCACGAGTTGGGGCCCATTAATGATGGGGACAACCCACTGGAAGTTAATAGGAGGTGGGCAAATTTCAGGAGGGGTCACCCAGCGTTGGAAGAGAGAGACTTAACACGAGTCCTCCTCTTCGCCTGTTCCATTTCCCTAAAATATAATCTGCCAGATGCAGTCCTCCTGGCGCAGCGGCCGATGTACTCATGACCGAGATCCTAAACCATTTAGGGATCCAAAACTTGAACTTAGTGGCTCTACTTAATCAGACCAAGCAGCGCCCAGAAGAGACCCCTAAAGCCTTCAGTAATCTATCAACGTACACAGAACCAGGCACCCGCAAATGCTACAGTAAGAATCAGGAACAATTTAAATCGATGTTTCTGACCCAACTCCACCCTTTAGTTAAAACCACCCTGGGCATAGCCATGAGCCCACTAATCAGTGGACAGATATAGAGACCAGTGCTGAAATAGCCTGGCAGATGGTAAAAGATCAGTTAAAGGTGAAGTCACCACCCACTGCAAATAAACCAGTGGGATCTTGAAACTACCCCTTTAAGAGACAGTGCTTCAATTGTAAGAAGGTAAGCCACCTAGCAAAAGACTGCAGCAGACCCAGACCAGCACCGAACCATGATGCAATGCATAGATACCTCCCGAGGGACAAATCCAAGCCCTCTGGGACAGATCAATGATTGGATCAATTGATAACCCTCATACAAACCCAAATTGCCTTGGGGAGGATGCAAAATCATTTACCGGTGTACACAATCACTGATGCACACTCATTAGAGAGATCCATTCCAGGATCGACCCTATGACAGGGTTCAGCCCCCAAAGATTGGCCAGAAGTGGGGTTCCGACGTGATGGTAGCGGGAGACCAGTAGTCCTTGTTGTCTTAAAAGGAGGCAGGCAGCAGATTATGCTCATCGTTACTGGCTCAGCTATTACCATCATCCACACCCCATACCCTAAATGCCATGCAGCGGCAGGCAAGGGTTGTATGACCCTTAAAGGGTTTAACAGTGATACAAGCACCGCGTATACAGGGAAGGCCACTGAACTTCAGTTGGGAGGACTCATCTGTAAGGTCCCAGCGCTGATGCTGATGACCACCCCTGATGGAAGGCAAATTTTAGGGAGTGACGTGTTGGATCAGTATGGCGCGGTGATAGATTATAATTAGGACTGTGTTTGGATGGGATTGAGAGAGAGAAGGCAGGAGTGATAGAAATTTCAGATGCTCACTCGGTTTTTGCTATTAAAAAGCTATTTGAGTATGACCCTCCAGGGAGCGCAAATGAAGGTGTGGCAAAACTAATTCAGGAACACCTAGCGGTGTTTGCCACATGCAAGCATGACTGTGGAAAAATGGCAGGCGAGGAATCGATTGAGGGACCCCCCCCACACTCATTCACTAAACAGTACCCCACCCCAAGGGAGAGTCACCCTTACATCCGCAACGCCATAAAATCCCTAGTCGAGTAGGGTGTTCTTAGGACAGATACTTTCACGACCAATTCACCCACATGGCCGGTTAAAAAGCCTGATAGCAGCTGGCGACTGACTATTGATTACAGAAAGTTAAATTCTGAAACACCAGCCTGCTCACCGGTAGTAAGAGAAACTCCCACCATATTATCTCAAATTCCTGCTGGTTCCAAGTACTTCTCAACCCGCGACATCACCAATGGATTCTGGAGTATCCCTGTTAAGAGGGAAGATCAGTACAAATTTGCGTTCACATTTGAGGATCAGAGCTACACCTGGATATGCTTGCCTCAGAGGTTCCACAATGCCCCCACGATATTCCACAAAAGAATGGCTTCAATTTTAAAAGACTTTTCTCACCCTACCTGCTTGCTGCAGTACATAGACAACCTACTGCTGGCAACCGGCAGCATGGAGGAGCATCTGTCCCTTTTGCATGAACTTTTGACATTGTTGGCTTAGGTGGGACTAAAGGTGAATCCCCGTAAGGCTCAATTAGTAAAAGAACGGGTCACCTTTCTGGGAGTGTCCATTTCTCCAGGGGGATCATCCTCCGACTCTCACAAGGTGGAGATAATACAGCGACTGCCATTACCCACTTCCAAAACAGCCCTACAATCATTCCTGGGTTTGGTGGGGTACCAAAGGAACTTTATCCCAGGCTTTGCAGAGTGTGCAAAGCCCCTGTATGATTTAATAAAACTGCAGGGTGATGACATACGTCCGACATGGACTGATGCTCACACCCAGTCTGTGGCGAAATTAAAAACTGCAGTGATACAGGCCACATGTCTAATCCCTCCTGATCCCACACAGCCCTTCCATTTGGCGGTTGAGGCCACGGAGCAAAGCCTCACTGCAGTTCTGTGCCAAATGCGAGCTGATCGACTACAGGCCATTGCATATGCATCTAGAATCCTGCAGGGGGCAGAAAAGACGTATACCGCATGCGAGTGCCATCTACTGGCAATCTTCTGGTCGGTACATCACTTTACCTTTATTACTGGGTTACAGGCTACAATCCTGCACAGTGGACACAGTCCTCCGAAACTACTGATGAAACCTGGAGATTTGCTCGTTTCCTTGCAGCGCCTCAGCAAATGGACATTGCAATTTAAGGAAAGAGACATTGATACCATTTCCAAACTCACCACATTGCTGTCACAATTTCTGATCTATGAGGGGGACCCGCATGAATGTCTGCTACCCCTGATTAACTTTGAGACCCATCCTGTGCAAAAAGAGCCCATACAGGGTGCCCCAGATGTCTATATCGATGGGTCCTCATATCACATTGAAGGATCCCCTCACACCGGGTATGCTGTGATATTGCCAGAAAGAACCATCCAGCGAAGGTGCAACAGTCTTCACAATATGCAGAAATCGCCGCACTTCTAACTGCTGTAAACGAAACCTCAGATAGACCCGTGAATATTTGGTACGATAGTGCCTATGCTATGAACACCATGCTCTCCTTGCCCCTATACTACAAAAATGACTATTGCACGGTAGTCGGTCAGCCCTGGTCCATGGGCCCTGGTTACGCCTGCTCTGGTCCTACCTTAAACAGCGATCCCAGCCGTACAATAGTCATTTTTGTAGTATAGGGACAAGGAGAGCATGGTGTTCATAGCATAGGCACTATCGTACCAAATATTCACGGGTCTATCTGAGGTTTCATTTACAGCAGTTAGAAGTGCAGCGATTTCATAGGAAAGGTAGCAGCCCATAGAAAAGGGGGTCCACATAGTGAGGGAAATTCCAGAGTAGACAGAGCAGCCAAGGATGCTGCGATTAATGGGGAGATAGAGGACATAGTTATTGAGCCCTGCAATGCTGTTAGCAAGGCCTCCCCAACAGATCACCTAGATTTAAAATCCCTGCTGCAGCAATACTGGTCATATGCTGTTGTAAGCGCCTGGCACGAGGAAGGCAGATCCCTTCCTCAACCAACAGCCTGGGCTCCCAAAACCATACTAGCCACTGCCCCTGACTCAGAAGAGCAGTTGCTGATGTTCAAAAGAAAGCCAAACGCCTGACCAGTGGTGTGTGTTCCACCAGAGATGGATCAGGAACTGCTCTCCCTCTTTCACTCCCACCCCACAGCAGGGCATTATTCGGCCTTGGTAACCTTCTATAAGGTAGCATCCACAGCTTGGTGGCCTTCCATGAGGGAAACAATCAATCAATATGTGGCACGATGCCTACCGTGCCTGCAACACAATCCTCCCGCATGCACTAACCGAGCCTGGCTTCAAAGCATGCCCACACCTCAAGGGCCATGGACTCACCTCCAGATAGACTTCATTGGGCCACTTCCACAGGCGCAAGGCAATTTTCAGCATGTCCTAGTGGTGGTGGATCAATTCACTAAATGGATCGAAGCTGTCATGTATGTACATTCTGTTTTTAGCCACCAGATGGCGTCATTGTTGGAGGCCGCTGAGCAGCAAGCTCAGATATAAAAGGCCTGCCATTTTGAGAGTCAGGTACTTTGGGCCTGAATAAAGCAGAAGCAAGGTTGTACCTTGCTTAATTAAACAGTACTCAGTTTGAACCTTTATTGCATACATAACATTTGGCGACGAGAATACAAGAACCGTGTTTGCAAAATGAACACAATTGGATTTTTAGAGCAATTCGTGGAGGGAGAAGATTGGGCAGACTTTGAGAGCCGTTTGAACCAGAACTTCATGGCCAACAAAATGAAGGGGATCGACGATGCAGATCGGCGCCGGGCCGTGTTCCTCACTGTCTGAGGTTCAAAGATCTACGGTCTGATAAAGAATCTACTCATGCCTAGTGATCCAATAGAGAAAACATACGAGGTGTTGTGTACATTGGTACAGAGCACCTCAAGTCAGACAACAGCATCATCATCTCAAGATACAGGTTTTATACACACATTCGATTGGAGGACCAGAGCGCGGCGGAATTTGTCGCCGACCTGAGAAATCTAGGGAGACCATGCAAGTTCGGGACGGTGTTGGCAGACATGCTGCGGGACTGCTTTGTTATCAGTATCAACCACGAGGCGATCCTGCGCAAACTTCTGCTGGTGGAGGAGTTGGATTTAAAAAGGGCCATCCAGATCGCTTAATCATATATGACGACGGATAGACGTCTAAAGCAAATAGCAGTGAAGAACTGAACCTCGGTAAGTACTGTAAATGCGATTGATTCGCCGTTCAGCAGAGCAGCACATGGCAGGGCCTATCCGGCTGTGTTCGCGAATGATTCGGCGTTCGGCAGAGTGGCACATGGCAGGGCCTATCCGGCTGCATTCGCGAAACCTGTGGCTGCCCAAAGTCCGCCAGCGGGAATATATCCGACTTCTCTGTGTTGGCGTTGTGGGAGAAATCATCGGCACCAGCAGTGCCAAATTAAGGGCGTTGTCGTCGGAGGAAGATACATGTGCCCAAGTATTGAGCAAGTTCCCCTCGCTGTTCGAACTGGGTATTGGCAACTTCACGGGAGCGAAGGTGCAGATCCACGTGGACTCAGATGCAAGACCCTTCCATCATAAGGCTCGGGCAATGCCGTTTATGATGAGGGAGAAGGTCGAAATTGAACTGGACAGACTCCAGCATGAAGGGATCATATCACCGGTTGAATTTAATGACTGGGCCAGCCCCATTGTTCTTGTGCTGAAAAATGATGGCACAGTCAGAAACTGTGGAGACTACAAGGCTACGATCAACAGGGTTTCGAAACAGGATCAATACCCATTACCGAAGGCTGATGACTTGTTTGTGACGCTAGCCGGAGGGAAGTCGTTCACAAAACTGGACTTGACGTCGGCCTATATGACGCAGGAGTTGGCCGAGACATCGAAGAGACTTATGTGCATTAACGTGCACAAAGGACTGTTTATTTACCACAAGTGCCTGTTTGGAATTTGCTCCCTGCAGCAATATTCCAGAGGAATATGGAAAGTCTACTGAAGTCCATTCCAAGAACCGTCGTGTACCAAGATGACATCCTGATCACTGGTCATGACTCCAAGGAACATCTGAACAACCTGGAAGAGGCTCTACTGCGTTTGGACAGAGTGGGACTCAGACTTAAACGCTCGAAGTGCATCTTCATGGCACTGGAGGTCGAATTCCTCGGAAGGAAAATCACCGCTGATGGCATCAGACCTATAGATGTGAAAACCAAAGCCGTTAAGAATGCAGAACGTGACAGAGCTGCGTTCGTTCCTGGGTCTACTCAACTACTTTGGTAACTTCCTCCCTAAATTGAGCACCTTACTTGAACCACTGCACATGCTATTGAGAAAAGGCAACAACTGGGTGTAGGGCACATTGCAAGACAGAGCGTTCGAGAAAGCCACCAATCTGCTTTGCTCGAACAAGCTGCTGGTACATTATGACCCATGCAAACATTTAGTTTTGGCCTGTGAGACATTGTTATATAGAATTGGTTGCGTGTTACAACAAGCCAATGAGTCGGGGAAACTTCAACCAGTTGCATATGCATCCAAAAGTTTGTCTAAAGCAGAAAGAGCCTACAGTATGGCAGAAAAATAAACTTTATCGTATGTGTACGGTGTTAAAAAGATGCATCAATACCTGTTCATTCTGAGGTTCGAATTAGAGACCGATCACAAGCCTCTCATTTCGTTGTTTTCCAAGAGCAAAGGTATCAATACCAACACTTCAGCCTGCATCCAAAGGTGGGCGCTGTCATTATCTGCCAATGATTATGTCATTCGCCACAGACCTGGCACAGAGAATTGTGCCGATGCTTTGAGCCGGTTGCCGTTGCCCACACCGGAGGTGGAAACACCACAGCCGGCAGATTTAATTGTTAATCGTGGATGCTTTTGAGAGTGAAGGTACCCCTGTCACGGCTCAACAAGTTAAGACCTGGACCAGCCAGGACCCAATATTATCGGTGGTAAAGAGTTGCATCCTTAAAGGGGATTGGTCTGCCATACCTAAGCAAATGTGCGAGGAGGCCAAACCCTCCATTCATCGCAAGGACGAACTGTCTATTCAAGCAGATTGAATATTGTGGGGCAATCGAGTTGCAATGCCTAAGGGAGAGAGAAGTTTGTGCGTGAGTTACACAGCACACATCCTGATGCAATGATGATGAAGGCCATCGCCAGATCCCACGTATGGTGGCCAGGAATTGATTCTGAGCTGGAAGCATGTGTGCATCAGTGCAACACCTGCATGCAGCTCAGCAAAGCAGCAGCGATTCTGTGGTCATGGCCCTCCAAACCATGGTCCATGATCCATGTAGATTTTGCAGGTCCCTTCCTGGGCAAGATGTTTTTAGTGGTGGTGGATGCTTATTCAAAGTGGATAGAATGCATAATCATGTCATCCAGTACGTCCACGGCAACCATAGAGAATCTCAATGTCATGTTCGCGACACATGGTCTGCCTGATATAGTGGTAAGCGACAATGGGTCGTGCTTCACCAGTCAGGAGTTTGTAAAACTGTGTCACATGGGATTTCTGTTAATGATCCTGTATATGTGTTGAATTATGGTCAGGGTCCCAAATGGATCGCTGGAACGATCATGGCCAAGGAGGGCAACAGAATATTTGTTACTAAGCTCAAGAATGGGCAAACTTGCAGGAAACACATGGATCAAACAAAGCTGAGGCACGCAGACAAGACAAGCCAGAGCAGTCGGACGAAGAAACCGTCGACAACCAACCAACATACCAGCAGCCTTCAGTGGACTCAAGGGTCAACAGTGAACCCGGAATTTCCACCACGGACTTGTTCAATAAAAATGGACTTGCAATTCCTGACATGGCTACTGCCACCCCCAACAAGTCAGTCATCCAGCCATCAGCCACAACAGACCCCGCACACACACCCAAGGCTGGAATCGAACTGAGACAGTCAATCCGGGAGCACAAATGTCTCAACCTGTGAAAGACTGATGAGATGTCAGAGGCGGGTATTGTCATGTATGTACATTCTGTTTGTAGCCACCAGATGGAGGCTCATGAGAACACCAGACCAGCTAACACTAATAGGGATGAGTCCCCTGACAATGAAAACATGTAGTTGCAAGTGGCTGGAACAAGTAGTGGATCACACCGATCAGATGAATCGATTTGTGGCCACCAAATTGGAGAAGTCAAGAAGACAAATTAAAAGGTACTTTGAATACAAGGTGAGAGACTCAGTAATGATTCCAAATTATGGGGAAAAAAAGCTGCCTTTGAGCCCAGGTGGTGGGGTCCTCATAAGATTAAAGACCGATTGAACCCCACGGTTTATTTGATTCAGTTACCGGGGTAAAAGGGCGTTAAGTACAAGAAGTGGTTTCACGTTAATCAGTTAAAAACAGCCAAAGAGTAAATACCCCCCCGTCTATCTCTTCCCCCCCCCCCCCCATCCCATCTTCCTCTCTCTCACCCCCAACCCCCCGTGTCTCCCTCTCTCTCTGCCCCCCCTACGTGTTTCTCTCTCTACCCCCGTCTCTCTCTCTACCCCCCACCCCCCGTTTCTCTCTTTCTCCACCCCCCGCCCGCCCGCTCTCTCTCATTACTCGCTCAGATGGCCACAAAACTGTTCCAAATAATGCAAAGGCTGGAAGCAAATCTTGCTCCAGCGGGAGAAAATGTTTCAGCAGCAGACTCCATGCAGACTCGCCAGAAGATCAGCAACACTTCGTTGCGGGGCCCCATTTCTGGTTCTGGTTCCAGTTCCGAGGAGTCTGCGCATGCGCGAGAGGCGTCGGGGCGGTGTTCAGAGGACGCAGGTGCAGAAAAAACAGTGCAAATAGTCACTCTGATAAAAAGTGGAAATTTCCACCCTGAGTGTTTACATTTAACTAGGAAAAAAAACATAGGTGATAATTAGAGATTGTGTTTGTTTTCAACATTCAACTAATTTGTTTTTTTAAAGGCGCTTATATCGTGATGAGGGAAACACTATTTGTCACTCTCTGAGCTTAATTTGCCTTCTGAAATTTAGAGCGTTTATAATTAAAAACCAACAAAAGTTGTAACAAGTGTGTAACTGTATAGCCCGTCTATGTTTTTTTTCTTTCACTCTCGCTCTCTGAGAAACAGAAACTCTGTTTAAATAAGACACTCAATATAAATTTTGCCTGAATAAAGCTTTTGTAATTTGTTCACTAGCATTTCTTAAAGGAATCGCTTGTAAATCGAAGCGGGCAAATCTCAGGCAGGAAGTCAGCGGTAAGTAACTTTTTGCAATTTTAGTCTTGCTGTCGCCCTGCTCATACTGAAAACGGGGCGGTGGAGAGACCAAAATCTAGGCTTTTAGCATGCAAGGCACTTAAACAGTTCATATTGCATTTGTACAGTATAATCACTCTAAGCTCTTATAAACATTCCAGTACTTTAAAAGTTCAGCACGCAGCACGCAGCATAGATGGCCCTTACGGCTAAAGGGATCAAGAGGTATGGAGAGAAAGCAGAAAAGGGTACGGAGAGAAAGCAGAAAAGGGTACTGAGAGAATGATCAGCCATGATCTTATTGAATGGTGGTACAGGCTCGAAGGGCTGAATGGCCTACTCCTGCACCTATGTTCTATGTCTATGTTTCTATAGATAGCACGAAGAAAGACTGTTTGGAGGAAAATAAGGAGGTGTGAATTGAGAGTCACAGGGTCAGATGTTAGGGGTCATGGTGGGGTCAGGCCACGGGATCAGAGCTTATGGGTAGTGATGAGGGAGTACGAAGCCCATGGTGCTAAGCTTGAGATCAGCTGCTAAACCACCAGAAAAAACAAAACAGGATGGGTAGTCCCTTCCTGGTCAGCCATTTTACCATCAGGGGGAAATGGACAGGTGAGATTTGGGTATCCTGGAATCGAGCAGATTAGATGGGTGTAAATGGTAAGGGAAAACCTAAAAACAGACAAGCAGATCCTGAATATGAAAGTAAAGCTTGGCAAGAATGGGCCAATTGGGAATCAGGTCATAGTACGGTTAAGAACGACGATTTATAGTTTATGGAGGACAAAGGCAGAAGGTTGGAGAATTTCAGAATTGGTGTGAAGGTCAGAGAGTAGTCCAGGATCGGCATAGAGGTCAGAGATTAATCCAAGAACAGTAAACGAGTCAGACTAGTCCAGGATTAGCATGGTGGCAAAGAATTTTCCACTGCCATTATGGAGGATGGAGAATAATCCATAGTTAGCACGGAGATTGGAGGATTGTCTAGGATCAGGTCAGAAAGTAATCCAGGATCAGCACATGGCGACAGATAAATCTGGGCTAGAGACTAATTTAGGATTAGAATGGGGGTTGGAGAGCATGGTGGCTGGTGCCATAAAGCAAAGTTGAATATGAAAACTAATACTGAGATAGCATTAGGACAGGCATATTCACGCCTTTAACTTCATCAATAGTATTAAAACCTCTACCCCATGTATTGAACTGCAAGTAATAAAAAAAAACTATCCAATTATCTAACTGCACAGCGAAATGATTTCCACAATTTTAACTTATAGTGACAGTTAATCAAATCAACAGCCTAGAAATTCGATCACGCACGAAAACCGGCACGCAGTGGGTGAGACGTGCACTGCATGCGCCTGTTCACGTTGTCCCAAGCAGCATGTAATATTCATGCAGATTATCATCACTCAGGTGTGCAACCAGCACTACCCACGCTATTCATTAGTATCTAGTATCCAGCATTTTTATGCAATGACAAACGGAGGACATATAAAATTCTAAAATCAACATTCTCATTGAACATATCAGGGTTTTACAATGCTGCAAGTATTAGTACTAATATTAAATCTGCAGTGATTTAATAAATATTTAATAATTGCAGTAAATATATCCCTAACCCACAAAAAAGGTACTCTGCTAAGCAGAGCAATCTTCATTCTCTGAATGCAGGTCGACACATACAATGGGCTCAATTTTCCCGAAAGCTTTTTTTTGACGTACTTGAAGAGTTACTCCTGTTTTTTGGGGGCCTAAGTACGGCAAAAAAATGTTTTCTAAGTTTCCCCGTTGGATTTTTTCATTTTGGTGTGGCCTAACCTGTCCTTTAGTTTTGGGGGTGGAGCCTTGACCTGCACCAAAAAGATCGGGCTGCCATGATAACCAGGGACAAATGCGAGCTGAGGCTGCAAAGTGAAACATGCAGCCAGCTCGCAACACATTGATTGCATCAATTTAAAAACATTGAAAAATATTGCAGCAACTTACCTCCAATGCCCTCAGCCGAAGGGCTTGCATGTCTGGTCTGGGTCAGGAAGGGCTTGTAGGTCCGGTCCGGTTGGGAATGGCCTCCCTGGTCTGCCGCCCAAATCGGACCCCAGTCTCCCCTGGTCTCTCTCTCTCTCTCGCACATCTGTGCCGATTTCCTTGACTGCGCCAATTTCTTTAACTCTCTGGAAGGTTTTTCTGCAGAGACCACATATGCTGGCCTACGCAGAACTGGAGTAACTCTCAGCTTGCCAAACTTGCATGACTAGCCAGAATTGGCATGGGTGGCAGGTTACACCCACTTTGACTGAAAAAAAAACTAACCTAAAAAAATTGTAACTGAGTTACGCTAGTGTAAATTGATTGGGGAAACTGTTTTTTTTAAAAAAACTTAGGCCAAAAAAAGCAGCCTGCTCCCCAAAAATGGCGCAAATCACTGGGGAATATTGAGCCCAATGGGTTATGCCATGGAATCAACTGTCCAAGTTGAAGGAGCTGTGCAGCTGTTCTTTATTAATTTTCAGTTGAGTACCGCACAGTCATTCTGGTGATAGAAACATAGAAACATAGAAAATAGGTGCAGGAGTAGGCCATTCGGCCCTTCGAGCCTGCACCGCCATTTAATATGAGTTCATGGCTGAACATGCAACTTCAGTACCCCATTCCTGCTTTCTCGCCACACCCCTTGATCCCCCTAGTAGTAAGGACTACATCTAACTCCTTTTTGAATATATTTAGTGAATTGGCCTCAACAACTTTCTGTGGTAGAGAATTCCACAGGTTCACCACTCTCTGGGTGAAGAAGTATCTCCTCATTTTGGTTCTAAATGGCTTACCCCTTATCCTTAGACTGTGACCCTTGGTTCTGGGAACATTCTTCCTGCATCTAACCTGTCTAAACCCGTCAGAATTTTAAACGTTTCCTGCACACGTCTCCTGCATTGCTTGTAAACCTCACTGAGCACCACATTTACTCATGTCCTGTTCTGAGCAGAATAATTTTCAAATTCTTAATTACAGGCAACTCTCGATTATCTGGGGCCCTCGGGGATCGGGCTATTCCGGGTAAACGATTTTGCCGCTAGGGCGATTGCATGCACTTGCCGAGAATGTTTGGGTCCCAAATTTATACAGTACTTTGATGCTTTTTTGCTTCTGTGCACTCCAGGATGGGATTGTCCACCTATTCATTTTAATATAAAGTGAAGCGACCCATGTTATACTGTGTCTACTTTTTCTTGAAATGGCCAGTCTAAAGGCTTCAACCGCTGGAGGTGGAATGAGACTTGGCTTTACCCCCGAGGCGGCACCCTCAGTGATACTCCAGACTGCACAAGAGCGCATTCACCAAGATAAGAAAACGGAAAGACAGCAGGGTAGAGAGAAAGAGTTGGATAAATCTTTTGCTCCTCTTAACTTGCTTCCAGCATGATGATCTGGACAGTGCCCTAAAAGAGCAGGGTTGGGAGTAATGCCTTCAATCTGATAACGTGAGGATGGATTGCAGTATGAACGGACAGACTGTCCAGGTCCGAGCTAATTTGATTGCTCTACAAGGATTCCTTTAAGGTCGAGACAGCATGAAACTTTATTATAAAATAAAGGCCTTCCTCTGTGTGTAGTGATAATGCTGTGTGTCAGCACAAAACTGTGTGTGGGGTGGGTTTAATGGTCGTGTGCAGCTGTACACGGGACAAAATCACAGTTTTTAAACAGTGCCGTTGCAGCGGGTTCTCTGTTAGATCCGTGTACGGATAATCGAGAGTTGCATGTATTTCAACTTTAATAAAACATTAACAACTAAAATAATAACACAGTAGCACCTGTTATTTCAAACCACCTGTTCTGCCAGGAAAAATTCTCTCTCGAAACAGGCGATTCCTTATTCATAAGGGATCATAGAATCAAAAAATCATAGAATAGTACAGCACAGAAGGAGGCTACTCAGCCGATCGAGTCTGCACCAGGTCTTTCGAGGAACAATCCAGTTAGTCCCACTGCCCCCTCTTTCCCCATATCTCTGCAATTTTTTCTCCTTCAAGTATTTATCCAATTCCCTTTTGAAGGCTACTACTGAATCTGTATCCATCACCCGATCAGGCAGTGCATTCCAAATCTTAACCATTCGTTGCGTAAAAAAGTTTTCCCTCATGTCGCCTTTGGTTCTTTTGCCAATCACTGAGCTGTCAGGCTGCTTGTTTGCATGAAACAACCCTGGGTGGTACTTATAAATGCAGATTTTTAGAAGTTAATACTTGACTGAATAAAGACAAATTGTTTCCATATTATATAAGATGCCAGTGTTGTATATACTCTATATTGGGACAATACCTCTGCTGCCGATTATTGAATTTACAGAATCTGCCTATGTCAGAATTTAGAGGATGGCATAATTCTTACAGTAGAGATGATTTATGCTTGAAATCCAGAGCAAATGAACATGAGTGGCAGCATGATCCACCCCACTGCTGTGCTGTTAGAATAGCAGAATGTCACTATTCCACTCATATCGGGTTGCATGCAATCGGAAAACAATGCCAATGAGTTTGTGAACACTGCAGCAGGTGGAGATGAAAGAATAGCATAACTAAACGAATGTTTGCATGCCGAAGTTCCAGACATTTCTTGGTGAGACAGAGGAAAGTCAGTTATAAAGATACATTAATTGTAGGTGGTACATTTAATCTGCTGTTAGTTGGTAGTACATTTTGGAGCCCAGTTACATTATATCACAGAATGGCACTATGTTGAGTTGTCCTTGGCATAATCCACATATTGAGCTCCTGGTCTTAGCTATGCTTCTGTGTGATAGTTAATTACATGTAGACCCTGGGACATATTCAGCAAGTGGTCTTTTATTGGAGGTCAATTGCAATAGACAATCTTGCCAGTCATGGTTACATACAACAGGTGATGTCTCCTAAGAGGAGTCTCAAATGAAAGGTGCCACTGCAGTAAGCCTAATCTAGGCTTGCCATTAACAACATTAATATGTTTGGAACCTTGTCATATTAGTAGAAGTGATGATATTTCAATTGCACTGGGCCCTTTTTGGCTGAGAAGATATCAGATATATACTAAAGTGTAACAAATTGTACATTATGTCATGCTTTATTCAGTTGAGACGAATACTGATAGATGTTCTATTAAAACCGGTTTGTTATTTCCTTCAGTTACAGTAAGTTCTAGTTAAAAGAAGCAATTTTGGAAGATCCAATACCAAAAGAAAGCTTTCACAGAGCTTGAAACACAGGTGTTAGCCTTACAAGTCAGACCAAGAAAGTCCTTTATGGCTTGATGACTTTACTGGAATTCAAAGAGGGAATCCGTAACCTGTCATCTCAAGTTTTCAACATTCTGATATTGATAGACATCCATAAACCACATATATACTGTCCAACTGCCGTGCAAGGAAAGATTATCCATATCACAGGAACTGCATGATTCATGAAGCTGCAAGTTAGATGAAGGAAAAATATTAAGCAGGAGAGCCAGCATCCTTGCTCAAGATCTAAAATGCACACACCATTTTCCACGGCTTTCTCACCAGCTGAATTTGGTCCAAGAGCCAAGTATGTTTGTGCACTAGACACTGCCTGATATAACTCTCCCCTCTAATTTCTCTTCCCACCTACAAGGAAACACAAGAGCCTCTACATGGTGTCTCCTGGCTGCATTAAAACTTTAAAACTATGTTGGTCCCCATTCCATATCTTTGACCATTCGTGCTCGACTGCTCCACACCATTGCATCATTGTTGTTTCCTCAACAGGTTATGTACCATATCTGGTACACAAAACTATAAAAGCTTTTTAAAAAACTATGATTTTACCTCCCCCATCAACTCTATTGGTGCCCTTCTTTCTTCATTTTTGCTGCTTTCATTATCAACATCATTCCCCTCTTCACCTTCATTTGCATCATCTTCCTCTCCAGAGTCATCTGAAATTCTGTTAGTAGTACTGATGGTTGCTAAGTTGCATGGTTCAACAGTAGTTGCAGAAACTGCCAGTGCTTTTGCTTCCTTAGTATCTGAAGAATTTAGATACTTTTTTGCATCTGCAAAACAGAAAAGAAAAAAGTGAAACAATTATAAACCAAGCTCAACTTTTAAAAGATTAACTTATTAAAATGTAATTTATAACCTTCCAATTTTATAATTTGTTATGGCAAATACCATTTAAATATTAATTTACAAATTACCTCTCCTCTTCCCACTCTCTTGTATGGTTGCAAAGGTGACCTCCAGTGGCCAAGCAGCTGATCTTCATGTAATAGCCCTGACAATTAGTAGAACAACTGAGCCCGAACCCGCCACTATCCCCGCGAGCTTACTTTAAAGCAGATGTCCAGATAGCAATCAGGAGCATGAATTTCAGCTGATTAGTCCAGGTGCACCAAGGCCAATTGTAGTCAACCTGGCTTAGATATTCTAATTCAAATAACTTCATTTTTAGTAATTCAATACTATTGACAAGCTTTAAGATTTCTTGATCATATTTCCACAGAAAGAATTTGGAAAAAGAGTAATTTTAAAATTAGCATTTTAAAGAAAAGTGTATTCATGCCTATTTTTAAAAAGGGGCTGAGACAGGTAGTTAAGATACTAACAAGACAGTGGTGATGTTAGTTTGTAATGGTAATCGATTGACACCTCATACCCATTGTATTGGGAAGTCTTTGATGCTTTTTTGCCTGTGAACAAATGAAGAAAAGACAGACTGGGATATAGGCTGGCAAGGAGGTTTTTGAACTGGATGCTGAGCTTTTTCTGAAAACCTTCAGCGTCTTTCCATTGAGTATATATTCCCACACCTCCCAATATGTAACTTGTATAACTTGTACTCTTTGTTACTCTTATGTTTTTACAATATTCATGCCACCAAAATTGTAACTTCTATACAAAGATACTCCTACAGAGCTGTTACTGCGGTCTACTTCAACTATCTGGCTACCACTTAGACTGCCCCAAGTTGCTGCTCCGATCGTGAAATTATGTGTTTGCACAAAATTCCTTTGCGCTCTGCATTTGCATAAAAGTACTTAACTCTGCATTTTATTGTAGCTGTAAACTTGTTTAAAATAGAGTACTGACCATTAAAAAAGCAAATAAACAAATTGTGCGTAAATGCATTGACCAGTGTGTGACAGGAGAAAACTAAACCTCAAAGGAACAGGAGTCGCCCATTTAGTCTTCGAGGCTGTTCTGCCATTCAATGAGATCATGGCTGATCTGTGACCCAACTCCATATACCTGCCATTGCCCTTATCTCTTAATACGTTTAGTTAACAAAAATCTATCAATCTTAGATTCAAAATTAACAATTGACACAGCCTGAACTGCCATTTGTGGAAGGGAGTTCCAAACTTCTACCATGCTTTGCGTGTAAAGGTGTGTCCTAACTTCACTTCTGAAAGACCTGGGTCTACTTTTTAGGCTATGTTCCCTAGTCCTAGACTCACCAACCAGCAGAAATAGTTTCTCTCTATCTATATTATCAGTTCTCCTTAATATCTTGAAAACTTTGATCAAATCACCCCTTAATCTTCTAAATTCCAGGAACTACAATCCTAGTTTGTGTAATCTGTCCTCAGAATTTAATTCTTGGAGTCCAGGTATTATTCTAGTAAATCTACGCTGCACTCCCTCCAAGGCCAATGTATTCTTCCTGAGGTGTGATGCCCGGAACTAAACACAGTACTCTAGGTGTGGTTTAACCAGGGCTTTGTATAGCTGTATAAGAACATAAGAAATAGCAGGAGTGGGCCAAACGGCCCCATTCAATAAGATCATGGCTGATCATCGACCTCAACTCCACTTTCCTGCCCGATCTGCATATCCCTAGATTCCCCTCGACTTCAAAAATCTATCCATCTCAGCCTTGAATATATTCAGAGACTCAGCATCCATAACCCTCTAGGGCAGAGAATTCCAAAGATTCACAACCCTCTGAGTGAAGAAATTCCTCTTCATCTCTGTCTTAAATGGCCCATCTCTTATCCTGAGACTGTGCTCCCTGGTTTTAGACACACCAGCCAGGGGAAACAACCTCTCAGCATCTACCCTGTCAATCCCCTTCAGAATCTTGTAGGTTTCAATGAGATCGCCTCTCATTCTTCTAAACTCGAGAGGGTATAGGCTCATTCTATGCAATCTCTCATCATCGGACAACCCTCTCAACCCAGGAATCAATCTAGTGTGACTTTTATCCCCTTGTATTATAGTCCTCGAGATACAAAGGCCAGCATTCCATTAGTCTTTTTGTTATTTCTGTACCTGTCCATTACATTTTAATGATCTATCTACATGGACCCCTAAGTCTCTTTGTACCTCCACTACTTCTAGTTCTTCACTATTTAGAAAGTACTCTGATCTAAAAGTGGATGGCCTCACATTTGCCTATATTGAAATCGATTTGCCACAGTTTTGCCCATTCACTTAATCTATTAATAACTCTTTGTAATTTTATGTTTCCATCTACACTATCTACAATGCCGTCTATCTTTGTGTCATGGCAAACTTGGATATGTGACTCTCTGTGCCAACATCTAAGTCGTTAATAAATATAGTGAATAGCTGAGTCCCCAACACAGATCCCTGTGGGACACCACGAGTCACACCCTGCCGATTAGAGTGAAATAAATAAGACTTTCATTTTATATAGCGTCATTCATGACCACAGGACATCCCAAAGTGCTTTGCAGCCAATGAAGTACTTTTTGAAATGTAGTTACTATTGGAATGGAGGAAACATGGCAGACAATTTGCGCACACCAAGCTTCTATGTTTCTATGTTTCCATAAACAGCAATGTGATAACGAACAGATAATTTGTTTTAGACACTGATTAAGGGATAAATATTGGCTAGGACAATGGGGATAATGCTATATTTTTCATTATAGTGCCATAGGATCATTTATGTCCAACTGAGAGAACAGACAGGGCCTTGGTATAATGTCTCATCCGAAAGATGGCACCTCTGACAATGCAGCACTCTCTCAGTACTGCATTGGAGTGTTATCCTAGATTTTTGTGCTCAAGTCTCCGGAATGGGACTTGAACACACACCCTTCTGACTCAGAGGCGAGAGTGCTACCAACTGAGCCACAGCTGACAATGTGAGCAAATTGAGTACCTGCCCATTATCTTTATTCTGTGTCTCCTGCCGCTCAGCCAATTTCCTAATCAGGTCAATAATCTGCCCTCAATTCCATGAGCTTCAACTTTAGCTAAGTCTGTTATGAGGGACTTTATCGAATGCCTTCTGAAATAACATTCATAGATATTCCCATATTTACTCCTTTAGTCACCAGTTCAAAACATTCAATCAGTTTCGTCAGGCATGACTTAACCTTTAGAGATCCATGCTGGTTCTCCCTGATCAGCTGAAAAATTCAAGGGGTTCAGTTACTTTAACCTTAATTATAGAATCTAGTAATTTCCCAACAACAGATGTTAGGCTAACTGGTCTATAATTCCCTGGTTTCCCTCTCTCACCTTTCTGAAGTAGCGGAGTAACATGTGCAATTTTCCAATCTAAAGGAACGAGAGAATCTCTGAATCGAGAGATCGGGCATCTGCAATGTTCTCACCTACTTCCTTTAAAACCCTGGGATGAAAACCATCTGGTGCTAGGAATTTGTCACTCTTTAGTGCTATTATTTTCTTCATGTGCCAGTAATCCTGTAATCTCAACACCACCCAATTAGCCATGGTACATTATGACATACCATCAGTATCATCATTTATATTACATAAACTGCAACTCTTCGAAACTCCACTTGAGTAGTCTACACCAGCAATAAGGTTTGTCATGGGAAAGGCAGAGGAGACCTAAACTTTCCTTGTGTAGGCCTAAACTTTCCTCCTGGACCCGCAAGGAAAGTAAATAAAAATGTAAAGTAACGTACCCATTTGGCCCTTTTCTGACTCCAGATCCTCTTCCAGCTGTCTTCAACTGACAGAAATGCCACAAAGTCCTTCTGCTTAGGCCACAGTTAAAATTGCAGTCATTGGCTCCCCAACTCCAATATGTTAAACTAATATTCTCGTCCTTATTTATAAATCCTTCCATAGCCTCACTCCACCTTACCTCTACAACCAACCTCCACCAGCCTGACATGACAGCTTGTGCCCTATGCTCTTCCAACTCACCTCTTATGCATTCTGTAATAAAAATGCCTTAAAAAGTGCCATAAGGGCAAATGGAGTATTCAGTCCCTCGGCCTTTTGGCTAAGATCATGCGTAACTGACCTGACAGGGGAGTAGCCACCATGACCTCCGGGTGGTTCTCCCTGGATCAGGAAGGTATATGCTTGCTTTTTTGGAAACAGGAGGTGGGTGGGGTGGCTTGACCCATCCACCTCCACGGAGGTGTGTGGGGGACCTGACCCATCCACCTCCATGGCACGAACCTGGTATTGCAGTACTTCCAGGAACGGTGCAGTGGCTCTAGGCCTTTTGGCTAAGAGCATTGGCGCAGAGTGATCCTTGGCGTGTGCAAGGTGACCTCTGGCGTTTGTGATTTGACAAAGAATTGGAACGATTGGCTACGAATTTCAAAAAAAAAAAAAAAAAAATTCAGTCCCTCGGCCTTTTGGCTAAGATCATGCGTAACTGACCTGACAGGGGAGTAACCATGACCCCAAAGTGGTTCTCCCTGGATCAGGAAGGTGGTTCTCCTATGCTTTTTGGAAATAGGAGGTGGGTGGGGTGGATTGACCCATCCACCTCCACGGAGGTGTGTGGGGGGCCTGACCCATCCACCTCCATGGCACGAACCTGGTATTGCAGTACTTCCAGGAACGGTGCAGTGGCTCTCGGCCTTTTGGCTAAGAGCACTGGCGCAGAGTGATCCTTGATGTGTGCAAGGTGACCTCTGGCGTTTGTGATTTAACAAAGAATTGGAAAGATTGGCTACGAATAAAAAAAAATAAAAAAAATTCAGTCTCCTGGATGAACTCTGGGAAATGGAAAGAGCTAATATGATAAATCATAGATGCTCAAAAGAGATAAAGGACTCTGACGTGTTCTTGGCATACCTAAGTGGTAAAGGTCACAATTTAGAACTAATATGTCAAGAAACTAAAATAAATGTCATTTGTATCTGGAGTTGTTTAGGTCTTTTGTTACTGAAGGTTGATAAGTTATGAGAGTAAACCAACCACCAGACATAGGTTTTTGTTGCTCCATACTGAATCTGGGGTCATGACAGTTCTTTGAGAAGCTTGTTGAAAGTGATTGACACCCAAAGGGATGAACATTTGCAAAATTTGTGTCCCTTCAGATTGGTTATTAATAAAATCAAGGATGGTTTATGTCATGTATCTTACATTATTATATATAACTGTATCCTAACATGCTATACATGACTGTAATGAGATATGACCAGTAACCACCAGCATATCTTACCACAAGGGGTGCACTTGCAGGAGACACTGGATACTGGTCCCAGACTGGTATATAAGGACAGGTCTCAGGCAAGTGCAGCATTCCAGAGCGGTGTAATAAAGGTGCAGGTCCAGAGTGACCTTGACTTCACTACACGCCTCGTGTGAATCTGTACTGAGGGGACAGGACTTTACAGTGGCGACGAGTTACGGGATTACAGAATCCACAGAATGGCGAACAACGGATCAGATGAAAAGTACAATGCTGGAGACAATTGGGAGGACTTTATAGAAAGGCTCCAGCAAAGCTTTGTAACCAAAGACTGGTTGGGCGACGATATGGCAGGCAAGAGAAGAGCCCATCTCTTGACTAACTGTGGCTCGAAAACATACGCTTTAATGAAGGATCTTCTGGCACCCGAGAAACCAGTTTGAAGAACTGAGCACACTGGTAAGAGACCACCTGAAGCCAGCGAGCAGCCTACACTTGGCCAGACACAGGTTCTACAACTACAGACACTGTGTGGACCAGAGCATACCCGACCTCGTGGCGGAACTTCGGAGGTTGGCTAGTTTATGTGAGTTCTCCGATGAACTGAGGAGAAAAATGCTGAGACTTTTTCATTGAAGGAATAGGCCACGCTGGCATATTCCGAAAGCTCATAGAGACCAAGAACCTGACCTGAGAGGCAGCAGCACTGGTTGCACAGACATTCTTGGCAGGGGAAGAAGAAATGAGGTTGATTAACAATGTATGTACGACAACTAACGAAATATCGGAACAAGGAGTTCACAGCGTGAAACAAGCTGCTACCCCCACACACAGACAAAAGCGGGAGAGCAGGCCCTCGACAGCAGGCAGTGGCGCCAGAAGCCATCAAGGGCCACAGAAACAGCCGTTCACACCTCATCAACCCACAATGCGAGCAATCAACTACAAACTGAGAGAAGCTCAAGAGAGATCAGCCAGACGCAGCTCATTCTTTGGAAACAATGGAAGCGGTCTGTGCTGGAGGTGTGGGGGTGGGCACTCGTCAAGGGGATGTCGATTTCAGCAGGCTATTTGCAGGAACTGTGAATATACAGGACATCTGGCCCACATGTGCAAAAAAACGGCAGCTCGGCTGGTATACGAATCGGATGGGTCGGAAAGCGGACCAGAAGACGGTAGGGACAGTACCCGGGACACCGATATACAGCGGGTCAATACGATCAATGGCCGCTGCTCCTGCAACAAGACGCCTCCTATAATGATGAGGGTCCTACTCAACGGGATACCTGTCAACATGGAGCTGGATACGAGAGCGAGTCAATCTCTCATGGGCGCTCAACAATTTGAACAACTGTGGCCGCATAAAAGAGACAGACCAAAACTCACAAGGGTCGACACCAAACTAAGGACCTATACCAAAGAAATCGTACCAGTCCTCGGCAGCACAGTGTTCTCCGTCACACACAAAGGGACAGTGAACCGACTTCCCCTGTGGATTGTCCCTGGAGATTCCCCAGAAGCTGGCTGGCAAAACTAAACTGGAAATGGGATGATGTTCATGCCATGTCGTTAGAGGAATGGACCTCCTGCTCAACAGTTATAAAGCGATTTGAACATCTCTTTCAGCCAGGTGTGGGCACTTTCAAAGGGGCCAAAGTCAAAATCTACATCACACAGGATGCTAGACCGGTCCATCACAAGGCCAGAGCTGTACCCTATGTGATGAGGGAAAAGATTGAACACAAAATAGACAGGCTTCTGCGGGAAGGCATTATATCACCTGTGGAATTTAGCGACTGGGCAAGTCCCATCGTCCCAGTCACGAAGCCTGATGGATCCGTACGAATCTGTGGGGACTACAAATCTACCATAAACAGAGTCTCCCTACAGGACCAGTACCCGCTGCCCAGAGCGGAGGACTTATTTGCCACATTGGCTGGAGGTAAACTTTTCTCAAAACTAGACCTCACATCTGCGTATATGACGCAAGAATTGACCGAGGAATCCAAGCTACTCACCACCATCAACACACATCGAGGCCTTTTCATGTACAATTGATGCCCATTCGGCATCAGGTCGGCAGCTGCCATATTCCAGCGCAACATGGAGAGTCTGCTCAAGTCCATCCCGGGGACGGTTGTATTTCAAGACGACATACTTATCACGGGCAGGGACACCGACTCCCATCTCCGTAATTTGGAGGAAGTACTAAAGCGGTTGGATCGGGTAGGCCTACGAGTTAAGAAATCCAAGTGCCTGTTTCTCGCACCCGAGGTTGAATTTTTGGGCAGAAGGATTGCCGCTGATGGAATCCGCCCAACAGAGTCCAAAACAGAAGCAATTCGCCTGGCACCCAGGCCCCGGAATGTCTCAGAACTGCGTGCCTTTCTCGGGCTACTCAATTACTTTGGGAACTTTATGCAGAACTTAAGCACACTGCTGGAGCCTCTCCACGTGCTACTCAGGAAGGGGTGCGATTGGTTTTGGGGGGGACGCCCAGGAACGCGCCTTCAATAAGGCACGCAACCTTCTGTGTTCCAACAATGTTTTGACTTTCTTTGATCCAGGTAAAAAGCTAGTTCTCACATGTGATGTGTCAGCATATGGGGTCGGGTGCGTTTTACAACCTGTTAATAGTGCGGGCAAATTACAACCCATAGCTTATGCCTCCAGGTCACTTTCGCGGGCAGAGCGCGGGTACGGAATGGTAGAGAAGGAGGCGCTCGCGTGCGTGTACAGTATCAAAAAGATGCACCAATACCTTTTCGGGGCCAAGTTCGTGTTAGAAACTGCCACAAGCCCCTCACGTCCCTCCTATCCGAGAGCAAGGCAATAAACGCCAACGCCTCGGCGCGAATTCAACGGTGGGCACTCATGCTGGCGTCCTACGGCTATACCATAAGGCACAGACAACTGTGCCGACGCGCTTAGCAGGCTACCCCTGGCGACCACGGAAGGGTCTGACGAACAGGACTGTGAGATAGTCATGGCAATTAATGCCTTTGAGTCCACAGGTTCGCCCATGACGGCTCGCCAAATCAGAGCCTGGACGGCCAGCGACCCCATGTTATCCTTAGTAAAAAGGTGTGTCCTAACTGGTGACTGGGCAGAGGCTCGCGATGCCTGCCCCAAGGAATTCAAACCCTTTCACAGGCGCATGCATGAGCTATCACTACAAGTGGACTGCCTGATGTGGGGCAGCCGAGTAGTCATGCCTCTGCGAGACAGAGAGGCATTTGTCCAGGAGCTCCACCGCAAGCACCTGGGGATCGTTCTCATGAAGGCCATAGCCAGATCCCACGTCTGGTGGCCTGGCATTGACGCGGACTTGGAGCTCTGCGTCCGACGGTGCATCATTTGTGCCCAACTCAGCAATGCCTCCAGGGAGGCTACACTGAGCCCCTGGCCTACCAAACCGTGGTCATGGGTGCACGTAGACTATGCAGGCCCATTCATGGGCAAAATGTTCCTCGTAGTTGTAGATGCATTTTCAAAGTGGATCGAATGCACCATTTTAAACTCAAGCACCACCTCCACCACTGTGGAGAGCCTCGTAACCATGTTTGCAACGCACGGGATCCCTGACATATTGGTCAGTGACAATGGTCCGTGCTTCACCAGTGCAGAATTCCAAGATTTTATAATTGACCACGGCATAAATCACGTCAAGACGGCACCGTTCAAGCCGGCCTCCAACGGCCAGGAGGAGAGAGCAGTGCAAATCATTAAACAAGGCATGCTTAAAATCCAAGGTCCCACGCTGCAGGGTCGCTTGTCGCAGCTGCTGCTGGCATACAGATCTCGTCCGCACTCATTGACTGGGACTCCCCCCCGTGCAACTGTTGATGAAAAGGACTTTAAAAACAAGGCTCTCATTAATCCTCCCAGACATGCACGAAATCGTTGAAGCAAAGCGGCGTAAGCTAATTGAGTACCATGACAGAAATTCGAGAGGGAGATGGAATGAGATAGGGGACAAAGTGTTTGTACTAAACGATGGCACGGGTCCCAAATGGCTTGCAGGGACAGTAACGGGCAAGGAAGGAAACAGGCTACTGGTAGTACAAATGGACAATGGCCAAACCTGCCGGAGGCATGGAGACCAAGTCAAAAGCAGATTTACCAACAACACTGCGAAATCAGAGGCAGACTACAATGTGGAACTCGCACCACACCTGGTGGATAGACAGAGGGAACAAACTGAGGAAAGGGCAATCCCAACAGACAGCCCAGGCGAGTCAACAACAATCACACCAAACGAAACAGACAGCCCAGGCGAGATACCAGCAACCACACTCAAAGAAAAACAGACACCAAGGCAAACAACTGAACCACAACTCAGACGCTCCACGCGAGAGCGTAGACCACCTGAGAGACTGATCCTATAAAGACATAGAAACATAGAAAATAGGTGCAAGAGCAGGCCATTCAGCCCTTCTAGCCTGCACCGCCATTCAATGAGTTCATGGCTGAACATGTAACTTCAGTACCCCATTCCTGCTTTCTCGCCATACCCCTTGATCCCCCTCGTAGTAAGGACTACATCTAACTCCTTTTTGAATATACTTAGTGAATTGGCCTCAACAACTTTCTGTGATAGAGAATTCCACAGGTTCACCACTCTCTGGGTGAAGAAGTTTCTCCTCATCTCGGTCCTAAATGGCTTACCTCTTATCCTTAGACTGTGACCCCTGGTTCTGGACTTCCCCAACATTGGGAACATTCTTCCTGCAGCTAACCTGTCTAAACCCGTCAGAATTTTAAACATTTCACTGAGATCCCCTCTCAGTCTTCTGAACACCAGTGAATACAAGCCCAGTTGATCCAGTCTTTCTTGATATGTCAGTCCCGCCATCCCGGGAATCAGTCTGGTGAACCTTCGCTGCACTCCCTCAATAGCAAGAATGTCCTTCCTCAAGTTAGGAGACCAAAATTGTACACAATACTCCAGGTGTGGCCTCACCAAGGCCCTGTACAACTGTAGCAACACCTCCCTGCCCCTTACTCAAATCCCCTCGCTATGAAGGCCAACATGCCATTTGCTTTCTTAACCGCCTGCTGTACCTGCATGCCAACCTTCAATGACTGATGTACCATGACACCCAGGTCTCGTTGCACCTCCCCTTTTCCTAATCTGTCACCATTCAGATAATAGTCTGTCTCTCTGTTTTTACCACCAAAGTGGATAACCTCACATTTATCCACATTATACTTCATCTGCCATGCATTTGCCCACTTACCTAACCTATCCAAGTCACTCTGCAGCCTCATAGCATCCTCCTCGCAGCTCACACTGCCACCCAACTTAGTGTCATCCGCAAATTTGGAGATACTACATTTAATCCCCTCGTCTAAATCATTAATGTACAATGTAAACAGCTGGGGCCCCAGCACAGAACCTTGCGGTACCCCACTAGTCACTGCCTGCCATTCTGAAAAGTACCCATTTACTCCTACTCTTTGCTTACTGTCTGACAACCAGTTCTCAATCCATGTCAGCACACTACCCCCAATCCCATGTGCTTTAACTTTGCACATTAATCTCTTGTGTGGGACCTTGTCGAAAGCCTTCTGAAAGTCCAAATATACCACATCAACTGGTTCTCCCTTGTCCACTCTACTGGAAACATCCTCAAAAAATTCCAGAAGATTTGTCAAGCATGATTTCCCTTTCACAAATCCATGCTGACTTGGACCTATCATGTCACCTCTTTCCAAATGCGCTGCTATGACATCCTTAATAATTGATTCCATCATTTTACCCACTACTGATGTCAGGCTGACCGGTCTATAATTCCCTGTTTTCTCTCGCCCTCCTTTTTTAAAACATGGGGTTACATTGGCTACCCTCCACTCGATAGGAACTGATCCAGAGTCTATGGAATGATGGAAAATGACTGTCAATGCATCCACTATTTTCAAGGCCACCTCCTTAAGTACTCTGGGATGCAGTACATCAGGCCCTGGGGATTTGTCGGCCTTCAGTCCCATCAATTTCCCCAACACAATTTCCTGACTAATAAGGATTTCCCTCAGTTCCTCCTTCTTACGAGACCCTCTGACCCCTTTTATATCTGGAAGGTTGTTTGTGTCCTCCTTAGTGAATACCGAACCAATAAGACCTTGGGGGAAGGTGATGTCATGTATCTTACATTATTATATATAACTGTATCCTAACATGCTATACATGACTGTAATAAGATATGACCTGTAACCACCAGCATACCTTACCACCAGGGGTGCACTTGCAGGAGACACTGGATACCTGTCCCAGACTGGTATTTCAGGACAGATCTCAGGCAAGTACAGCAATCCAGAGCGGTGTAATAAAGGTGCAGGTCCAGAGTGACCTTGACTTCACTACATGCCTCCTGTGAATCTGTACTGAGGGAACAGGACTTTACAGTTTATTTGAAAATTAAGGGTATAAAAGATGATGTTTGACACAAAGGGAGGGGGACAAAAAAATGTATGACTGGGCTTCTCAAAGAGGCAAGAGAGAGCGATTGCAGAAGTTTAGAGACTTACGGACTATGTAAGCAGGATGCAAGGAGAAGTTTAATTGTGTCACTTGGATGTACAAGAAATTTCTCTGTGACTAAGGAAAGTGAGTTTTAATGGCTGTAGTCCTAATGTAGCTACCAACGTGCACAATGGATCTACTCAGGAGAGCCGGATAATCTAAGAGGAATGCATACTACATCTGTCAAGAGATTCCCTGCTCTGACATCGCAAGAAGCCCATAAGAGCATCCCAGAGGAAGACGAGGTAATCAACTTTAATGCACTGGCTCGGAAAGCTGTGTTGGATCAACTGAGTATTGATAAACTATTTTTCCTACTATATTATACTCTATCCTACAAGCTACTGGAATTATTGTTAAAGCTGCAAGCGTATCAGGAAAAAGCTAAACCAATCAAACTTTTAATATTTCTAGTAGACTTTATTTTTAAAGCTGTTAATTTGTCAGCTCCATAAGATGTCGAACCATAACCGAAGGTGATTTTAACCCGACAGAAACCGGGCAAACGGCAATTAAATCATCTGGGTTATTTATTTGCCTTTTAACATACTCTTCTGAGCAGGCGAAAAGGAGATCCACCTGAAGCTAGCGGGTCCTTCTTTAAATATAAAGATTAGGATACAATAACTACAATTTTAACGTGGCCTAACCAGGATAGCTGTTGTGGCTTTCCCAGCAGATGACGACACCTGCAAGAGGGTTGGGGTCAGAAGAGGTCTAAACAGGTAAGTTTTAAACTTTATTTTACTTTCCTCCAGAGCCAGGAGGAGCAAGAGTGTTCCACAGGGAAAGTTTAGGCCTCCCCTGCATCGACCCCCGCCCTCTCCAAAAACCCCTACCTGCGACATACCTTGTTGCTGGCAACTGTTCCTTTGGTGCCATCTGGTGGCCTCCTGCTGTCAAAAATTCCGCATCTGTCAGCCAGCCAGCTGCTACTTCCCATTTGTTTCAAGCAGGCTGTTGACTGTCAGGATGCAAATGAGGCCCGGGAATTAAAATTAACCAGCCCTCACAATACCAAGGTCAGGATGGTTTGGTGCTCGTCTCGACCCTGCCCACCCGATTTCCGGTCCTTGTTAAAATCGTGGCTTATATTAATTTTGAATGTTGATCTTAATATCAACTTACAATTAGTGAATCCTGGCTAATGTTGTTGCCATTAATTAAGATATATTAATTCATGACTTCACAGTCTAATTTCTTCATTGATCATTTGGCATGGGATTAATTCATTCTCTGTAACTTATATATATCCCAATAGAGGGTTTATAGTGTAAATGTTATGTAATCCACACACGTTGATGATGTAAGATGGTGCAGCGAGGCAAAGTTAGGCATCTAGTGCTCTCTGCATGTAGACTGGTGGTAAAATCCAGCCAGTTTCTTGATGAAGGGTAAAGGTGAAGAGGTTAAGGATTTGTTTAGCGCTTTTGATTTATATAATAATTTACCAATCCCTGTTTCCGTATAATTTCATTCCCATTCTAGGCAGAGCCTTGAATTTACACTCTGGAACTCTCTCCCTAAGGTCACTTTTGACCATACTTTCAATCACCTCATCTAATTCCTCTGCTGCTATATAAATTCAAATTGTTGTTGCTGTTGTATACTGCTGGCTTGAGATTCCAATGCCTTGGAATAAAAGACAATAGACTGATAAATGCAGACAAACACACTTGATGCTCTGGCTTCATATGAAACTCAACAATACACAGAATAATGCAACATTCTCAAATTGTCATACAGACATTGTTACAGAGCAATAACATTCCTGGGGTTGGATGCTGACAAAAGTATTTCAATTTAAAGTACTGCTCCAGAACTACTACACAAAAAACATTTAATAAGCTCCCTCTCTGAGAAAAGATTGTCTCATTTGTTCAGTCAAAGAGCAATGTCACAGAGACTTGTCATATTTTGTGGCTCATCCAGAAAAGAACTGTTCAGATAACGTATCTGGCAGATAGAATTTGGTGTATGGAGAGGTCATTGAGATGAAAGGGGATCAGTATCATACATGATGTTGAATCCCAATCCTAGGGCTCAAAGAAACTCAAAAGCTTGGTTATCAACTGGAATTTGAGAAATACTTCCTTTTAAAATTCTAGATTTAAAAATAAGATGATCAGCCATGATCTTATTGAATGGCAGAGCTGGTTTGAGGTGCTGTATGGCCTACTCCTGCTCCTATTTCTTATGTTTTTACGTTCTTAAGTCTCTCATTGCTACCTTCCTCCCACTAACTATCTGAATATGATGAGACAGCTGGTGATATAAAGGAAAATGGAGGAAGAGCTTTGTAAGGCATACAGGAATCTGTAGAAACTAGTTAAAAGTTATTAAAAGTGGTGAAAGTGCCCAAGATTTGAGGATAACAAAAGATTTTAACATTAACACAAAAACATTGCATTTCTCCTTCTCGAGGAATTTGCTTATCTCTAAACAAGGGCAGAATTCTTCAGATCCCTTGATTGTCAAAAGAAGGCTCAGAGAAAAATCTCTTTTTCCTGTACAGGCTGAACCTGTCCAGTCCGGCACCCTCGGCACCTGACTGGTGCCGGACCAGAGAATTTTCCAGACCAAAGGAGGTCACGCCGACCCCAGACTTAAAAATCCCACTATCAGCAAAGTTTCCAGACAGGTTTCTGCGACATTCACTGGAATCCACAGCAGAGTCCAGTTGACACGAGGTGCTGTGCAGCTGTTGCATAGAGTTCTCGGTTAAAAAAAGCAAAACCAAACAACACAGAAGCATTACAGTTAAAAAGGAATAAAGTGTACTGCTGTCCTGGGGCTGGCTGCTCCTCCTCTCCCCGCCGCCTGTGCCCCCCTCCTCCTTCTCTCCACTGCCCCCGGTTCCCTGCTGCCTCCTCCCCGGTCGGGTCGGCAGCCGACCGAGGCGCCGAAACTGGGCCAGAAATGCTGTGCAACAACCCGGCCGCGTTCTGCGCGAGTGCTGCGCAGAAGCCTACTGCGCAGCATTTCAGGCCCAGCTTCAGCACCTCGGTCGGCCGCCGTGTTCCTCGCTTCCTTTCAACGCTGACTGGGGAGGGGTGCCGGGGACAGCGGGGAGGGGTGGGGGGAGGAGCGTCAAGCCCCAGGACGCAGCGCACCAATCCGATCTCGGAGGGAACACAATGCCTGTTTAGACCGAGTCCTTATCAGTAACAAGCAGCGGCACACACCCAGAACTAAACTCGGCCCCGTCAGCAATGATTGATGAAAACCACACTCAGAATATTCACTAACTGGGTCGGGTCCCCACCCAGCAAATTGTTTTTAAGCTGAGAGAGTTCCCCAGCCTTGAATGCGCCCCCTCCTGTGTTTTCCATCCTGTTGCCTTCTTCGCTGTTTTCCTCACACCTCACTCAGTGAGGCCGTGTTCATAAAATTTGGACCTCCGCCAGTCACCCGCCGAATCTCGGCTGCTTGCCGCACCTCCGTCACGTTCTTCCCATTCTTCTGCTTTACCAGGAGATTGTGGTGAAGGTGCGGCGAGTGTTTTGTGGCGGAGGAGCGCTGATGGATTGTGGCAGAGGTGCTGCGAGTGTTTGTGACGGAGGAGTGGCAAGAGATCAGGGCGGAGGTGCAGCAAATGAGGGTTAAGGACCCAGAAGAGCCGAGGGCCCAGGGGCAACACGGGCCAGCCCACATTGCATATGAATGCGCACTAGGTCTGTGCAGCAGAGCAGGTCTCCAGTCGTCCTGGTTAATCCTTGCCACTGGATAAAGGCCTAGCTCTGTCAAACTCACGTGGTCGCTGAGGAGTGAGTCCGGGGATCAGCAGAGGCCTAAAAAAGGCGTACTTGTGCAGCTACAGGGAGAAGGCAAAAAAGAAGTAGAAAGAAACAAAGGTGACGTCACAGCCTAGGGGGTAAGTGATTGGCTGGTGATTGGTGAGTAGTTTTTCTTTTTCTTTTTTATATTAGTCAGTAACTTTTAACATTGTTGTTGCCAATTTAAGTGTATCTAAGGGTTAAGTCATGGCAGGAGAGCTCGGTCGGGTGTTATGCTCCTCCTGTACCATGTGGGAACTCAGGGACACTTCCGGTGTCCCTGACGACTACGTGTGCGGGAAGTGTATCCACCTCCAGCTCCTGACGGTCCGCGTTGCGGAGTTGGAGCTGAGGGTGGATTCACTCTGGAGCATCCACGATGCTGAGAATGACGTGAGTAGCACGTGTAGCGAGTTGGTCTTACCGCAGGAGAAGGGTCCACAGCCAGATAGGGAATGGAAGACCAGCAGGAAGAGTAATGCAAGGAATAGTGCAGGGGCCCCTGTGGTCATCCCCCTGCAAAACAGATACACTGCTTTGAGTGCTGTTGGGGGGGATGACTCATCAGGGGAGGGCAGCAGCAGCCAAGTTCATGGCACCGTGGCTGGCTCTGTTGCACAGGAGGGCAGGAAAAAGAGTGGGAGAGCGATAGTGATAGGGGATTCAATGGTGAGGGGAATAGATAGGCGTTTCTGCGGCCGCAACCGAGACTCCAGGATGGTATGTTGCCTCCCTGGTGCAAGGGTCAAGGATGTCTCGGAGCGGGTGCAGGACATTCTAAAAAGGGAGGGAGAACAGCCAGTTGTCGTGGTGCACATTGGTACCAACGACATAGGTAAAAAAAGGGATGAGGTCCTACGAAACGAATTTAAGGAGCTAGAAGCTAAATTAAAAAGTAGGACCTCAAAAGTAGTAATCTCGGGATTGCTACCAGTGCCACGTGCTAGTCAGAGTAGAAATCGCAGGATAGCGCAGATGAATACGTGGCTTGAGCAGTGGTGCAGCAGGGAGGGATTCAAATTCCTGGGGCATTGGAACCGGTTCTGGGGGAGGTGGGACCAGTACAAACCGGACGGTCTGCACCTGGGCAGGACCGGAACCAATGTCCTAGGGGGAGTGTTTGCTAGTGCTGTTGGGGAGGAGTTAAAGTAATATGGCAGGGGGATGGGAACCAATGCAGGGAGGCAGAGGGAAACAAAAAGGAGGCAAAAGCAAAAGACAGAAAGGAGATGAGGAAAAGTGGAGGGCAGAGAAACCCAAGGCAAAGAACAAAAAGGGCCACTGTACAGCAAAATTCTAAAAGGACAAAGGGTGTTAAAAAAACAAGCCTGAAGGCTTTGTGTCTCAATGCAAGAAGTATCCGCAATAAGGTGGATGAATTAACTGTGCAAATAGATGTTAACAAATATGATGTGACTGGGATTACGGAGACGTGGCTCCAGGATGATCAGGGCTGGGAACTCAACATCCAGGGGTATTCAACATTCAGGAAGGATAGAATAAAAGGAAAAGGAGGTGGGGTAGCATTGCTGGTTAAAGAGGAGATTAATGCAATAGTTAGGAAAGACATTAGATTGGATGATGTGGAATCTATATGGGTAGAGCTGCAGAACACCAAAGGGCAAAAAACGTTAGTGGGAGTTGTGTACAGACCTCCAAACAGTAGTAGTGATGTTGGGGAGGGCATCAAACAAGAAATTAGGGGTGCATGCAATAAAGGTGCAGCAGTTCTAATGGGTGATTTAATATGCACATAGATTGGGCTAGCCAAACTGGAAGCAATACGGTGGAGGAGGATTTCCTGGAGTGCATAAGGGATGGTTTTCTAGACCAATATGTCAAGGAACCAACTAGGGGGGAGGCCATCTTAGACTGGGTGTTGTGTAATGAGAGAGGATTAATTAGCAATCTCATTGTGTGAGGCCCCTTGGGGAAGAGTGACCATAATATGGTGGAATTCTGCATTAGGATGGAGAATGAAACAGTTAATTCAGAGACCATGGTCCAGAACTTAAAGAAGGGTAACTTTGAAGGTATGAGGCGTGAATTGGCTAGGATAGATTGGCGAATGATACTTAAGGGGTTGACTGTGGATGGGCAATGGCAGACATTTAGAGACCGCATGGATGAACTACAACAATTGTACATTCCTGTCTGGTGTAAAAATAAAAAAGGGAAGGTGGCTCAACCGTGGCTATCAAGCGAAATCAGGGATAGTATTAAAGCCAAGGAAGTGGCATACAAATTGGCCAGAAATAGCAGTGAACCCGGGGACTGGGAGAAATTTAGAACTCAGCAGAGGAGGACAAAGAGTTTGATTAGGGCAGGGAAAATGGAGTACGAGAAGAAGCTTACAGGGAACATTAAGGCGGATTGCAAAAGTTTCTATAGATATGTAAAGAGAAAAAGGTTAGTAAAGACAAACGTAGGTCCCCTGCAGTTAGAATCAGGGGAAGTCATAACGGGGAACAAAGAAATGGCAGACCAATTGAACAAGTACTTTGGTTTGGTATTCACTAAGGAGGACACAAACAATCTTCCGGATATAAAAGGGGTCAGAGGGTCTAGTAAGGAGGAGGAACTGAGGGAAATCTTTATTAGTCGGGAAATTGTGTTGGGGAAATTGATGGGATTGAAGGCCGATAAATCCCCAGGGCCTGATGGACTGCATCCCAGAGTACTTAAGGAGGTGGCCTTGGAAATAGCGGATGCATTGACAGTCATTTTCCAACATCCCATAGACTCTGGATCAGTTCCTATGGAGTGGAGGGTAGCCAATGTAACCCCACTTTTTAAAAAAGGAGGGAGAGAGAAAACAGGGAATTATAGACCGGTCAGCCTGACCTCAGTAGTGGGTAAAATGATGGAATCAATTATTAAGGATGTCATAGTAGTGCATTTGGAAAAAGGTGACATGATAGGTCCAAGTCAGCATGGATTTGTGAAAGGGAAATCATGCTTGACAAATCTTCTGGAATTTTTTGAGGATGTTTCCAGTAGAGTGGACAAGGGAGAACCAGTTGATGTGGTATATTTGGACTTTCAGAAGGCTTTCGACAAGGTCCCACACAAGAGATTAATGTGCAAAGTTAAAGCACATGGGATTGGGGGTAGTGCGCTGACGTGGATTGAGAACTGGTTGTCAGACAGTAAGCAAAGAGTAGGAGTAAATGGGTACTTTTCAGAATGGCAGGCAGTGACTAGTGGGGTACCGCAAGGTTCTGTGCTGGGGGCCCAGCTGTTTACATTGTACATTAATGATTTAGATGAGGGGATTAAATGTAGTATCTCCAAATTTGCGGATGACACTAAGTTGGGTGGCAGTGTGAGCTGCGAGGAGGATGCTATGAGGCTGCAGAGTGACTTGGATAGGTTAGGTGAGTGGGCAAATGCATGGCAGATGAAGTATAATGTGGATAAATGTGAGGTTATCCACTTTGGTGGTAAAAACAGAGAGACAGACTATTATCTGAATGGTGACAGACTAGGAAAAGGGGAGGTGCAACGAGACCTGGGTGTCATGGTATATCAGTCATTGAAGGTTGGCATGCAGGTACAGCAGGCGGTTAAGAAAGCAAATGGCATGTTGGCCTTCATAGCGAGGGGATTTGAGTGCAGGGGCAGGGAGGTGTTGCTACAGTTATACAGGGCCTTGGTGAAGCCACTGCTGGAGTATTGTGTACAGTTTTGGTCTCCTAACTTGAGGAAGGACATTCTTGCTATTGAGGGAGTGCAGCGAAGATTCACCAGACTGATTCCCGGGATGGTGGGACTGACCTATCAAGAAAGACTGGATCAACTGGGCTTGTATTCACTGGAGTTCAGAAGAATGAGAGGGGACCTCATAGAAACGTTTAAAATTCTGACGGGTTTAGACAGGTTAGATGCAGGAAGAATGTTCCCAATGTTGGGGAAGTCCAGAACCAGGGTTCACAGTCTAAGGATAAGGGGTAAGCCATTTAGGACCGAGATGAGGAGAAACTTCTTCACCCAGAGAGTGGTGAACCTGTGGAATTCTCTACCACAGAAAGTAGTTGAGGCCAATTCACTAAATATATTGAAAAGGGAGTTAGATGAAGTCCTTGCTACTAGGGGGATCAAGGGGTATGGCGAGAAAGCAGGAATGGGGTACTGAAGTTGCATGTTCAGCCATGAACTCATTGAATGGCGGTGCAGGCTAGAAGGGCTGAATGGCCTACTCCTGCACCTATTTTCTATGTTTCTATGCAACGGTCACCACACATTAAAAAAATCCACGCACAGGCATCTTCCACCCCTTCAATTGGAGTTCAGGACTGGAATATCGGGTCCTTCATTAAAACATCTGTGAATTCATGTGGAAGCAAGTCATCCTCGTTCGAGGGACCGCCTATGATGATGATGATGATGATAAGATTAAAATCATGCATCATAATAAATGTTGGTAATACAACTTTGAAGCTACAGTCCTAATTCACATTGCAAGGAAGCCTGGTCATTACTTGTAAACTAAGAAAATATCTACCAAAACTGGCATTATTAGGCAACGTGAAAGAAAGAATTGAAAAAGTGCATTCTAAGGATTAAGATTACTGCCCTTTGGATTCAAATCAAGTCCAGATACATGGACTCTCTCAATCTCCTCTCTCCTGAATTTTCCTAAGTGAAAGTTTTTTTCAGTCAATTTGGGAATTTTGTAATAATGCAGTTTCATGATTCCAAGAATGAAAACTGAATGGCATAGTGTGAGATCCTCCTCCTGCTCTCTCGACCCTATTTCCACCAAACTGCGAACCACCCATCTTCCCTTCCTGGCCCCCATGTCAGTTGATATTGGTAACAGTTCCCCCTCCTCAGGTACTGTCCCCCTCCTCTTCAAATCTGCCATCATCAGCCCTCCTCCTCAAAAAACCCACCTCTGACCCCTCTGTTCTTGCAAACTACCACCCCATCTATAATCACCCTTTCCTCTCCAAGGTCCTAGGATGTGTTGTCGCCTCTCAAATCCATGCTCATCTCTTCAGCAATTCTTTGTTTGCACCCCTCCAATCAGGTTTCCATCACTGCCACAGCACTGAAATGGTCCTTATCAAAGTGACAACTGACATCCTATGTGACTGTGACTATTGTATCCCTCCTCATCCTTCTTGACCTGTCTGCAACCTTTGACAAGGTTGACCACACCATCCTCCTCCAATGCCTCTTCTCCATTCATCCAGCTGAGTGGGACTGCCCTGGCCTAGTTCTATCCTTATCTATCCAGTCGTAGCCAGAGAATTGCCTGCAATGGCTTCAATTCCTGCTCCCACACCGTTACCTCTGGAGTCCCCCAAGGATCGATCCTTGGCCCCTTCCTATTTGTCATCTACATGCTGCCCCTTGGTGACATCATCCGAAAACACATCAGATTCCACATATACGCTGACAACACCCAGCTCTACTTCACCACTACCTATCTCAATCTCTCCACTGTCTCTGATTTGTCACACTGCTTGTCCGACAGCAGAAAATTCCTCCAACCAAATATTGGGAAGACCGAAGTCATTGGCCAGAATTTTCCCTACCTGGGTGGGTCCAGTGCAGGTGGTGGCCATGGCAGGTCGCCCCCTTTGCTGGCTCCATCCCGCTCCATAGAACGACTTTACATTAATAGGGCCTATTAGGGCCTGCACGTTACCCAGCCCAATTAAATGGTGTGGATCCGGTGACGTCATTCATGACGCGTTTTCAGCCAGGATCTTTAAAGTTGCCATGGTCACATTACATTTGAAGGTTAATGTAACATAGTGCTGTCAGTGCGACAAACACTTTGACAATGACTGCACAGAGGCAGAGGGCTCTGGCAGGTTTTCCGATGACTCCCTCCATATGCTAATAGAGCACGTAGAGAGGTCCTCGTTCCTTCCAATGGGCAGAAGAGACCTCCCCAGGTTGGAGATTGCAGAGGAGGACACCAGCAGAGATGTGGTCAGAAGGACCTGGGGGCAGTGCCACAAATGTTTCAATTATCTCATTCGATCAGGAAATGTGAGTACAAAGCCACACTCAATTTCATCCTGCTGTGCCTCTCATCACATCCCCATCACTCTGCCTTCCCAACCTTACTCCTGTACATCCTTACTCACACCAACATACCTTGCACGTCCACCATCCCTCTCTCTCTATCCATATCATCACATCCCCATCTCACTAGCCATCCCTCACACTCAGTCTCATCCTAATGCAATCATACCAACGAATAACACACAAGGCGGCCACGTGGCATTGCCACCCACTCCATCATAGCCTCCTTCTAAAGATCTAACTGATCCATTCCTTACACTAACTCCATCATTCTCACTCAACCTTCTCTTCTTTCCCTCCTTGCAGGAAAAGAGAGCCCAAAATAAGAGGGAGAGGGAGAGAACCGATGGTGGCCCTCCATCATTTGCAAACCTTACAACAGCAGAGTAGGCTGCTTTAGAAATATCTGGAGTCGCCAAGCAGTTGGAGGTGGGAGACGGGGAGAGGCGAACATCTCAGCAACCTGGTGACAAAATTACATATCATACAGGGAATACGTCTGTCACTCATATGGGGACTGATATCAGCAGCCAGTGAGTGGTCATCATGTGCATAATGGTATCTGTATCCATGCTTCATATGACATATCTAACTCATCTCTTTACTCTCCCACATGTCTATCAACAAGCCCCCATGCTCCCTCCCCTCCCCCCCCACTGTCCAGGAGGAAGAGGAAGACGACTCCTCAGAGCAGCCTCTAGCGTCTGAGGCTGCAGCGTCACCAGTCATAAGCGCACCCAGCACCAGTGCAGATACGCACTCCTGGGTAAGTCCCAAACGAGATACAGTAGTGTCATCATCATCATAGGCAGTCCCTCGGAATCGAGGAAGACTTGCTTCCACTCTTAAAGTGAGTCCTTTGGTGGCTAAACAGTCCAATACGAGAGCCACAGACTCTGTCACAGGTGGGACAGATAGTCATTGAGGGAAGGGGTGAGTGGGACTGGTTTGCCGCATGCCCTTTCCACTGCCTTGCTTGATTTCTGCATGCTCTTGGTGATGAGACTCGACGTGCTCAGCATGCACTTCCTCCACTTAGGGCAGTCTTTGGCCAGGGAGTCCCAGGTGTCAGTGGCGATGTCGCACTTTATCAGGGAGGCTTTGAGGGTGTCCTTGTAATGTTTCCGCTGCCCACCTTTGGCACGTTTGCCATGAAGGAGTTCCGAGTAGAGCACTTGCTTTGGGAGTCTTGTGTCTAGCATGTGAACTATGTGGCCTGCCCAGCGGAGCTGATCAAGTATGGTCAGTGCTTCAATGCTGGGGATGTTGGCCTGGACGAGGACGCTAAAAAAAAAAGTGCAGTTGTTATATATGTAAACTTGTATTTACTCTGTACAGCCATCAGAGGACTCATCCCCTGGAATCCCAAGGGATCCCATAATCCCTTGGGAGCACAGGTATTTAAGGAGGCTTCACAGGTTGGAGAGGCACTCTGGAGACCTGCAATAAAAGACTACGGTCACACTTTACTTTGAGCTCACAGTGTTCAGTCTGACTCTTTCTCCATACACTACAACTGGCGACGAGATACAGATAGTGAACCCAAAGATGCAGAGAACAGTGGGTATCCTGGAGAAATTCTCGGAGGGAGATGATTGGAAAACTTTTGTGGAGCGATTCGACCAATACTTCGTGGCCAACGAGCCAGATGGGGAAGAGAGCGCTGCCAAACGAAGGATGATCCTCCTCACCGTCTGTGGGGCACCAAACGAAGAATCTGCTCACTCCAGCGGAACCCACGGAGAAATCACACGACGATTTGTGCACACTGGTCCGAGAGTGTTTGAACCCGAAGGAAAGCGTTCTGATGGTGAGGTACTGGTTCTACACCGACAAAAGGTCTGAAGGCCAGGAAGTGGCGAGTTATGTCGCCGAGCTAAGACGCCTTGCAGGACATTGCGAATTTGAAGGATATTTGGTGCACATGCTCAGAGACTTTTTCGTGCTTGGCATTGGCCACAAAACCATACTTCACAAACTTCAGACTGGAGAGACCCCAACCTTGAGTAAGGCCATAGCGATAGCCCAGGCGTTCATTGCCACCAGTACGAAGTAAATCTCTTAGCACACAAGTGCTGCTACAAGTACTGTGAACAAGTTGATGTTGCTTTCGAATCATAACGTACAGGCAGGTCACACATACCTGCAGCTACACGGCTGCTGATGTCTCAGAGTCCACCATCAAGAGTGATGAATGCAAGGCCATTAACACCTTCTTGGCACTGCAGGGGTGATCATCGTTTCCATTCATGCCGATTCAAAGAGTATGTTTGCAAGGGCTGTGGAACAATGGGACACCTCCAACGAGTGTGCAGGTGAGCTGTAAAGCCAGTTAAACCTGCAAACCACCATTTTGCAGAGGAGGACAGATCCACGGAGGATCACGATGAACCAGAGCCTCAGAACGAGGAGGCAGAGGTACATGGGGTGCACACATTCACCTCGAATTGTCCCCCGATAATGCTGAACATTGAACTAAATGGACTCCCGGTGTCAATGGAGCTGGACAAGCCAGTCCATCATGGGCAAAAAGAATTTTGAAAGGTTGTGGTGCAACAAGGCCTCAAGGCCAGTCTTAACTCCAGTTCGCACGAAACTAAGAACTTACACAAAAGAACTGATTCCTGTAATCGGCAGTGCTACCGTAAAGGTCTCCTACGATGGAGCGGTGCACAAGCTACCACTCTGGGTGGTCCCGGGCGATGGTCCCACACTGCTCGGCAGGAGCTGGCTGGGAAAGATACGCTGGAACTGGGACGACGTCCGAGCGCTATCGCCCGCTGACGACACTTCGTGTGCCCAGGTATTAAACAAATTTCCTTCTCTGTTCGAACCAGGCATCGGGAAATTCCAAGGAGCAAAAGTGCAGATCCACCTAATTCCGAGGGCGCGACCCATCCATCACAAGGCGAGAGCATGATGAGAGAAAGGGTAGACATCGAGCTAGACCGGCTGCAAAGAGAGGGCATAATTTCCCCAATCGAGTTCAACGAGTGGGCCAGTCCTATCGTCCCAGTCCTCAAGGGAGATGACACTGTCAGAATCTGTGGCAATTACAAAGTAACTATCAATCGTTTCTCCCTGCAGGACCAATACCCAGTACCAAAGGCCAACGACCTCTTTGCAACACTGGCGGCAGGAAAGATGTTCACGAAGTTGGATCTGACTTCAGCCTACATGACGCAGGAACTGGAGGAATCATTGAAGGCCCTCACCTGCATCAACACGCACAAAGGTCTTTTTGTTTATAACAGATGCCTGTTTGGAATCCAATCGGCGGCGGCGATATTCCAGAGAAACATGGAAAGCTTATTGAAATCGGTCCCGCACACCGTGGTCTTCCAGGACGATATCTTGGTCACAGGTCAGAACACAGTCGAGCATCTGCAGAACCTGGAGGAGGTTCTGAGTCGACTCAACCGCATGGGGCTCAGGTTAAAACGCTCGAAGTGCGTTCTCCTGGCGCCTGAAGTGGAGTTCCTGGGAAGGAGGATTGCGGCGGACGTATCAGGCCCACCAACGCGAAGACGGAGGCAATCGAGAACGCACCGAGGCCACAGAACATGACGGAGCTGCGGTTGTTTCTGGGACTCCTGAACTACTTTGGTAACTTCTTACCGGGTCTCAGCACACTGTTAGAACCACTACATGTCTTACGACAAAAAAGGGGTGAATGGGTATGGGGCAAAAGCCAAGAAAATGCCTTTGTAAAAGCGAGAAAACTGTTATGCTCAAACAAATTGCTTGTGTTGTATGATCCATGTAAGCGTTTGGTATTAGCATGTGATGCGTCGTCATATGGTGTCGGGTGTGTATTGCAACAAGCTAATGATTTTGGGAAACTGCAACCGGTTGCTTATGCATCAAGGAGTCTTGTCTAAGGCTGAGAGAGCCTACAGCATGATTGACAAAGAAGCATTAGTGTGTGTTTATGGGGCAAAAAAAATGCATCAATACCTGTTTGGGGTAAAATTCGAATTGGAAATTGACCATAAGCCACTTATATCCCTGTTCTCCAAGAGTCATAGGATAAATACCAATGCATCGGCCCGCATCCAGAGATAGGCGCTCACGTTGTCCGCATACAACTATGCCATCTGCCACAGGCCAGGCACAGGAAACTGCGCTGATGCTCTCAGTAGGCTGCCATTGCCCACGGGGGTGGAAATGGCACAGCCCGCAGATCTAGCCATGCTTATGGAAGCATTTGAGAGTGAGCAATCATCCGTCACTGCCCGGCAGATCAAAATCTGGACAAGCCAGGACCCCTTATTATCTCTAATCAAAAGCTGTGTGCTTCACGGGAGCTGGTCCAGTGTCCCAGTGGAAATGTAGGAAGAAATAAAGCCATTCCAGCGGCGCAAAGATGAAATGTTTATACAGGCAGACTGCCTTCTGTGGGGCAATCGAGTAGTGGTCCCCAAGAAGGGCAGAGACACCATCATCAATGACCTCCACAGTACCCACCCAGGCATTGTAATGATGAAAGCGATAGCCAGATCTCACGTGTGGTGGCCTGATATCGATGCGGACTTATAGTCCTGCATTCACAGATGTAATACATGCTCGCAGTTAAGCAATGCACCCAGGAAGGTGCCGCTAAGTTTATGATCTTGGCCCTCCAAACAGTGGTCTAGGGTACATGTCGACTATGCAGGTCCGTTCTTGGGTAAAATGTCCCTTGTGGTTGCAGACGCGTAGTCCAAGTGGATTGAATGTGAGATAATGTCAGCTAGCACGTCCGCTGCCACTACTGAAAGCCTGCGGGCCATGTTTGCCACGCACGGCCTACCCGATGTCCTGGTGAGCGACAAAGGGCCATGTTTTACCAATGCTGAGTTCAAAGAATTCATGACCTGTAACAGGATCAAACATGTCACATCTGCACTGTTTAAACCAGCGTCCAATGGTCAGGCAGAGAGAGCAGTGCAAACCATCAAGCAAGCTTGAAGAGGGTAACTGAAGGCTCACTGCAGACTCGCCTATCCCGAGTCCTGCTTAGCTACCGCACGAGACCCCACTCACTCGCTGGGATCCCACCTGCTGAACTGCTCACGAAAAGAGCACTTAAGACAAGGATCTCGTTAGTTCACCCTGACCTACATGAACAGGTAGAGAGCAGGCGGCTTCAATAAAGTGCATACCATGATAGCGCAAATGTGTCACGCGAGATTGAAATCAATGATCCTGTATTTGTATTAAATATGGACAAGGTCCCAAGTGGCTTCCCGGCACGGTCGTGGCCAGGGAGGGGAGCAGGGTGTTTCGGGTCAAACTTTCAAATGGACTCATTCACCGGAAACACTTGGAACAAATCAAACTCAGATTCACTGACTATCCTGAGCAACCCACCTTGGACCCTACCTTTTTTGATCCCCCAACATACACACCAGTGGCAACCGGCACCACGGTTGACCACGAAGCAGAACCCATCATCCACAGCAGCCCAGCAGGACCCAACACACCAGGCAGCCCAGCAAGGCCAGCTGCACAGCAGCCCAGCGAGGGCCCAACAAATGATTCAACAACACCAGCTTTCACACCGAGACGATCAACCAGGGCAAGAAGGGCCCCAGATCGACTCAAAGTGTAAATAGTTACACTATTGACTTTGTGGTGGTGGGGGGGGGGGGTGTTGTTATATATGTAAACTTGTATTTACTCAGTACAGCCACCAGAGGGCTCATCCCCTGGAGTTCCAAGGGATCCCATAATCCCTTGGGAGCACAGGTATTTAAGGAGGCTTCACAGGTTGGAGAGGCACTCTGGAGAACTGCAATAAAAGACTAAGGTCACACTTTACTTTGAGCTCAGTGTTCAGTCTGACTCATTCTCCATACACAACAGTAGTCACTTGGCGTCTCAAAACTCACAGGGGAGCAATTGCAGATGGTGGAGACAGGGGCAGCAGTGGAGAGTCCTCGCCGGAGGCCACAGGATGCTCCCAGCTCTGCTCAACTGCATTCAGATGCTGAGCCTCGGGGCCATCCAGAAAGAGGGCGATCCTGGAGGTGCAGGAAGGAGTGCAGGGGGCTCTGACAGGTTTTGCGAGCGCAATGTCTGCATATGTTCAGAGAATGGAGGAGTTCATCTCCAACATGAGCAGCACTGCGTCGCAGGCGATGGCGACTGTGGGCTCTTCCATGGATAGGGTGGCCACCTACATGGAGCAGCTAATGTGCCATTCACAGGAGCACATGGTCGATATGGAGAATAAATGTCAGAGGCTTTTAGACCTCCTGTCTAGAAGGGATGTCAGCGTAGACATGGATCCTCATGGCCCCACTGATCTCCAGCTCCTTGGCAGCAGGGAAGTGAGCAGGCAGCCTCTACCTCTGCTGAAGCCACAGGGCTAGCATCTGTAGAAGCATGCAGAAGAGAAAGATGACAGACAAGTAGATTCACAAGGGTAGCCACTTGGGTGTATTGTCTAATTTTTATGTAAAGTCTGCGTTAATGTGCTGTCAAACTTTCTACACTTTCCGGTCTTGGACAGATTTGTGTGAACCTTTGGAAGTGGTTTAGTGAGTTGCAGTGAATGGTAGAAACATAGAAACATAGAAAATAGGTGCAAGAGTAGGCCATTCGGCCCTTCGAGCCTGCACCGCCATTCAATGAGTTCATGGCTGAACATGCAACTTCAGTACCCCATTCCTGCTTTCTCGCCATACCCCTTGATCCCCCTAGTATTAACGACTACATCTAACTCCTTTTTGAATATATTTAGTGAATTGGCCTCAACAACTTCCTGTGGTAGAGAATTCCACAGGTTCACCACTCTCTGGGTGAAGAAGTTTCTCCTCATCTCGGTCCTAAATGGCTTACCCCTTCCTTACACTGTGACCCCTGGTTCTGGACTTCCCCAACATTGAGAACATTCTTCCTGCATCTAACCTGTCTAAACCCGTCAGAATTTTAAATGTTTCTATGAGATCCCCTCTCATTCTTCTGAAATCCAGTGAATACAAGCCCAGTTGATCCAGTCTTTCTTGATATGTCAGTCGTGCCATCCCGGGAATCAGTCTGGTGAACCTTCGCTGCACTCCCTCAATAGCAAGAATGTGCTTCCTCAAGTTAGGAGACCAAAACTGTACACGATACTCCAACTGTAGCATCACCTCCCTGCCCCTGTACTTAAATCCCCTCGCTATGAAGGCCAACATGCCATTTGCTTTCTTAACCACCTGCTGTACCTGCATGCCAACCTTCAATGACTGATGTACCATGACACCCAGGTCTCGTTGCACCTCCCCTTTTCCTAATCTGTCACCATTCAGATAATAATCTGTCTCTCTGTTTTTACCACCAAAGTGGATAACCTCACATTTATCCACATTATCTTCATCTGCCATGCATTTTCCCACTCACCTAACCTACCAAGTCACTCTGCAGCCTCATAGCATCCTCCTCGCAGCTCACACTGCCACCCAACTTAGTGTCATCCGCAAATTTGGAGATACTACATTTAATCCCCTCGTCTAAATCATTAATGTACAATGTAAACAGCTGGGGCCCCAGCACAGAACCTTGCGGTACCCCACTAGTAACTGCCTGCCATTCTGAAAAGTACCCATTTACTCCTACTCTTTGCTTCCTATCTGCCAACTAGTTCTCAATCCAAGTCAGCACACTACCTCCAATCCCATGTGCTTTAACTTTGCACATTAATCTCTTGTGTGGGACATTATGGTACCTCCAGTAGTGGTGGTGAGTGTGAAAGGATTGACTTGGTCATTGCAGGGATGCTTTATGGTGTTGGTGTGGGGTGGTGCCAACCTGGAGCATCATATGGCAGCCATATGGGTGTACAGCATCAAGTTAAGTAAATCTGGCCATGATGAGACCATCCCTGGCCTCTCGGGCAGCAATATGCTCGGGTGCTGATGCCCTCTGTCCTGCGCGGAATCAGGCGATTGCAGAGAAGGTTGGTGATGTTGTTGTTGGTGCTGCTGGTGTGCCTGGTGCTGGTGGCATTGGGGCTCATTGTGATCAGATTTTGAGGACCAAGGTGAGACAGTATAAACGGCACCCGTGTTGATGGAATAGATGGCAGGTGAAGTAGAGATGACAGAAGTAATCGGTCAATGGTGGGAGAGGTTCTTCCAATGAGGGGACACTGGATGGAGACTTTGCTGGAAAGACTTGCAGCCTGCAGAATCTGTGCTGGGAATGTAGTGAGCAAAAGTTCTGCCTGAGGAAAGTGATCATCTGTCAGGTGGGATCTTTCATTGTACATTTGTTGCTGTCAAGTTAGCAGCTGAAGCAATGACTATGAACTCCCGCCTCAGGTTGACAGATGTGGTTCTTGAGCTACGTGAATCCCGTGGCCATGTAGGGAAATTTGAAATGCAGGGGGAAAAAGGCTCTTAACTATCAGGAAACAAGGTTATAATGATTTCAACTAGGTCACCTGCCTCTGCTGGTCGGGTCGCTGCCACACTGGCAAACGCATCCAAGAGACAGATGTGTGGGGGCGAGATGACGGCAGGTTCCCGACCCGCTCCACTTTTTTCAAATTTCCCTCCCAACCTGCCTCCATTTCCACCCGCATGGACCCCAGAAAATTCCGGCCATTGTCTTCTTTCAGTCTCAATTCATTTTTCAGGTAATATGAGAAGTTTGTAATAATGCAGTTTCATTATTCCAAGAATGAAAACTGAATTGCATAACTAATACATTTACAGAACACCGCTCTGCATTCAGTACAGCAATAAGATGGTTGAAATAGGAATAAGCAAGTGACAAAAAATACTATGCAAGGTAATCTACTGCTAATATATAATTACCACTCATCTTGGATTCAACATGCTGTTTCTTAACATCTATGTTCTGTTGTTTCTCAGAAGACCTTTTTGACTCTGGTTTTGTTACCTTCTTTAGTTCATTATTTGATGATGCAGATTGTTCTGAAAACAAATGAGAATATAAATCATTAAAACAAATTGGAAGTATCCTTTTGATGTTTTGTTTTATTTTTCTTCACCTCACGACCATCCTGAATCTTTATTCCTAGGTTGCCTTGTTTTTTCTAAATTAGCTGCATATGAAGCAAAATCATGTGGTGCAATACAAATGGAAGCAATCGAGTTCATGTGGTAAACAAGATCCAACTGCAGAATTATACTACAAAGAAATTTAACAAAATATTTCTGAAGCATTGCAAAAAAATTATTTGGTAACATTTGTTTAAAAAAACACTTTAGGGGCAAAATTTGATTCGGCCAGAAAACGGTTGCAAGGCTCGTGATGCGTGAAATGACACACATACACTAAGCTACAGCATACAAATGTTCTAAGGTACTATGTCTTTGATTTTCTTCATGCAACAACTTCGAACAGTTTGCTTCCTGACATTCCTTACTCTCCAGCATCAATGGGTGGAGGAAACTAAAGTAAATAACATTTCTAAAACTAAAGAAAATATAATTTAGCTTTCTGAAAGTCAATAAAGTACATATAAAATGCATTGGTGTGTATTTTCCACAATAACCAAATTGAATTCATATTCATATATTTTTTTTAAATTACTACCTGTGCTTTCCTGCATATAGGATTGTTTTGTATAGGTGTCCGAAATATGAGCTTTGGAATGGCTCGTATTCATTGTGAATGTTGATTGATTCTCCATAACCATTCCGTTCCTAAGACAAAATGAATTTCACAGTATCAAATACAAGTACCTTACAGAGATAGTAAATGCATATTTTTGAAGAAGGAACCAAGTCAGCAATTTCCTCCCCATCCCCCAAAGGTTGATAGGTGACCTAATGTTTAAAGAGGTATTGGAAGAATAAGAGAATGAGGAAGAAATTCAATTATTCATTTTCTGCATACAATGCAGTTACCAAGTTTACTAATTCATGGCTAAATATAGCTCCTACTTGATCAAAATTCTAATTTATGTAACATAGTCTCAGCAACTTGCAACTTAAATATTGGTTAAATGATTTAATGGCCCGGATTCTGCTGTATTAATAATGGCAAGGCTATGAGCACTCACCTTTATTACTGGGAAAAACTGCCAGCAACTTCTGGCATCCGCACATACATAGTTAAACCTGGAAATCCGGAAGTTGCTGTCAGTGATACCCTGTTCCTCCATAGGGTATGCTGTTGCTGTCTTCGCAGATGAAATCTGCACAGACATCACTGTGATGAAGTGAACAGGCTAATTACCCACTATTCTCACTCTAAAGACAGATGAAAATGTTAGACCAGGTACAATCAGGAGTAACTGAGTTTTTAAACGGCGTAGTAAGTGATAAGTACTGATGAACAACCTCTCTGGTCCTGAAAAATTAATTTTACAAGTGCGGACTCTCAATGCCTCAGAAGAAAATCAATGCTGCAAATCTTTCTAAAAATAAAAATTAAAGTAATTTTTAAATACTTTTTGTTTTTCTCTTTTATGTCTTTCCCTTAATCCCATGTGTATGTCCCAATTTTTTTATTTTTCCAACTGTACAATGATTTAAATGTAATTTAGATTTTTGTTTTTTATTTCCTGCTTTGCAGTTTGTGTGTCTCAGTTAGGATTGGCTGAAAAGCCTCCCAGCTGCCTATTCTGCTCACAGACACCACAGATCCCCTGTAGAGGGCACTGAATTCAAACAGATGGCGGATGACTTGAAGTTTCTGCTGAAAAGCCTGCTAAAAGGGAACGGTGAAAGGAGTTCCGTTGCCGCTCTCAGCAAAATCTGGGCCATTACTTTAATTAGTTCTGTCACCACTACCTAATAGGACCATCCAAGCATTTGGAGTCATTGTTGGGAAGAGTTACAAGGCTGATTCTTGGTGTTAAAGGAATTAAGTATGAAAAATTATTATGTAAATTTGGAAGTGACCTTTCAGAAGAGATCTTATTAAGGTATATAAAGTGTTTCTACTTTCAAACTCAATTAATTCAGGTTGTGGGATGTGTGTAATGACTATACAAATTATCATTGATAAAACAAATTTTCCACAGGAGTTCTCCTGCCCATTCACTGGGCTTAATTTTCCACGGTTATCCATGCCATTTTTTTGGCGCATGCCACTTTTGGAGGATTCAGAGATGTACAGGAACAGAAAAGGCTTCCACTCCATGAATGTGCAACTTATCTGTGACGACATGCATCGCGTCAGTTGATGCGAGATATCCTGGGAGCACCCATGATGCGTTCATCCTACGTGAAAGCGCTATATCTGCCATGTTTCAGCAGCAGCCAGAAGGGCAGAGCTGGCTGCTGGGAGACGAAGGGTACGGCCTCGCCACCTGGCTCATGACGCCCCTACACATAACCCGGACGGAAATTGACCGGGAATACAACATGTCACACATTGCGACGCGCAGCATAATACAGAGGACCATTGGCATCTTGAAACAGCGTTTCCGATGTCTGGACCATTCCGGAGGCTACTGAGATTGTCGGTCAGTTCACTGTTGTGTGCTGCATGCTGCATAACTTAGCCATCATGAGACAGCAACAGCTGGTGGTAGAAGACCCATCTCAGATGAGAGTGGGTGATGATGAGAGGAAGATGCAGATGATGATGCTGAGGAGGAGGAAAAGGAAGCCATGCAACTACCTGAACCTGGAGCATGATGGCGGAGGAGAGCGGGCCGTCATGCCCCTTTAACGATTGCTCGAGCCTTGTGCCAGCAGCTCATCCGTGAACGTTTTGCTGCCTAAAGGCTCAGGGGCAGCTATTCCAAATGGACTATGTTTACTGTTTGGACCTGTTCCGTAATGTTGTGTTGTGTTAATGGAACAAATAATGGAAATGATTCTTCTTTAGTTTGAAAAGTTGTGTTAATAATGGAACAAATAATGGAAATGATTCAGTTATAATTTAAAATATATTTTATTCAAAAGTTTAACATCGTTTGTACTTAACTTAACTTTAATAAAAAATATTCTTGTATCAAACTTTAAGGGGCCGAAATTGGTGAAGGCCCTGTCCGCCGAAGTGCTGCCCAAAGGACCACCGATGGCCGTCGAGGTACCTGACGGTACTTTGGACATGGTTTTCATTGAAAAGGTCCTTCAAAGGTCGGCGGGCGGCAAAAGAGGGACTTACGTTGCCAACCTGGGCGGCAGCCAGCGGGAGCTCCCAATCTCGGTGGCAAAGGCGCTTGCTGCCCAAGTGCCATCGAGGATGGAGTTGGGCCCACAGAGGGTCGAAGACCTGAAAAGGAAAAGCATCAAAAAAAAAAACCATCGGAAGACCTTCAGGAGACCCTATCCAGGTAAGTCCCTGTAAAGAAAAAAATTATAAAATGTTTACTCACCCTTTTTTCAGATCTTCATACTCACCGTTGGAGACAGACCAGCCTCCAGCCAGCGGTCCACCCCCGTTCTGGCACCGACGCCTGCCCGCATCAATATGGTATCTCGGCATGGGGGAGTCCAATTATGCCACTTGATCGTCCGCTGATGTCAGCGGGTGGATCCCGGCGGTTCTCCCCTCCCGTCCGCTCCAGCCCAAATCGAAAGTGGCACTGGATGCAACTCGAGGAGGAATGTTGGCGGCAGTGGGCGGTAAGGCCATCAATTTCAGGCCCTAAAGGTTTCAGTTAAGATCACTTACAAACTTTAAGATCACTTACAAAATCTAAGGTCACTTACAAACTTTAAGATTACTTACAAACTTTTATACTTGTAAATTTACATAACTTACAAAAACTTTTAAGTTGAGAACAATTACAACAGTAACAACAATAATAACAACAACAGCAGCAAAGAAAGGTGGCACCCATCTCTCCTCCACCTTATTCTAAGACCGCCTGTTACGCTTGGTCTTGATGACTCCATCCCTGCCTGCAGGTAGTGGCGCAGCATTTCTCGGGTTGGTACCAAGCTTATTCTTCCGAACATCTCGGATAATGCGCATTTCTTGATTGGCGGGGGGGGAAGGGGGGCGGATGGCAGAAGGTAATGTGGAAAGCTCGGCTTGGGCCTCTTCAAAGACTGGTCTGGGGATTGGAATGGAAGTGGCAGTTGATTCTGTCAATGGGCGTGTTCCCTTTTTGCAGCAGCTAACTCTAACATTCCCTCCCTCCTGTGCCCTGACAGTGTGTCAACTACCTGTGACATTTCCTCCCTCATGTTCACCAACAGTGTATCAGCTACCTGCGACATTCCCTCCCTCATGTTCACCAACAGTGTATCAGCTACCTGCGACATTCCCTCCCTCGTGTGCCCCGACATTGTATTAGCTGCCTGCGACATTCAATCCCTCTTGTGCCCGGACAGTGTTCCCATTTCTCATGAGAGTGTTGTTACTTCTCCCGACAGTCCCGATACCTCATCACGCACCCCACTGATGGTGTCCAGGAGTGATCGTGTAAGGTCAATGCTCTCCACATTCATTGCCATCATCTGAACCACATCAGTTAGATCCTGCATCTCAAGAGAGCGCCATCGAGCTCTCCTTCCCCTCCTCACCCTGAGTGTGGCTCGCTATATCCCACTGGGACCCGCAGACTCGGACGGTGAGGCCCTGGGTGTGCCTCGCTGCACCCGACTGGAAACCCCAGCCTTGGGCTGTGCGAAACCATGGAATGTCCCAACACTCGTACCACTCAGGAAAGGGCCTGGTACCTCAATGGCCGGCACCTGCACCTCCTCCAGAGTGAGTACAACTGTGAGGGCTTCATCCATCACCTCGCCCTGACCCCCATGCTCTTGGTCTGGAAGGTGGGACTGGAAGATGTTCTCCTCTTCAGGCTCGTCCGTGTCTGAATCTTCTTCTGCATCGGCTTCAGCCTCGTCAGGGTTGGCTTCAAGTTCTGCAAAATATAACAGAACAGACAAATGGTTAGCAGCAGAGGAGGGGGCAGGGTGACATGAGTAGGCTCACACAGTGCAGGCAGCAGGCTCATTTGAAGGACCACGATGAATGATAGCACATTGCATCAACCGAAGCATAGCTGATGGCGACATCCCCATGAACCGAAGCATGGCTAGCCTGCGCAGTACTTAACATTTAGCAAAGCCAGAGTGTGGAATTTGCAGGACTTACCCTCTCCCTCGAGTGTGGGCCCAGCTTGTGCAGTGGTGGTTGCTTTTCTCCAGGCAGAACCCATCAAAGCAGCAACCCTCTCTTCCAAGGGTGTCAGTGGCTGCAGATTTGCCGGGCCTCCTCCTGTTCGAGTTCTCTCTTTTTTGTTGTTTCGAGTTCTGTCCTTTTTGTTGTGTGCCACCTTCCTCTGTAAAGATGAAAATATAACTTTTTAAAGAGGGTGTCTTTCTGCTGGGTGGGACATATACAGTTGGTCACATTTACAATTGCAATTCCATTGAATAAATGAAAATATTACTTACACTAACTACTTGACCAAGGTCCTACCAATTCTTTTTGCACTGGCCTCCAGACTTCTGCAAGTTGGTTCCAGTATTTCTTCATTTCTTTTGGTGAAACTTTTAGGTCACCTCTGCTGGTGTCCAACTCGTGCTATCTGGCCTCAATTACAGTAACCAGTGCCTCCACTTCATCCTGTAAGAGAATCGTGGTCCTTGAGCCACGTTGCATATTGTATTGCAGCTCGATTTTTCCAAAGAGAATTAAAGTTCTCACACACAACTGGCTCTTTAAAAATGGCCGAATGCAGACTGGGAGCTGTACTGGGCATGCGCACCAGAGCAGTCACGTCAAAAACGTCCTTTTTTTTCACGCATGTGCAGAAGGGGTGGGCATCATTTTTTCGGCACAGACATTAGGCTCCACCCGCTGAAGGTAAAGCAAAGGCTGCGTGGAGCCAATTTCAAAAAATAGAACGGCGGAACTTGCTAGTTATTTTTTGGAGTAGTCAGGGCCAAAAAAATTGGTCGTAACTCTTGCAATACGCCAAAAAATGGCATTGGGGAAAATTGAGCCCATTGTAACTGTGGCCGAAGAAGTGCGGAAACCCCCCAAAAATGCCATAAATGCTATTTCCACGGCTCCTCCACCAAAGTTATGGCAGACAAGTGGGAGAATGCCCATGGAAATTCACCCGGCATCTCTTACCCTGATGACAATATTGTCAACTGACTTTCTCACGCAGATGCTGTTCTCACACAATCCAAACAAAACACAACAATAATGTAAAAGCATCTTAAGATAATTAATGGGACACAGAAAATAATCGTAGAAAGTACCTTCATATATGCAGGAATGCAGAACAAGATGCTGAGGTGCAGGTTAAGGACAGATGCCAGGAAGCATGTAATTAGAGGGTGATCTTCAGCTGGAACAGGGTGCTAGTAATGGAGGTTGAGGCTAGGGGCCCAAGTTTCGGGCCGCGCCTAAAACGGCACAGCCCGGACCTGGACGCCCGTTTTTCGCGCCACAAAGTGCGCCTAAAAAAACCTCACCTATTCGCCGGCTCCCTGCAGATCCTCTGGAGCTGGGCGCGGCGCAGCATGAGCTGTGAGGGGCGGGGCCAGGTCCCTGCGCTGAAAACAGTGCCGGGACCTCTGCACATGCGCGCTACAGTGGGCGCGCATGTGCAGTAGCTCCAGGCGCCCAAAACTGTGGGAGGGGCCCAAAGCACGCAGTCCCTAGCCCTGGCAGAATGGCCTCACTGGGGCGCGTGCATAAGGCTCACCTCCCACGACTCCTGCTCCCCGGACCGGACCCAATCCGTCCTCCGCTTCCCCCCCCCCCCCCAACGCCCGGCGACCCGACCTCCGCTTCCCCCCCCCGGCGACCTGACCGCCGCTCCCCACCCCCCCCGATCCGACCTCCGCGCTCCCCCCCCCGACCTCCACTTCCCCCTGCCCCCCGGCGACCCGACCTCCGATCCCCCCCATGACCCGACCTCCGCTCCCCCAGCCCCCACCCCCGACCTTTGCGACTCTCTCTCTCTCGCCCCATCCCCCGACCTCCGCGACTCTCCCACCCGCCCGACCTCAGCGACTCTCTCTCCACCCCCCCCACCGCGACTCCCCGATGTCCGCTCCCCCCCCTCGAACTCCGCACCCCCCGACCTCCGTTCCCCCGTTCCCCTCCCCCCGCGACCCCCCCGCGCCGACCTCCGCGCCCCCCCCCCCCGGACCCGAGACCCTGACCTCCGCGACCCCCCCCGCCACCTACCTGTAAATCCAGCCCGAAGTCTCGGGCCCGACCGTTCAGCCTCCTCTTTCCCTTCCTCCCCTTCCCTCCTCCTTCCTCTCTCCCCTCCCTTCTCCTCCCTCCCCCTCCTCCTCTCCTCCTCCCCCTCCTTCCACCCCGCACCCCCCTCTACCTCCCTCCTCCTTCCTCCCCCTCACCCCCCTTCTCCCCCTCCCCCCTCCTTCCTCCCCCTCACCCCCCTTCTCCCCCTCCCTTCGCTGTCAGAAACACAGACACTGACAGACAGAGAGTGAGAGACACACACATAGACAGACAGAGAGATAGAGACACTGACAGAGACACAATGGGGGGGCCGTCCCAGCACGCTGTTGGAGGACTCCCCGGGGCTGTAGTCGGTAAGTAGAAAATGTTTTATTTATTGATTTTCAAATTTTTTATTAATTTTTTTGATTGATTTATTGGTTGATTTATTGATGTATTTATCATTTATTATTGATGATGGCTCTTTATTGTAAAACTGAAGTGTTTAATGTTTGTAAACTTCCCTTTAAACCCCCCCCCCCCTCCACCATTCCCTAAGCCTGGTTTGTAACCTACGTCTGATTTTCTAAGTGTAGGCAAGGTTTTTCTGAGCGTACAAAAATCTACACTTACTCCATTCTAAGTTAGTTTGGAGTATGTTTTCACTGCCTAAACTTTCAAAACAGGCGTAAGTGGCAGGACACGCCCCCTTTTGAAAAAAAAAATCTGTTCCAAACTGAAACTGTTCTAACTGACTAGAACTGGAGCAAACTAAATACCGAGAATTGCAATTTCTAAGATACTCCATTCTAAACCAGTTGCTCCAAAAAAACAGGAGTAACTCAGGCCGAAACTTGGCCCCCAGGACACTAGATCAATTTATAAAAACGAAATCCTGCAATATGAAGATAGTAGGTTTGGTATTCTGGAAGAATAACATTTGCCGGAATTCTTTGAGGATGTAACGAACAGGGTGGATAAAGGGGGACCAGTAGATGTGTATTTGGATTTCCAGGAGGCATTCAATAAGGTGCCACATAAAAGGTTACTGCACAAGATAAGAGCACATGGGGTTGGGGGTAATATATTGGCATGGATAGAGGATTGGCTAATTAACAGAAAACATAAGAGTCGGGATAAAGGGGTCATTTTCAGGTTGGCAAACTGTAACTACTGGGGTGACACAGTGGTGGGGTCTCAACTAGTTACAATCGATATTAATGACTTGGATGAAGGGACCGAGTGTAATGTAGCCAAAGTTGCTGATGACACATAGGGCCCAAGTTTCGGGCCGTGCCTAGAACGGCGCAGCCCTGACCTGGACGCCCGTTTTTCGCGCCATAAAGTGCGCCTGAAAAAAACTTCCAGATTCTCCGGCTCCCTGCAGGTCCTCTGGCCCTCGGCGCGGCGCAGAACGAGCTGCAAGGGGCGGAGCTAGGTCCCTGCGCTGAAAACAGTGCCGGGACCTCTGCACATGCGCGCTACAGTGGGCGCGCATGTGCAGTAGCTCCAGGCGCCCAAAACTGTGGGAGGGGCCCGAAGCACGCAGCCCCTAGCCCTGGCCGAATGGCCTCACTGGGGCTGCGTGCATAAGGCTCCTCCCACGCCCAGCTCCTGCTTCCTCCGGACCGGACCGGACCCGACTTGACTCCCGCTCCCCACCCCCCCGACCCAACTTCCGCTTCTTCCGCTCCCGACCTTCCCCCCGCCTCCCCGCCCGACCTCCGCTCCCGACCGATCTCCTCCCCCACCCCCCGACCGATCTCCCCCCCCGCCCCCCCGACCGATCTACCCCCCCCGACCAATCTACCCCACCCCCCCGACCGATCTCCGCCCCCCCCCCCTTCCCTCCGCCCCGACCCGCGCTCCCCCCGATCCGCGCTCCCGACGCCACCTACCTGTCAATCCGGTAAGTCTAAGCTCGAAGTCTTGGGCCCGGCCAGGCCCGGCCCGTTCAGCCTCCCTCTCCTTTCTTTCTCTCTCCCCCTTCTCTCTCCCTCGCTCTCTTCCCCCCTTTTCTCCCCCCTTCCCCTCCCTCCCTTCTCTTCCCCCTCCCCTCCCTTCTCTCACCCCCCTCCTGCCTCCCTCCCTTCTCTTCCCCTCCTCTTCTCCCTCCTTTCTCACCCCCCCTCCACTCCCTTCTCACCCCCCCTCCACTCCCTTCTCAACCCCCCTCCCCTCCCTCCCTCCCTTCTCAACTCCCTCCCCTCACCCCCCCTCACTTGTCACCCCCCTCCCCATCCACCCCCTCTTCCCCACTCCACCAACCCCCTCCCCTCCACCCCCCCTCCCCATCCTGCCCCTCCCCTCCACCCCTCGCTGTCAGAAACACAGACACTGACAGACAGAGAGTGAGAGACACACACAGACAGACAGACAGAGAGATAGAGACACTGACAGAGACACACTGGGCGGCGGGAGGGGTGAGGGGGCATCCCAGCACACTGTTGGAGGGCTCCCGGTGCTGCAGTCGGTAAGTAATGTTTTATTTATTGATTTAAAAAAAAATTATTACTTACTAATTTTTTTTGATTGGTTTATTGGTTGATTTATTGATGTTTTTATCATTTATTATTGATGATGGCTCTTTATTTGTAAAACTGAAGTGTTTAATGTTTGTAAACTTCCCTTTAAACCCCCCTCCCCCCATTCCCTACGCCTGATTTGTAACCTACGCCTGATTTTCTAAAGTGTAGACAAGGTTTCTCGAGCGTACAAAAATCTTCACTTACTCCATTCTAAGTTAGTTTGGAGTAAGTTTTCACTGCCGAAACTTTGAAAACAGGCGTAAGTGGCCGGACACGCCCTCTTTTGAAAAAAAAATTCTGTTCCAAAGTGAAACTGTTCTACCTGACTAGAACTGGAGCAAACTAAATGCCGAGAATTTGAATTTCTAAGATACTCCGTTCTACACCAGTTGCTCCAAAAAATCAGGAGCAACTGAGGCCGAAACTTGGGCCCAAAGATAGGTGGGAAAGCAAGTTGTGTGGAGGATGCAAAGAATCTGCAAAGGGTAAGTGAGTGGGCAAAAACTTGACAGATGGAGTATAATGTGGGAAAATGTGAGGTTATGTACTTTGGTAGGAAAAATAAAAAAAGCAAATTATTATTTAAATGGGGAGAGATTTCAAAATGCTGAGGTACAGAGGGATCTGGGGGTCCTTGTACATGAAACACAAAAAGTTTGCATGCAGGTACAGCAAGTAATTAGGAAGGCAAATGGAATGTTCGCCTTTATGCAAGGGGTTTGGAGTATAAAAGTAGGGATGTCCTGTTACAACTGTAAAGGCCGTTGGTGAGACCACACCTGAAGTACTGTGTGCAGTTTTGGTCTTCTTATTTAAGGAGGGATATACTTGCATTGGAGGCAGTTCAGAGAAGGTTCACAAAGTTGATTCCTGAGATGAAGGGGCTGTCTTATGAAGAAAGGTTGAGCTCATTGGAGTTTAGAAGAATGAGAGGCAATCTTATTGAAACATGTAAAATTCTGAGGGGGCTTGACAGGGTAGATGCAGAAAGGATGTTTCCCCTCGTGGGGGAATCTAGAACTAGGGGGCATAGTTTCAGTATAAGGGGTCGCCTATTTAAAACAGAAATGAGTAGCAATTTCTTCTCTCAAAGGGTCGTGAATCTTTGGAATTCTCTACCACAGAGGCTGGGTCAGTGAATATATTTAAAGTGGAGATAGATAGATTGTTGAATGATAAAGGAGTCAAGGGTTCTGGGGAGCGGGCAGGGAAGTGGAATTGAGGCCAAGATCAGATCAGCTATGATCTTACTGAATGGCGGAGCAGGCTCGAGGGGCCAAATGGCCTACTCCCACTCCTATTTCTTATGTTCTTATGTAAAATGAAATGGGTCGAAGGACCTTTTCAATCCAAAACTATCTTGTGATATCTAATTTATTTATGCAAATTTAGTTCATCAGAAAGAGCTTTACCCACAATTCAAATTTAATAATAGCCTGTCACAGAAATAAACTTACACACCTACTACATTCAATATTTTTATATTTGTAAAATCAGTTATAATAAGCATTATTGTTTAGATTTTTTTGATGATATACATAATAAATTGATTTGCTGTGGTAAATACCACAGGTTCAGCAAAAATGACAATAAATAACTCTTGAGACTAATACAGTTAACACTTCTTTGCAGGATAATTTAGATTTTTTTTGGAAGTGCTCCTTTTTTTACACAATTTAGCCTCTGTACTTTTGGAACTTTTTACCCAATATACTGCACCTATATATATATTCTACTCTTGCCACACCAATTCCCAAAAAGTGAACTAACTGTGTAAATTAACATAATGGGCAAAATTAAGACAATACTGTTTGATAAAATACTTTCAGAAAGGCAAGAAGGATAGCATAATTTGATTTTCTTTATATATGACTCACAAAGGGGTTAAGTAGAGCAAGTGTCAGTTCGGGAATATTTAGGGAGCAGTGATCACAGCTCAGACTGGCTATTGAAAAGGACAGGGAGCAATCTCGAGTAAAAATACTTAATTGAAGGAAAGCCAATTTCAGTGGGTTGAGAATGGAGGTAAATTGGAATCAAAGATTGGCAGGCAAAACTGTAACTGAACAATGGACTGCCTTTAAAGAAGAGATGGTTCGGATACAATTGAGGTACATTCCCAGGAGGGGGAAAGGTAGGGCAACCAATGCCAGAGCTCCCTAGATAACAAAACAGATAGAGAGTAAGATGGAGCAGAAAAAGGTGGTGAATGACAGATGTCAGGTTGAGAATACAAGTGAGAACCAGGCTGAATATAGAAAGTTCAGAGAGGAAGTGAAAAAGGAAATAAGAGGGACAAACAGAGAGTATGAGAATAGATTGGCCGCTAACATAAAAGGAAATCCAAAAGTCTTCTAGAGGCATATAAATAGTAAACAGGTACAAAAAAAGAGAGGTGGAACCAATTAGGAACCAAAAAGGAGACCTATGCATGGAGGCAGAGGGCATGGCTGAGGTACTAAATTAGTATTTTGCATCTGTCTTTATCAAAGAAGAAGATGCTGCCAAAGTTATAGTGAAAGAGGAGGTCGTTGAGATATTGGATGGGACAAAAATTGTAAGGAGGAGTTACTAGATAGGCTGGCTGTACTTAAAGTAGATAAGTCACCAGGACCAGATGGGATGCATCCTAGGATACTGAGGGAAGTAAAGGTGGAAATTGCAGAGGTACTGGCCATAATCTTCCAATCCTCCTTAGATATGGGGGTGGTGCCGGAGGACTGGGGAATTACAAATGTTACCCCTTTGTCCAAAAAAGGGTGCAAGGATAAACCCAGCAACTACAAGCCAGTCAATTTAACCTCGGTAGTGGGGAAGCTTTTAGAAACGATAATGTGGGACAAAATTAACAGTCACTTGGACAAGTATGGATTAATTAAGGAAAGTCAGCATGGATTTGTTAAAGGCAAATCGTGTTTAACTAACTTGATTGAGTTTTTTGATGAGGTAACAGAAAGGGTTGATGAAGGCAATGTGGTTGGTGTAGTGCTCATGGACTTCCAAAAGGCGTTTGATAAAGTGCCACATAATAGGCTTGCCAGCAAAGTTGAAGCCCATGGGATAAAAGGGACAGTGGCAGCATGGATACAACATTGGCTAAGTGATAGGAAACACAGAGTATTGGTGAATGGTTGTTTTTTGGATTGGAGGAAGATATACAGTGGTATTCCTAGGGGTCGTTACTAGGACCACTGCTTTTCTTGATATATATTAATGACTTAGACTTGGGTGTACAGGGCACAATTTGAAAATTTGCGGTTAACACAAAACTTGGAAGTATAGTGAACAGTGAGGAGGAAAGTGATAGACTTCAAGAAGACATTGACAGGTTGGTGGAATGGGCAGACACATGGTAGATGAAAATTAATGCAGAAATGTGCAAAGTGATACATTTTGGTCGAACGAATGAGGAGATGAAATATAAACTAAAGGGTACAATTCTAAAGTGGGTGCATGAACAGAGACCTGGGGGTACATGTGCACAAATTGTTGAAGATAGCAGGGTAGGTTGAGAAAGCAGTTAAAAAAGCATACGGGATCCTGGTCTTCATAAATAGAGATTTAGAGTACAAAAGCCAAGAAGAACATAGACAGGCTGGTGGGATGGGCAGATGAAATTCAATGTGGAAAAGTATGAGGTGATACATTTTAGTAGGAAGAATAGGTACAATTCTAAAGGGGTTGCAAGGAGAGAGAGAACTAGGGGTGTTTGTGCACAAATCTTTGAAGGTGGCAGGACAGGTTAACAAAGCAGTTAATAAAGCATATGGAATCCTGGGCTTTATAAATAGAGGCATGGAGTACAAAAGCCCGGAAGTTATGCTAAAACTATATAAAACACTAGTTTGATCCCAGTTGAAGTATTGTGTCCAATTCTGAGCACCACACTTTAGGAAGGATGTGAAAGCTTTGGAGAAGGTACAGAAAAGATTTACTAGAATGGTTCCAGGTATGAGGGATTCCAATTACGTCAATAGATTGGAGAAGCTGGGATCGTTCTTTTTAGAACAGAGCGGCGCTGACCCGGCCTGATTGGAAACACCAACAACATAGTGAATAAAAGTAGCAGCACCTTGGACTCAGCGCGAGCCGACCTGGTTGGCGACACTAGCAACACCAGGAATAAAGGCCACTGCAGGGAGCACCGCGAGCTGACCCAAGAGGGGGACAAAATCGAAGTGTGACGTCACCAGAAACCAGGTTGCTGATTGGCTGCATATCTCGGAGTGAGGTCGGGACCCAGAAGCGAGGTCGGGAGGAGCAGCGGGGTTGAGTGGGGCTCGGAGCGAGGTCGAGGCCCAGGAGCGAGGTCAGGACTCAGGAGCAAGATCCGGACCCAGGAGCAACGTCGAGGTCCAGGAGCGAGGTTGGGAGGAGCGGGGCCCGGGAAAGATGCAGCGAGTTCGGGACCCAGGAGTGAGTTTGGAACCCAGGAGCGAGGTCGGTGCCCAAGATGAGGTCAGGACCCAGGAGCGAGGTCGGGACCCAGGAGCAGCGAGGTCAAGCGAAGTCCGGATGAGCGAGGTTGAGGCCCAGGAGCGAGGTTGGGAGAAGCGAGGCCTGGGAGAGGTACAGCGAGGTCGGAGCCCAGGAGCGAGGTCGGGACCCAGGAGCAATGTCGGGACCCAGGAGCGAGGTCAGGACCCAGGAGCAGCGAGGTCGAGCGAGGTCCGGAGGAGCGAGGTCGAGGCCCAGGAGCGAGGTCAGGAGGAGCGAGGCCTGGGAGAGGCACAGCGAGGTCGGAACCCAGGAGCGAGGCTGGGACCCAGGAGCGAGGTCGGAACCCAGGAGCGAGATCGAGGCCCAGGAGCGAGGTTGGGAGGAGCAGCGAGGTCGAGCAAGGTCCAGAGGAGCGAGATCGAGGCCCAGGAGCAAGGTCGGGGAGCGAGGCCTGGGAGAGGCACAACGAGGTCAGAACCCAGGAGCGAGGCTGGGACCCAGGAGCGAGGTCGAGGCCCAGGAGCGGGGCCTGGGAGAGGCACAGCAAAGTTGGAACCCAGGAGTGAGGCTGGGACCCAGGAGCAAGGTCGAGGCCCAGGGGTGGTGCAGAGTGGACCAGCAGTGGGATTGGGGCCCAGGGAAGTTGCAGCACGTACCAACAGCGAGGTTGGGAGGCCTACACTGCATCCTATGAAACTCAGTGAGAGAGGTCTTGTGGGAAGGAGGGAGGAGGACAGTAGGAGTATGTGTGTGTGTGTGTGTGTGTACTAGGCGTATGCAGCGGATCCTGGTCTCCAATCGTCTTGGTTCCCCTTGCCATTGGATCAAGACCTTGGTCTGTCAAGCCCGGGTAATAGCTGGTGTGCAACGGCCACCCCACGTTAAAATAATTCACGCACCGTCATCTTCCACCCTTTAAAATTAAGCCTCAAAGCACTGGAGAAGTACCACCAACGCTGTCTCCGTAAGATCCTGAAAATCCATTGGCAGGATAGGTGCATGAACGTCAGTGTTCTAACTCAGGCCAACATCGCCAGCATCAAAGCATTAACCACGCTCGATCAGCTCCGATGGATGGGCCACATTGTCCGCAGGCCCGATACTAGACTCCCAAAACAAGTGCTCTACTCAGAGCTCCGATATGGCAACTGAATCCCAGGTGGACAGAGGAAACGCTTCAAGGACACCTTCAAAGCCTCCTTGAAAAAGTGCAACATCCCCACTGACACCTGGTAATCCCTGGCCCAAGATCGCTCAAAGTGGAGGAGAAGCATCGGGAAAGGCGCTGAACACCTCGAGTCTCTTCACCGGGAGCAAGCGGAAGCCAAAAGCAAACAGCGGAAGGAGCGCACGACAACCCAAACACCCCACCCATCCGTCCCTTCAACCACCGTCTGCCCCACCAGTGACAGAGAGTGCAGGTCCCGCATTGGACTCATCAATCACCTGAGAACTCATATTAGTGTAGAAGCAAGTCACCCTCGACTCCGAGGAACTGCCTAAGAAGAAGGCTAAGAGGAGATTTGATAGAGGTGTTTAAAATCATGAAGGGTTTAGATAGCTAAATAAAGAGAAACTGTTTCCAATGGCTGAACGGTCGATACCAGAGGGCACAATTTAAGGTAATTGGCAAAAGGACTAGAGGCAACATGAGGAAAAACTTTTTACACAATGAATGTAGCAGTGTTATTTAGCATATTTGAAACAGTCACAAAACATCTCTTACCGTGTTATTAATTCTCCTAGGTCAACAGCAATGTTGTCTGAAAAACATAAGCAAAATTAGTCTAAATATGTCATTCCGTAATTCTCTATAAAATGTCTCTTGTTAATCAAGAACAGCCACAACTTCCAACTATAATGCCTTTAGCATAAAAAGCATCCAAGGCACTTCACAGATATGTGTTTGGAAAACAGAGGATGAACATGAAAAGGAGGGGGTCAAGATAAAGGATTTTGAGGAGGTTCCGAAGGGAGATGAGAGAAGTGGAGAGGTGAAAAGGTTTAGGGAGGGAATTTAATAAAATAGGACCCAGGTTGAATGTTCTGCTGCCAATAGTGGGACAAAAAGGCCCATGTGCAAGAGGCCAGAGTCAGAGGAATTAAAGAGTTTAGGGAATATGTAGGGAATATGTAGGACTGGAGGAGATTGCAGGAATAGAGATGAGCCAATGGAAGGATTTAAAGACAAAGACAAGAGTTTGAAATTTGAGGCATTTGGGATGGGGAGCAAGTATAGGTTTGAAGCGTGAGTGGGACTTAGCTTGGAATAGGATATGTGCAGTTGAGTTTCAGATAAATTGGAGTTAATGGAAGTGGAGAATGGGAGGCTAGCAAGGAGAGTATTCAAGTAGTCGCCTCTGGAGGTACCAAAGCCATGTATAACGGTTTCAGCAGTGAAGGGGCAATCAAGGAGGCAAACTTGCAGAGGTGAAATTAAGTGATGTTGAGGCTTTGGGGTCAGGGTTGAACATAATGCCAAGGTTGTATTCAGCCTGAAACAACGGCTGGGATGGAGGATGAAATCATTGGTAAGTGAGCAGTGTTTGCCATCGGGACAAAGGTAATGGCCGTGATTTCCCCTACCTGGGCCAGTCCGTGGCGGGCGAGGTCAGTGGCGGTCTGCGAGCCTGTTGCTGCCTTCATCCCGCTGCAAGAAAAGACTTTGCCGTAATGGGGCTTGTTAAACCCACCCAGCGCGTTACCCGGCCCAATTAAAAGGTGCGGGTCTGGTGAAGTCAGCGCTGACGTGTTTGGTGCCGGTATATTTAAAGGGGCCATGGCTCCATTTAATTTCACTTCTCATTTAGGATTGTCCAACCTACTGGGAGTGCTTGTTTGGCTCTAACATGAGTTCACAGAGCAGAGGGCAGTGCCATGATTCTGTGATGACTACCTCCATGTGCTGTGGAGGGAATCCGAGCACGCAGGGAGGTTCTCTTCCCTGCCAGTGGCCACAAGAGACCTCCCAAAGAAGACCAAGACAGTCTGGCTGCAGATAGCGGAGGAGGTCACAAACAGGTCTTCCCAACTCCACTCATGCACATCCTTACTCACACCAACATCCCTTGCATCTTCACCCATCCCTCTCTATCTACATTATCACATCCGCATCTTAGTAACCACACCTCACACTTACCCCCATCCTAATGCAATCATACCAACTAGGAACACACAAGGAGGCCACTTGGCATTGCCCCCCACTCCATCATCAAAGATCTAACCCATCAATTCCTTACACTCATTCCATCACTCTCACTCAATCTTCTCTTCTTTCCCTCTTTGCAGGAAAAGAGAGCCCACAATAAGAGGGAGGGTAAGAGAACAGGAGGAGGCCCTCAATCCTTAGCAATCCTCACCAGTGCAGAGGAGGCTGAGCTGGAGAATACTAGAACGGTCGACCATTGGAAATGGGGGGACGGAGGGGCTCATCAGAACAACCTGGTGACAGAATCAATTTCCATAGTTACATGGCATTCATCAGTCAATCATATGGGGGCTGATGTCGAAGAGACATTGAATGCTCAACATGTGCATAATGGTATCTGTATGTATTCTTCTTATGATAAATCTAATTTATCTCTTTACTCTCCCACAGGTCCAAGAGCCCCCTACTGTCCATATGGAAGAGTGAGAGCGAGAGCACTCCTCTGATGGCGCAGCGTCACCCGAGACAAGACAAGTCTGCACCAGCTCAGATATACACACCTCAGTGGGGCCGTCACGACATAGAGTAGTGTTGTCACCTGATGTCTCACACAGCACATGTGAGCAAGAGCAGATGGTGGAGACAGGGTTAGCAGGGGAGACTCCTCGTCAGAGGGCACAGGAGTCTCCTTGCTCTGCTCAGCTTCATGCAGATGCTAAGCTTCAGGGACCATCCAGAAAGGGGTCGAGACTGGAGTTGCAGGAACAAGTGCAGGAGGCTCAGACAGGTTTTGCGAGCATGGTGAGTGCGAATGTTCAGAGATTCGAGGAATCCTTCTCCAACATGAGCACCAACATGGCGCAGGCAATCACGGCTGTCAGTTCCTCCATGCATAGGATGGTCACCTGCATGGAGGACCTAATGCGCCAGTTGCACGAGCACATAGTCTCAATGGAGGATAGATGGCTATCTATGGAGGATAGAAACCAGAGGTTCATAGACGTTCTTTCTAGGAGGGATGTCAGTGCAGACATGGGTCCTCATAGCCCCACTGATGTGCAGCAAGGTGCTCTCCAGCTACTTGCTAGCAGTGAAGTGCGGGTGGTCCATGAGAGGAATGATGGTGGGGGCTCATCTTCAAGCGCTCACACTTCTCCACCCTTGCCAACCTCTCGGTCAGAGCCTCCTCAGATCACGATGGCCGAGTCTGCCCCTGCACAGTTGCAGGAAGTGCAGACTTTGGCGGGGCCTTCACAGGCTCAGCAGGGTAGTGAGGAATCTCTAACTCTACTGAAGCTACAGGGATACCACCACGTAGAAGCACACAGAAAAGTAAGATGCCACACAAATAGAGTTACAAGAGTAGTCACTTGGGTGTTTTCATAAATGTTATTGTAAAGTTTACATTCAATTCATCTTTTGTATTAAATCATTCATTTTGAAAACTGTGGTCCTTGGCAAATTTGTGTGCACAATTCGAAGTGGCAGAATGAACGGTCAGGGCTACCTTAAGCTTCAGCAATGGTGGTGACTGTGAAAAGAATGAACTGGTCATTGTAGGGATGCTTTATGGTGTTGCCGTGGGGTGATGCCAATCTCGCTATGGATGTGGCAGCCACATGGCTGTGCTGCGTAAAGTTAAGTAAATTCTGCCATGATGAGGCCATCCCTGGTCTCATGGGCAGAAATATGGTCGCGGACTGGTGGAATCTGGACCGCTGCTCCTCCAGGTCTTCCTCATCCTCGTCTTCCACCTCATGCTTCTCCTCCTCCAAAGAGGCTATGCGCTCTGTGCCTTGTTCCTCACGCAACGCTAATCTTTGCTGCTGTGCTATGTTGTGCAGGGTGCAGCAGTGTCATGTCAATTCTGGAGATTCTGGCTGGTGCGTACTGAAGGGCTCCTCCAGACCTTTCCAGGCAGCTGAAGCGCATTTTGAGCAACCTTATTGTCTGTTTTATGACACCTCTTGTGGAGATGTAGCTTTGATGATAATGTTCCTCAGCCTCATTTCTTGGCCTCCTCAAAAGTGTCATGTCAATTCTTGGCCTCCTCAAAAGTGTCATGAGCCACGTCTTCATTAGCTCGTCTCTAAGCAACCAGCTGGTAAGTCTGTTTGGAGGTGCAAAGAGCAGGATGAAAGAATCATGGCAGTTGCAAGGGAACTTGGCGCACACATGCAGGATGATCTTCCTATGGTTGCAGATGAGCTGCACAGTGAGGGAGTGGAAGCCCTTGCGATTAACAAAGACTGCTGGGTTATGATGGGGTGCCCTGATGGCCACATGTGTGCAGTCAATGACGCCCTGCACTTGTAGGAAACCAGCCAGTGTGGCAAAGCCGAGCGTATGCTCAGTAACACTGGCTTCCATCAGTGGAAATGCTTATATAATTGGCAGACTTGTCAAACAGGGCATCGGCGACTTGTGTGATGTATCTGTGGGCAGCTGACTGAGACATGCCGCAAATGTCTGTTGCAGATCCCTGGAAGGAGCCTGAGGCTAAGAAGTTGAGGGCGCAGGTGACTTTGACAGGTACTGGTAAGGGGTGTCCACGCGTTCCTCCGGGCTGCAGGTCTTGTGCCAACAATCTGCAAATGTCTGCAATGACCGGGCACAATAGCCTGAACCTCCTTTGGCACTGGTGCTCAGTCATGTTGAGGAAGCTCATCCTCTGCCTGTATACCCTGTGTTGGGAACATCGCCTACGGCGCGGTCCAGCCCTGCGCTGATGCCCTCTGTCCTGTGCAGCATCAGGTGGTTGAGAAGAAGGTTGCCGGTCTTGTTGTTTGTGCTGCTGGTGTGCCTGGTGATGCTGGTGTTGCAGCTGATCGTGGTCAGATTCTGAGGATCAGGGTGACAGAGTATAAATGGCAGGTGAACTTGAGATGACAGAAGCGATCTGTCAATGGTGAGAGAGATTGTTCCAATGAGGTGACACGGGATAGAGAGTTTTCTCCAAACACTTGCAACCTGCATAAAACTCAATCTGTATTTCAAATTTAGTAAGCAACAGCTTCTGAGCTTGGACAGTGAACAGTTATGAGATGGGAGCTTTTACAGCACATTTCAAGCTGTCAAGTACTGAGATGATTCCATGGCCATTCAGCTCCCGCCCAGCTTAACAGACGTGATCCCCAAGCAGCGAGAACCCCATGGGCAAGTTGGTAAATTCTAAAGGTGGATTCAAATTTGTTCGTAATCCTCTGTTAACAAGTTCATTAACCTGAATTGCCTCCTCCGCCACCGCATGTCGAGTCTGCTCAGCGCTAACAGACCGACATTTAGTACAGACACGTGGCGGCGGGTTGACAGCGGGGTTCTGATCCGCTGGGGAAGAAAACACTTTCCCATTTACCCACCACCGATCACGCCCACTGACGCCCCCACAAAATCCAGCCCAACGGCTTTGATCTTCCCAACGTTGAATTGGAGAAGTTAAGAATCATCCAAGACTGAATGTCAGACAAGCTATGGTTACACAAAGCCCTGGTTAGACCACACCTGGAGTATTGTGTGCAGTTCTGGGCACCACACCTTAGGAAGGGTATGTTGGCCTTGGAGAGAGCACAGCGTATGTTTACCAGAATGATATCCAGACTCCAAAGGTTAAATTATGAGGAGGACGGAGGCAGTCAAGGGATTGAGTGAGGTGGTTGAGTGGTAGAATGGGCTGTCATGGTGAAGGTACTTCCACAGTGCTGTTGGGGAGGAAGTTCCAGGATTTTGACCCAGCGATGATGAAGGAATGGCAATATATTTTCAAGTCAGGATGGTGTATAACTTGGAAGGGAACTTGCAGGTGATTGTGTTCCCATGTGCCTAGTACCCTTGTCCTTCTAGTTGGTAAAGGTCGCGGGTTTGAGAGGTGTTGCCGAAGAAGCCTTGACAAGTTGCTGTAGTGCATCTTGTAGATGGTACACACTGCAGACATACTGCACTGGCAGTGCAGGGAGTGAATGTTTAAGGTGGTGCCAATCAAGCAGGCTGCTTTGAACTGGATGATGTCGAGCTTCTTGAGTGGTGTTGGAGCTGCACTCATCCAGGCAAGTGGAGAGTATTCGATCAGGAGGTGAGACACTCGCTACAGAATACCCAAGCTCTGACCTGCTCTTGTAGCCACAGTTGTGACGTGGCTGGTCCAGTTAAGTTTCTGGTCAATGGTGACCCCCAGGATGTTGATGGTGGGGGATTCGGCAATGGTAATGCCATTAAATGTCATGGGGCGGTGGTTAGACTCTTGTTTATTGGAGATAGTCATTGCCTGGCACTTGTGTGGCACGAATGTTACTTGCCACTTATCAGCCCAAGCCTGAATGTCATCCAGGTCTTGCTGCCGTCGGGCATAGACCACTTCATTAACTGAGGAGTTACGAATGGAACTGAACACTGTACAATCATCAGTGAACATCCCTCTTCTGACCTTATGATGGAGGGAAGGTCATTGATGAAGCAGCTGAAGATGGTTGGGCCTAGGACACTGCCTTGAGGAACTCCTGCATCAATGTCATGAGGCTGAGATGATTGACCTCCAACAACTACAACCATCTTCCTTTGTGAGGATTATTTGGTTGACCTCAGAAAGAGGATTAGATGGTTGACCAAAAGCAAAATGCAAGGATGCTGGACATATGAAATAAAAACGGAAAAGGTTCTGTTTAGGTGGTGGCCCATATTAAACACTGTGGAGGGTTCAAGGAGGGATAATGCACGATGATCACAGAAAGAAGGATGTCATTTGCAACTTTGGTTAGAGTTGTTTTAGTGGAATTGGCAAAAATTGGAATGGAAGTATTCAACAGAGAACTAAGGGAGAGATGAGAACACAGCTAGGTGGAAACATGTCCAAGGTGTTAAAAAAGGGATGTTGGAGATGGGTCGATAGTTGGTGAGGAGATAAGGTCCAAAGGAGGACGTTTTCCAGGAGTGTGGTGATAACAACTGTGTTTGACAAGAGAGAATCTCTGATGATGTCAGCTAACATGGGAATAGGGAGGGGAGTTAGGGGATCAGAAGTTGAGCAGGAAGATGAGCAAAGGAACAGATGGTGGTCTCTTGGACAAAATGAGCTTAGCGAGGGCAGAGTGCAATATGAGGAGAAATTGCAGAGAGACATGGCTTTGGGGCTAGAGAGGGTGGGATCAATAGGAAGAGGAGAAGAATTGGAGGAAGTTTCACAGGTGGTCCCTACCTCTGGTGATGAAGAAATACATGATATTTGAGGTGAGAGTGGAGATGGCGAGGAATAGAGGTTTAAGGAGGTGGTTAGTTGTAGAAAACTGAGCTTGAGCTTATTTTGGCTTTCTGGAGGAAAACTCGAGAGTAATGGACAATTTTGTCCAGGTAAAGATTTATATAGTCAAGTCAGATCAACAGATGGATGGCTAAGCCAGTTGTGGCCAGGAACATTCAAGTTTGCACCCCTCATACTTGAGGGAGTAAAGATGGGCACCATACCAGAGGGAAAGACAGGGGCCAGAGACAGTGATAGTTTTGCTATGAATTAAGGCACTGAAGATATAGGTGAAAGTATGATTTACTCACTTATCCAAGTTCTTAAGGTTTATAACTAGTCAAATTTAAAAAAAGCAACTACCCTTTCCACAAACCTCTCCTATAGTATTGCACCAAATTTGGTTCCCAATCTAGAGTTCAATAAATAGCACAGAAATAAAACGTCAAGCTTTTAACACAAAAAATATTAAATTTAAACAAACAATAAAAATATTTTAAGCTCAGAGTTAGGCAAGATCTATTACATAATATTGTTTATTCTGTATACCCTGAAGTAAGCAGTGAAATGTTTCCTTAGAAGCTAGAAAAACATACCTTCTGGATCAAGTACTTGTAATATTCCTGTTGAACCCTGTAAAAATGAATACCACTTCAGCTTGCAGGTCTTCAGATCAGCATTTTAGATTTTTTTCCAGTTAAAATTTTATAATACTCTTACCCTTACAGAAGAGGGCATCTTCCCTGTAGGACAGTGCCTAAGAGAACATAATTTGACAGTTACAAAATGTTTCTGAGCAATGTACCTCAATGGGTAAGCAGTTGTCAATTTTACCTGAATGGCTATTATGGATTATTTCCAGTAATTTGTGTATATACAAAAGCAAAATACTGCGGATGCTGGAAATCTGAAATAAAAACAGAAAATGCTGGAACTACTCAGCAGGTCAGGTAACATCTGTGGAGAGAGAAACTGAGTTAATGTTTCAGGTCAATGATCCTTCGTCAGAACCTTAATGATGGGTCAATGACCTGAAACGTTAAATCTGTTTATATGTTTTGCCTAGTTTGACTAAAAATAAGTTATTATTTTATCACAAAATATTAAAGACACTCCAACAAATGTCAAACTGGAAAAATCTATAATATCAACTTAAGACTCTCACAGAAGGTTCTCTGACCCCAAACCAGCGACACAATTGATTCTAAGACCATTTGGATATAATTATACAATAATATCCATCCCAAAACTTAACAGAAATCTCTTCCAAAGCCTTTTATTTTATGGAATTCTTCAACATAAAGCAAGCAGATTTATCCTGACTGCTCCTCATAGTTTGTAAGAACTTCTAAGAATACACCATTATCTGAAATCTGCAGATCACATTAGTCTATTAGGGTAAATGTATAAAATCATCACTGGGCAAGTAATCCAATTATCCAGTTTAATGGATAGTGCCAGTGTAACAATTTGGTCCTTACCTATACTGCCTGAAGTAGGATGTTTAATTCATAATATTTCTGTAATGTTAAAGTCAGCATTTGTCTCAACATTCAGCGAGCAGAGTTGAAATAGACCGGTCGTCATGATAATTTGAAGTGGTAATTAGCTATTCAGAGAAAAAGATGTAGCTGGTCCACCATAGATGTTTCATTAATGACATTGCTTACTTATGTAAGTTACTTTGGCTTTAAAACAATGGGAAGACAGTAAGAGGGCAATTAGTTAAAATGGTCATATAACTGAGACAACTGAGTCATATAACTGCAAGACCATCAGCAGGCCAATGCCATTGGAAGGAGTAGCATGCGGCGGCCCAGCCCGGATATTGGCACGGTCCTGGCCTGCAAGACCATCAGCAGGCCGGGGCCATTAGAGGGAGCAGCGTACAGTGGCCCGGCCCAGAAATCGGCGCAGTCCTGGCCTGCAAGACCATCAGCAGGCCAGGGCCATTAGAGGGAGCAGCGTACGGCGGCATACCACTGCAGGGAGCAGCGCGTGCTGCTGCAGGAGGGCGACGGCTGCAAAAACATAGAAACATAGAAAATAGGTGCAGGAGTAGGCCATTCGGCCCTTCCAGCCTGCACCGCCATTCAATGAGTTCATGGCTGAACATGCACTTCAGTACCCCCTTCCTGCTTTCTCGCCATACCCCTTGATCCCCCGAGTAGTAAGGACTTCATCTAACTCCCTTTTCAATATATTTAGTGAATTGGCCTCAACTACTTTCTGTGGTAGAGAGTTCCACAGGTTCACCACTCTCTGGGTGAAGAAGTTTCTCCTCATTTCGGTCCTAAATGGCTTACCCCTTATCCTTAGACTGTGACCCCTGGTTCTGGACTTCCCCAACATTGGGAACATTCTTCCTGCATCTAACCTGTCTAAACCCGTCAGAATTTTAAACGTTTCTATGAGATCCCCTCTCATTCTTCTGAACTCCAGTGAATACAAGCCCAGTTGATCCAGTCTTTCTTGATAGGTCAGTCCCACCATCCCGGGACTCAGTCTGGTGAATCTTCGCTGCACTCCCTCAATAGCAAGAATGTCCTTCCTCAAGTTAGGAGACCAAAACTGTACACAATACTCCAGGTGTGGCCTCACCAAGGCCCTGTACAACTGTAGCAACACCTCCCTGCCCCTGCACTCAAATCCCCTCGCTATGAAGGCCAACATGCCATTTGCTTTCTTAACCGCCTGCTGTACCTGCATGCCAACCTTCAATGACTGATGTACCATGACACCCAGGTCTCGTTGCACCTCCCCTTTTCCTAATCTGTCACCATTCAGATAATAGTCTGTCTCTGTGTTTTTACCACCAAAGTGGATAACCTCACATTTATCCACATTATACTTCATCTGCCATGCATTTGCCCACTCACCTAACCTATCCAAGTCACTCTGTAGCCTCATAGCATCCTCCTCGCAGCTCACACTGCCACCCAACTTAGTGTCATCCGCAAATTTGGAGATACTACATATAATCCCCTCGTCTAAATCATTAATGTACAGTGTAAACAACTGGGGCCCCAGCACAGAACCTTGCGGTACCCCACTAGTCACTGCCTGCCATTCTGAAAAGTACCCATTTACTCCTACTCTTTGCTTCCTGTCTGACAACCAGTTCTCAATCCACGTCAGCACACTACCCCCAATCCCATGTGCTTTAACTTTGCACATTAATCTCTTGTGTGGGACCTTGTCGAAAGCCTTCTGAAAGTCCAAATATACCACATCAACTGGTTCTCCCTAGTCCACTTTACTGGAAACATCCTCAAAAAATTCCAGAAGGTTTGTCAAGCATGATTTCCCTTTCACAAATCCATGCTGACTTGGACCTATCATGTCACCATTTTCCAAATGCACTGCTATGACATCCTTAATAATTGATTCCATCATTTTACCCACTACTGAGGTCAGGCTGACCGGTCTATAATTCCCTGTTTTCTCTCTCCCTCCTTTTTTAAAAAGCCAGGTTGCTGATTGCAGTGTGGGCAGGCGCTGCAGGAGGGGCGAAGGAGCGGCAAGAGTTTGTAGATGGAAGTGACCGGGGCCCAGGAGAGGCGTGAGTTTGGGGCTTAGACGAGGCGAGGGCCCAGGGGCAGCACGGGCCAGCCCACACTGCGATATGTATGAGTGCTAGGTCCGTGCAGCAGAGCTGGTTTCCAGTCGTCTTGGGTAATCCTTGCCTCTGGACCAAGACCTAGCTCTGTCAAGCCTTTGAGGTGGCTGGTGTGCAACGGCCACCACACGTTAAAAAAAATCCACGCACAGGCATCTTCCACCCTTCAAGATGTAGTTCAGGATCTGGAATATTAGGTCCTTCATTGAAACACCTGTGAACTCATCCCTTTTTGGCGTGGAAGCAAGGCATCCTCGCTTCGAGGGACCGTCTATGATGATGATGATAACTGAGACACCTTTTTGGCCATCAATAAAGATGGTGGAACAGCCATTCTGAGTTAATTAAATCATGAAAGGCACATTGTCTAAACACAGACTGAAGGCAGGTGTCAAACTCTCACACGCACAAGTTAATTTTAACTTTGGGTGATGGTGTAAAATGGGCAAGTTATTTGAAGTCAATGGAAGGGAAAATCGAGTGTGGTATATAATGATCAGCTAATTCTATATTGGCCATTATACACCATTGTCCAAAATTTAAATTACCCACAGACAGTCTGAGTGGATGACATTGCCCTGGTAGGCAGCAATAGAAAGACAAGCAAGTTTTGGAATAGCTTGGCTTGAAAGTGGGCCTACACCGAAAGCAACATTAAGATTGCAATCTTTATTAATCTTCATAAACCATGAATAGCGAAGTGACAGTTCCCAATTTGAAAACTGTATTCTGTTTATACATGTATTTTATGCAAAATGAACCAGTTTGAAGTCGTGCCTCTTCTTTATGCAGTGCTTTTTAGTGTGTCTTTTGTCATGAGAGGAAAACAAATATGGTGTCCTGTACAATATTTTAGTAGCCAGTATACAGAGTAATGGCTCTGCAATAAAAACCCTTGATCATGCTTTCATTTAACAAGATATTAGGCAGTAAAAGCTGCACTCTGTATCACTGGAATATAGTTCTGCAAGAGAACAGCTCCGCAGGTCAGGAGATAAAAGAGCTGGAGCGGCATACCACTTCAACCTCCAGTGCGAGCTGCTCCAAGTGTGCGACGATTTTGAGATGGGCGACTGGGTGACGTCATCAAAACCCTGGTCGGCGTTTTTTGGAGCGTGGGCAGGAATATCGACAGGACCCAGGTACAGAGGAGTGGGAAGGTCGGGGCGGATGAGCAGCGAGTGTTTGTGGCGAGCTGCGGTGGATGTTTATGGCGGAGGAGTGGTGAGAGATCATGGCGGAGGTGCGACAGAGGCTACGGGGTCCAAAAGAGCCGAGGACCCAGGGGCAGCACGGGCCATTCCACACTGCGATATATGTGTGTGCACTAGGTCCATTCAGCAGAGCAGGTCTTCAGTTATCTTGATTAATCCTTGCCACTGGACCAAGTCCTAGCTCTGTCAAGCCCGTGTGGTGGCTGATGTGCACGGTCACGACACGTTAAAAAAAATTCACGCACTGGCATCTTCCACCCCCTCAATTGCCGTTCAGGACTGGAACATCGGGTCCTTCATTGAAACACCTGTGAACTCGTGGAAGCAAGTCATCCTCATCCAAGGGACCGCCTATGATGATGATCACTGGGAAAGCTAGGTCAGCTTAAAAGATTGACTGGTGACACTGAATTTGTGAGAATAGGCAGGCACACTGAATCGCCTGTGCTCAGCAAAAAGCGGAAATTTGAGTGGGTTGCAGTACATACCTGTAAAGGAATCCACTTCATTCCTTAATTCTATTTCGCTCCTTCCTTCCCCTCTTACTTTCCATTCTTATCTGTTTGCCTGAGGCTTTGTTTGTTTTCAAAAGTCTCTCTCCCTCAGTTTAATCTACTTCTGAACATCACAAAACAAAAGTTGCAACAGGTATCTGATCAGAACAGCCGTTCAAAATTATTTGAAAAATAATATTGGGCAGAAATGCTGTGTTAAAAAATTCATCTGTACAGCTGAGTGAATAATACTGTTGCACCTTGGGAATTAGGTATACTGAATATACACAAATCACTAAAAGTAGCGACGCAGGTTAATAAGGCCATAAAAAGCAAACCAAGACTAGATTTTATTTCTAGAGGGATAGAATTGAAAAGTAGAGAAGTTATGCTAAACTTGTATTGAAGCTTAGTTGGACCACATTTGGAGTACTATGTACAGTTCTGGTCACCATATTATAAAAAGGATATACATGCACTGAAGAGGGTGCAAAAAAGATTTACTGGGATGATATCAGAACCGCGAGGTTATACCTATCAGGAAAGGATGAACAGGTTGGGTCACGTTTCACTTGAAAAGAGAAGGTTGAGGGGTGACCAAATAGAGATCTTTAAAATTATGAAAGGTTTTGATAGAGTAGGCACAGAGTGTTTCGACTTGTGGGAAGAGCAAAACTAGAAGCCATCAATATAAGAAAGTCACCAAGAAATCAAATAGGGAATTCAGAAGAAACTTCTTTTCCCAGAGAGTGGTGAGAATGTGGAACTCACTGTGGAACTGGAGGCGAATAGTATAGATGCATTTAAGGGGAAGCTAGATAAGCATATGAGGGAGAAGGGAATTGAGGGTAGTGCTGATAAGAGTAGAGATGAGGGCTCGAGTGGAGCACAAACGTCGGCATGAACTGGTTGGGCCGAATGGCCTGTTTCTGTGTTGTATATTCTCTGTAATTCTAAGTAGATTGCATTCATAATGCTAAAGTTTACACAGCCTTCAATACAATCAATTATGTAATCTTCATCCTGAATCTCTCCTCTGTTGTCCAGCTTGGTGGAACTGACGTATGTTGGTTTCACCATTACCTATCTAAATGCAGGCAAAGATTCTCTGGCAATGACTTCTTTTTCCACCCTTGCACCATCACCTCTGGAGTAACCCCAAGGATCAATCTTTTGCTTCTCCTCTTCCTCATTTACATCTTGGCAACATCATCTGAAGCCACTTCCACCACTCCTCTTGACCCTTCCACTACCTGTGCTGTCAGACTGCTTGTTTGACATCCAGTTTTGGATAAGCCTCAACTTCCTCTAACTAAACACTGGAAACATCAAAGCCATCGTCTTTGGTCCCTCACACAAATTCCATACTCTAGCCACTGACTCAAGTTGTGCCAGACTGTTTGCAACCTCAACCTTGATTTGAACTTCTGACCTATCCTCTCCATCACAAAGTCCATTTATTTCTACCTTTATATGATCATTTGCCTCTGTCCGTACCACAGTCCATCTGACACTGAAACCCTGATTCATGATATTTTCGCCTCCAGATTCAATTACTCCCATTTTCATCTGGTCGGCCTTCCATTCTCCACCCGTGGTAAACTTCAGCTCATCCAAATCTACATATGCTTTCCAGTACTAAGTCATGCTCATCACACTCACACAAACTGGCTTATATTGATTGGCTCCAGGTTCACCAAAATCTTAAATTTAAAACTTTCATTCTTGTGCTTAAAACCCTCCTTAGCTTCACCCCCACCTATCTCTGTGACCTCCTCCAGCCCTACAACTCCCTCTTATCTCTCTGTTGCTCTGCAGAATTCAGGAATCTTGTGCATCCCTCTCATTCACTCCACCATTGATGGCCGTGCCTTCAGCCACTTAGGTCCCACTCTCTGGAATTTCCTCCTTAAATCACTATTTTTTTTACCTCCTTAAAACCAATCTTGTCAACTAAGCTTTTGATCACCTCTCCTTCTTTGGATTTTTCCCCACACCTCTATGATTCACCTTGGGACATTTTACTAAATCCAATTTGTTGTTGTTGCTACTGGTACTACCTCAGTATTTCCTAAAGGTTCAGACACTCATTATAGAGTGCTGAGAAAGTCCCACTCTTCCTTGTTATGGTGCAGTAGTGGGACTTTCAGCCTCCTACTATCTAATCTGGTAAACAGACTTCTAACTGGAAGTTAATGAAAGAGAGATGTAGGAAAACCTCACAATTCTAATTCATGCTGCGATTCTTGTCCTATCATTGTGCAGGATACAAGTTAAACAAAAGTTTTAAAGTTATCTTATATTGGTAATTACACACAAATCAGAATTCAACATTGCAATTACAAACACTGAAAATGCTTAAATTAAACTCAAATCCAAAGATGACATTCAATACTGCCTACTAGATTAAATAAGGCATTAAATGTTCGACTCCCAGCACAATAAACACATATGCTTGATGAAAGATTCCCAAGAAGCTTCTTTTGCAACTATACCATAATTGATAAACAACTTTTATACCTGCAATTTGTACCAACATTATTGTAAAACACACCGTACGCATCCTAGCTATGATGACAAAACGAGCTTCATCTAAATAAAGAAAAAATTACCCTGATGTAGTGCAGTGTAATTAATTGGTACATAAATCAGTCATCTAATATTCTGTATTGGGTTAAAATATCAGATAACATTTCAGTTCAATCAGAATCTTACCGCCTGAGTGTGTATTAAATTGAGAGGTCTTGTGAGTTTCAAATGATATAAATGAGACAAACATGACTCAGAAATTAAAATCATCATATTCCCTTTTGTGACATCATTATTCCAGGCTTGTCAGACAATAACCTACAATAGTTAAGAGAAATTCTGTGCAGTGGGCTTAAAATTCAATTAGGCGCGGGGATTCGCGATACGCAATCGGCCTGAAAGTAGTGCAGGTAGCACAAGACATTTGTGCTGCCTGCTAATTCATGTGGCAGCCTGAAGCTGAGAGGCTGAGTCCTCAACAGGGGGCCCAAGTTCATGCGAGGCTAGCTCTACTTAAAGCAAGCCTCCACTTTTAAACACAGTATGCACCTCTTTAAGGGGAGGTACATTCTGCATTCAGCTTACTGAACTGGTTGTCAAGGCAACTGTAGGTCAGTAATGGCTCAACAGAGAAATGGCACCTCGGTTCTCAGGTGCAGCACTGGAGGCATTAGTTCAGGGGGTCGAAAGGAGGTGACAGTTCTTCTACCTACAGAGGGCCAGGAGGCCCTCCAGACAAACTGTAATAAGGCAGTGGGAGCAGATTGCTGATGTGGTCACTCCCAGCAGTCTGACCCCGAGGACCTACATCCAGTGCCGAAAGAAGTTTAATGACCTCACATGAGTAGTCAAGGTCAGTGAATGCATCTTCGAAAGCCAACTCCCACCAACTGCACCACTAGCTCACACACTCTTCAAAACACCACACCCCCATCACTCACTGATCAACAAAATCTATCAATCACAACTCATACTTCACATTCACAGCTTCACCTTACCCTCACCTTCACACACTTACCACTGCTACAAGCCTCACACCCACATCTACACTTTGCACACACTGCCAGCAATTCAACCATGACAGGCACATCACCCAAACACATTGCACCACACTCACTGACACATTTCCCTTTCTCTTGCAGGGTGAGGTGGCTCACAACCACAGAAAGCAGAAGCTAACCAGCAGGAGATGGGCAAACCTGCATATTTGACCCAGCCTGAAGAGACTGTGCTTGACATTATTATAGGGACCATCACTGAGGCTGTGGTGATCGGTGAGGCTGAAACCATTGAAGATGACGGTCTGCTCATACCTAATCCTCCTTCTCACATCTCACTTCCTCTTTATACCACAATCTCTTTTCACTTACAAACTGCTGATGGTGTAAGCATGCACATCTTGCTTTCTGCCCCTGGCCTCACCACAACCTTACCCTTGTGCCTTTCCCCTTTCAGATACCCAAGAACTCTAAGGTTCCCAGCAAGAAGAGCAAGAGGAGAGGGATGGAGAAGAAGAGACACCATTACTCAACCTCACACTTGCAGGCATCAGCTCAAAAACTGGCATTGCACGTACTTTAGAGGGCAGTATAAAGGCGGGATCTGTACGGGGTGAGTCATCAGGCACAAGTGGCAGAGGACGCAGATGAGGACTTTGATGGTGCAATCATCGGAAGGGTGATGGGCATGCACACAGAAATGCTTGGTGCATTGGCAGGCCTGCCAGAGAGACTGTAGTCACTGTCAAGGAGCATGGAGGAGTCCAGCTCCAACCTTGTACATCGGCTTGCGCAGAGCTTGGAGCCCATAATTTCCAGGATGGAAGTGATAGGCAACTCCAATAGAGCACTTGAGGACCCACCAATAATAAAGGTTCATGTTCAAAAAAGAATTCAAGGTGATACAAAACCAGTTTATACCCCTGAGGGGCAAGAGCTCTACTTGCCAAAAAAAAACCCACCATGGATGACTAAAAAGGTGACGGACAGCATAAAACTAAAAGAAAAAGCATACAAAAATGCAAATAATAGCACAGTTGAAAAGAAACTTGCAAGAGATATTAAAATCAGCACAAAGAATGTTTACAATTATATTAATAAAAAGAGGGTAGGCAGGAGCAATGTTGGCCCCTTAAAAATTGAAAGTGGTAATATTGTCAATGATAATAAGGAAATTGCGAACATGTTGAATAATTACTTTAAGAAACTAAAAATACACCTGGCCCCTCGAGCCTGCTCCGCCATTCAATAAGATCATGGCTGATCTAATCATGGACTCAGCTCCACTTCCCTGCCCGCTCCCCATAACCCTTTATTCCCTAATCACTCAAAAATCTGCCTATCTCCGCCTTAAATATATTCAATGACCCAGCCTCCATATCTCTCTGGGGCAGAGAATTCCATAGATTTACAACCCTCTGAGAGAAGAAATTCCTCCTCATCTCAGTTTTAAATGGGCGGCCCCTTATTCTGAAACTATGTCCCCTAGGTTTAGTTTCCCCTATGAGTGGAAATATCCTCTCTGCATCCATCTTGTCGAGCCCCCGTATTATCTTACACGTTTCGATAAGGTCACCTCTCATTCTTCTGAACCCCAATGAGTACAGGCCCAACCTACTCAACCCCCTCATAAATACTTTCAGTATTTACAGTAGAGGAAGAGGATAGCATGCAAGAAATCCCAAGGAAACTAATATTGAATCAGGGACAGGGACTCAATAAAATTAACGTTCATAAAATAACAGTAATGAAAAAGATAATGGCACTAAATCATAGAAAAAATGAGGCCATTCGGTCCATCCTGTAAATACTGGTCGAAAAAGAGCTACCCAGCCTAATCCCACTTTCCAGCACTAGGTCTGTAGCCCTGTACATCACAGCTCTTTAAGTGCCCATCCAAGTACTTTTTAAATGTGATGAGGGTTTCTGCCTCTAGCACCCTTTCAGGTAGTGTGTTCCAGACTCCTATCACCCTCTTGAGTGAAGAAACATTTTCTCATCTCCCCACTAATCCATCTACCAACTACTTCAAATCTATGCTCCCTATTTATTGACCCCTCTGCTAAGGGAAATAGGTCCTTCCTATCCACTCTATCTAGGCCCCTCATAATTGTATACATCTCAATTAAATCTCCCCTCAGCCTCCTCTGTTCCAAGGAAAACAATCCCAGCCTATCCAATCTTTTCTCATAGCTAAAGTTTTCCAGTCCTGGCAAGATCCCCGTAAATCTCCTCTGCACCTTTTCTAATGCAATCACATCCTTCCTGTAATGTGGTGACCAGAACTGCACACAGTACTCAAGCTGTGGCCTAACTAGTATTGTATTCGGTTCTAGCATAACCTCTCTGCTCTTGTATTCTGTGCCTCGGCTAATAAAGGAAAGCATTCCATATGCCTTTTTAACTACCTTATCGACCTGTCGTGCTATCTTTAAGGATCTGTGAATATATACTCCAAGGTCGCTCTGTTCCTCCGCACCTCTCGGTATCCTCCCATTTATTGTGTATTCCCTTGCCTTGTTGCCTCTCCCCAAATGCATTACCCCATTCCAGATTGAATTCTATTGCCACTTTTCTGCCCAACTGACCAGTTCATCGATATCTTCCTGCAGTCTAGAGCTTTAAAGGAAGTAGGTGAGCATATTGCAGATGCGCAAACTATAATCTTCCAAAGTTCTCTCGATTCAGCAACCGTTCCTTTAGATTGGAAAATTGCACATATCAATCCGCGATTTAAAAATGGCGAGAGGGAAACCAGGGAATTACAGACCAGTTTAGCCTAATATCTGTTGTCGGGAAATTTCTAGAGTCTATAATTAAGGATTGGGTGACTAAACATGTGAAAATTATCAGTTGATCAGAGAGAGCTACCATGGATTTGTGAAAGGTAGGTCATGCTTAACAAACCTAATTGAATATTTTGAGGAGGTGACTAAAGTAGTGGACAGGATAATGTCGATGGATGTTATTTATATGGACCTCCAGAAGGCATTTGATAAAGTCCCACATAATAGACTTTTAACTAAGTAGAAGCCTACGGAATTGAGGGCAAATTATTGACCTGGTTAGGGAATTGGCTGAGTGGCAGGAGATAGGCAGTAGGGATAATGAGTATATACTCAACTATTCACAGTATTTATTCACAACTTAGATGATGGCATAGAAAGTTATATATCCAAATTTGCAGATGACACAAAGATAGGCGGCATTGTAGGCAATGTAGATGAAATCATAAAATTACAAAGGGATATCAACAGATTAAATGAATGTGCAAAACTGTGGCAAATGGATTTCAATGTAGGCAAATATGAGGTCATCCACTTTGGACCTAAAAAGCATAGAAGAGGATACTTTCTAAATGGTGAAAAGCTAAAAACAGCGGAGGTCCAAAGAGACTTGGTGATCCAGGTACATAGATCATTAAAATGTCATGAACAGATACAGAAAATAATCAAAAAGGCTAATGGAATGCTGGCCTTTATATCTAGAGGACTACAAAGGGGTAGAAGTTATGCTGCAGCTATCATCATCATCATAGACAGTCCCTCGGAATCGAGGTGCTTCCACTCTTAAAATTAGTCCTTACGTGGCTGAACAGTCCAATACAAGAACCACAGTCCCTGTCACAGGTGGGACAGATAGTCATTGAGGGAAAGGGTGGGTGGGACAGGTTTGCCGCATGCTCTTTCCGCTGTCTGCGCTTGATTTCTGCATGCTCTCGGCGATGAGACTCGAAGTGCTCAGCACCCTCCCGGATGCACTTCCTCCACTTAGGGTGGTCTTTGGCCAGGCTTCTCCTAAGTGTCAGTGGGGATGTTGCACTTTATCAGGGAGGCTTTGAGGGTGTCCCTGTAACATTTCCTCTGCCCACCTTCGGCTCGTTTGCCGTGAAGGAGTTCCGAGTAGAGCGCTTGCTTTGGGCATCTCGTGTCTGGCATGCGGACAATGTGGCCTGCCCAGCGGAGCTGATCAAGTGTGGTCAGTGCTTCAATATTGGGGTTGTTGGCCTGGTCGAGGACGCTAATGTTGGTGCGTCTGTCCTCCCAGGGCATTTGTAGGATCTTGCGGAGACATCATCGGTAGTTTTTCTCCAGCGACTTGAAGCGTCTACAAAACTCTGGTTGGACTACACCTGGAGTACTGTGAGCAGTTCTGGGCACCTTACCTTAGGAAGGATATATTGGTCTTGGAGAGAGTGCATCGTAGGTTTACCAGAATTATACCCGGACTTCAAGGGTTAAGTTACGAGGAGAGATTATACAAATTAGGGTTGTATTCCGTAGAATTTAGAAGGTTAAGTAAGAGGTGATCTGATCAAAGTTTTGAAGTTATTAAGGGAAACAGATAGGGTAGATAGGAGAAACTATTTCTGCTGGTTGGGGATTCTAGAACTAGAGGGCATCATCTAAAAATTAGAGCCCAACCTTTCTGAGGTGAAATTAGGAAACACTTCTACACACAAAGGGTAGTAGAAGTTTGGAACTTTCTTCTGTACATGGCAATGGATGTTTGATCAATTGTTAATTTTAAATTGGAGATTGATGGCTTTTTGTTAACCAAAGGTATTAAGGGATATGGGCTATGGAGTTAGGTCACAGAGCAGCAATGATCTTATTGAATGCGGAACAGGTTCGAGGAGCTCAATGACCTACTCCTGTTCCTATGACTGATGGGCAATCTCTCAGCTTCCAGTGCAACACAAGCGGAAGCGATCCAAAGTCTGAGTGCTGTGGAAGCTCAGCTTGCTGCCACGCACCTCAGACTGCTGTCATCATGGCTGCATTAACCAGTGTGGAAAGGAGCTTGCAGGGTGTCACAGCAGTCCAGCAATCTGTCCACCAACAGATTACTAGGATTGCTGAGGGGTAGTGGCAGTGGCTCCATGGAACACAAACCTGCTGTCCTCTCTCAGGATGACAGCATTCACACTTCCACCACTGCCACTCCGCCAGTGCCATTGTTGTTGTCTGTCAGCCAACCAGCCCAGACTTCTGCTGCCATGCCAAGGTGGTGAGGTCTATAGCCGGGCCTTCTAAGCCCAGGCTGCTCGAGTTGATCCTGCAAGGCCATCTGCACTCACCCCCACTGAAAGTCAGCAGCCGTCCACCATCCATGCTGCAGCCATTGGGGTAGCACTATGTAAGAACACCAAGACAGGCAAAGACACATAGAAGACAGGTATGAAGGGAATGCACAAGGGTGATTAGTTGACTTTATTATGTATTATTAGATTGATTGATTTTTAAATGTAGATAAGAATGTTTCCTCTGTGGTGGCTTTTATTTCAGCATTGTGGCCAAGAGGACACTGTGATGGTTAGTAACAAAGAGAAGGTAAGGTGTGGGACAATTGTTGGATGGGGAATTGGGGTAGCGTTCACTGGTACCGCAGTTGGATGTGTCGATCATGGACAGCCCAGGTAGAAAGGACCTGTCTGGGTTGCTTCTTCCTCTTCCTCCTCCTGGTGGCAAGGGCTGTGCCCTCATGATGGTGAGGTTGTCTTGGTAAGTACTTCAAGTGCTCCTCCAGAGTGGTCAGGGCAGCGGAAGCACTGTTTAGACACGCCAATGTTCTACTCTATCATATTCCATGTGCAGCATGGCTCTCATTGAACGCATGCTACTGACATGTGGTTGGGTTGCGGAACACAGTCATGAGCCAGGTGGTCCCCAGTAGGCACCCTCTGGTTTGTCTTGGTGGCTCAAAGACTGAGGTAACAGTGAACTGGCGTAGAATAAAAACGTCATGATCTCACCATTGAGATGCAGCGCCCGCAGAACCACATATGTGAAGTCATTGTTTAGAGAAAAGACAATGGTCCCGAAATTGGCTTTTTTTGGCGCTCTCCCCTCGATGACGAATTCCTCTTGGTCTGATGCCGGCAGGAAGGGAGTACCGCTGGGAACCACCCGTTGATAGCCATGTCGCGTAAGTGACCTCCCGCCCGCCAAGCTGCCATATTGGTGTGGATGGGAGTCGGCGGCAGCAGGAGGAAGGACTGCTGTGTGGAGGCAGGTCTAACCCCAACAGTAAGTACGAAGATCTGCAAAAAAGGTTAGTGAACATGGCTTAATTTTTTTCTTTCAGCGTTTTACCTGTATGGGGTCCTCTGAAGGTGTTCCGGTGTTTTTTATTGTGAATATTTTTATTTTTCAGTGTTCCCCCCTCCCTGGGCCTAACTCAATCCTCGACCGCACTTTGGTGAGGATTGCATTTGCAATTGAGATTGAGAGCTCTCGCCTGCTGCCGCTCAGATTGACGGCGTAAGCCATTATTTTGTTGCTGGGTGGTACTGCCATCTCTTTTTGAAGGATCTTCCTGGCAAGGTACTGCCCAGTCTCTCAGTGGCTATCGGCGGTCCTTTGGGTGGCACTTGGGCAGGCCTTGATTTTGACCAAGTTCGGGCCCAATGAAGTTCCCTATCCTAGCGTACAGTCTCTGTGACCTCCCGGATGCAGTGACGGACTGTGAATTGCAAGATGTTTGCTTTTTGCCTGTTGCAGCCTGGAAGGATATGCTGGCGGAAAAATTCAGGGCTACGGTCACCTTGAGGGCTACTGGGTGCGCCATCGTTGCACTGTTCTGAGGTTGCAGGTCTGGTTCCAAGAGGTGGCAGAGTTCTGTGATCACCTCCCTGGTGAAGCAGAGTCGCTGAACACACTGTTCCCGGCTTAGGTGCAGGTAGGAGAAGTGCTCCCTGAAGACTCCAGATGTGTAAGAGTGTCCTCCTTCCTCTGTGAGCAGCTTGCCTTCTTTGTTGCCTCTGCTCCATCTCCCTGTCCTGCTGCAGTACAATGACTGGGAGCAAGTGCTGTACTCAAGAGGCCTTCCAGTAGCAGCCAACGCCTTCCCAATGTCCAGCAGCACTCCCTGTACATGTTAACAACTTTTGAAATCTCTTCCAGCAACCCAGCACTCTTACAAACTCTGCAAGAGCTAGTACAAAAGCATTAATCACCTTACCTGCAAGTTGGATGTATCGCTGGTAGGGTGACGCTCGTGCAGCTGAACGCACGCTGTGCGTGTTTTGGAGAGGGTGTTGAATGGAGCAGCAACGTCAAAATATGACAAGTCGTGCGCCACGTCAGTGTTCCACGGTCTGCCTGCTCTGCATACTGCCGGCACAACGTCTCACCTGCGTTAGCACCCTTACCAATATGGCGAACAGCGCGGGCCACACCTGAAGTGGGCGGAAGCCAGGCGGACATCTTTTTTTACAGAAACAGCCAAAACTATGCCACTAAGGAACCGAATTTCACAGCCAGTTAGTATTAAAGTGACTTAATGCCAGATCATTGGACTATAAACTGCGCAATTTTAAGATATTTGCTTTGCCTTGCTAAATTATCATGCCATCTTATAAGGGTTAGATTTTCCTGGATTCCCAGTGCCGCAGCTCTGGACAGGAGCAGCTCATCTAAAGTTTATTTCCTGTCCTTGAATATTAACATGGTCCAGGAGCACTCCAGCATAGACCCGCCCCCCTCCCCCCCCCCCAGTAGAGCACAGCAACAGTAGAAGGGGCCAGAACCTCCCCCCCCTCACCCCCCAGTAGAGCACAGCAACAGTAGAAGGGGCCAGAAATGTAAGTTGCAGACCAGCAGCAGCTTGTGTGGTGCCTCCAAGATTTCCAGAGCTGTCTGGCTGCTGATGGTGATCAGTAGACACAAAGGCTCAACTGCCTGAAAACAACCTGGGGTGGGGGGGCAAGAAAATAAAAATTAGCATCTACCTTCTAATCTTTGGACTGCCCCAGTCTTGCGGAACCTCCATGAAAATCTATTCTACATTTTTAAAGCTGTTCCACTTCTAATGTGCAGTATTTCTTCAGCTCTTTTTAAGGTAAAACTCATTCATCTTGAGATCAAAGTTAGTGTTATTCATATTTACATATTTGTACTAAAATTACCAACATGAAGTCTGTGGATCAATTTCAGCAACACCAGTCTCTACTAAACAATTTATCATTACAGAATTTTGTCATCTCCAAGCAAACTTTGAAATTCTACTTGTAGAAACATAGAAACATAGAAATTAGGTGCAGGAGCAGGCCATTCGGCCCCTCGAGCCTGCACCGCCATTCAATAAGATCATGGCTGAACATTCAACCTCAGTACCCCTTTCCTGCTTTCTCTCCATCCCCTTTGATCCCTTTGGCCGTAAGGGCCATATCTAACTCTCTTTTGAATATATCGAACAAACTGGCCTCAACAGCTTTCTGCGGTAGAGAATTCCACAGGTTAACCACTTGTAATCTGTTCACCTTGTACAAAATAGACATTTTTAGCTATATTAGTTTTAATACAACTTCACAATAAAGATTACAGCTACATTTTTCTTCTGAAGTCCCTTTCAAGATTTGCTTGATTAGCTGGTTAATTGAGAACTCAGCAAAATTCAGAAGGAGCAGCTCTAAATGCAAAACTACAACTTTCAAACAGTCTGTAATCAAAATTGCAACTCTCAATCAGTCTGTAATCTCTACGCCATGAGTAACACATACATTACATTCCCAATGGACAGAGCATAGAAGGACAGGCAAACACTAGGCTTCACCATGGTCCAATGTGCCAAAGACTGCACCCACATTGCTTTGTATGTTTTCCAGCAGCAGCCTAGCATCTTTTTCAATAGAAAGGGATACCAATCCCTGAATGTGCAGCCTGTTTGTGACCTCAGGCTCAGCGCATCATGCAGGACTGTGCACTGTTTCCTGGCAGCAATCATGATTCATTCATCCTGCGTCAGTCCTCAATGCAACCAAGCCGTCAGGTCACATACTGGATATTGAGAAACAAGGGATATCCATCCAAGACATGGCTCCGGTTAGGAACCCGGGCACAGACTCTGAGTTAGCTTACAATGAGAGCCATTTTGCCACCAGAAATATCATTGACAAGACCATCGGCATGCTCATCCATTGCTTCCGTTGCCTGGACTGTTCAGGCCTGGACTCTGCGGTACACACCTAACCGTGTTTCCAGATTTGTGGTCATGAGCTGCATGCTGCATAACTTTGTTATACAGAGGGACTAGCCCTGACCATCATCTGGACAGAAAGAAGTGGAGAAGAAAGAACAGTATGAAGAATAGGTAGAACAGGAGCAGCATCGATCGGCAGTGCCCAAGAGTGCTTCACCTGAACCATCCTTCCCATCCCCAATACGGCAACAGTCCTGCAATCCTTATCACTACCATCCTTACTACCACTATTTGATTTCATTTCTTCAGTCTAGCTTTATTGGTGTGGTCCTCAATTGACTACAAATATTAACACCAATACCAAATCCAGAAAATAAATTACTCCAACAACTCTATTCCATATGTTCCATATATAACAGGAATAATTAAGAATCACCCTTGTGCAATCTCTTAGCGCCTATCCTCTGTGCTTGTTTACCTATTACCTAGTGCTCATGTGAGATGTATCCCCAGTGGCTACAGCTTTGGAAATGAAAGGCTGCTGAGCTTCCACTGAAGACACTTCAAATAACCGTGGTTGGCAACCTCAAGAAGCTCTGAATCTTGAGGGCCCCGCTGCAGCCTGCAGCATCTCGGCATGGGCCAGGGCAGTATGGCCCAGCTGACTGGATGGCAATGACAAGGGCAATGGTGGAGTGGGTGGTGCGGGCACAGACAGGCTATCATCCCGAGAGGACAGCAGGTGCTTCCACAGAGCGAAGGTAACTCTAGTGGGACAGCACCTCAGCACTCCGATGGTTTTGTACGAGAACAGAGTGCAGGAGTGATGTGGTGCTTTGGAAGTCCCATTCAGAGCCAAGATGGCAGCAGTCAACCATGGCAGCAGGATGAACTGTCAACAGAGGCTCCATCATGGTGGGAGCCACTGTCTTGTTCATGAATCTGACCAGTTACTTCATGTTCGACAGAATGGCTCCATGCTCTGTGCAAAGCCCTGACACAAGTTCAAGCTGGACTCCTCCATGCTCTCAGCCATTGTGCGTAAACTTGCTGGCAGGTTGCCCAGTGCACATAGAAATTGAGCGTCATGGTTACTTTGACAGCCACAGGCAGAGCTTTTGGTCAGATCATCTCAGCTGCTCTTGCAGAAGCTGTCACATGTCATCAGTCGCCTTTTTTTGTGAACCATAACATCCTAATGCCGAGCTGCTCACTCAGATCCCATATCTGAGTGGTCTATATACTTTTTATGGGGGTTAATATCTGGTGGGGGGGCATCCTCCTCAGATACTGCCTCACTCTGCTTTTCTCCATTCTGCTTTCCTCCTCTTCTTTCATTAAAATGCTGATCAAGGAATGTCCACTGGGAATCCCTTGTTGCTGAATCTGAACCTCAATTTGGATAGGGTGAAAATTTCCCTGTGGCTTGACAGATCTTCAGTCTGTCAGATACACATCCTCTTCTATATATGAGCACTGCAAAAAAATGTTTCCCAAAAGATTACATGTTGATGCAGAGATCACTCTCAACAACTTCTCCAGGCTATAGGCTGCAAACTAAAAGCACTTCAGCCAATATCAGCTGATGCTGGCAATATTTTGTTATTATTTACCCTTATTAAGTTCCGTGGCAGATTTCAAGGAGGATCCAAGTCCAACCATAAATGACACGATTGCAAACATTTGAGTCATGGAAATATCACTGGATCATTCTAACTCCACGGGAAACACCTGCAAACAGCATGTAAATTCAGAACCAAGCATTTTCCCAAGTAATGTCCCTTCTGTGACTTGGAAGAAGGAACTGAGTATAACATAGCCAAGTTTGCTGATGATACAAAGAAGGGAGGAAAAGCATTGTGTGAGGAGGACACAAAAAAATCTGCAAAAGGACATAGACAGGCTAAGTGAGTGGGCAAGAATTTGGCAAATGGAGTATAATGTTTGAAAGTGTAAGGTCATGCACTTTGGCAGAAAAAAAATCAAAGAGCAAGTTATTATTTAAATGGAGAAAGATTGCAAAGTGCTGCAGTACAGCGGGACCTGGAGGCTACTTGTGCATGAAACACAAAAGGATAGTATGCAGGTGATCAGGAAGGCCAATGGAATCTTGGTTTTTGTTGCAAAGGGGATGAAATATAAAAGCAGGGAAGCCTTGCTACAACTATACAGTGCATTGGTGAGGCCACACCTGGAATACTGCGTGCAGTTTTGGTTTCCATATTTACGAAAGGATATACTTGTTTTGGAGGCAGTTCAGAGAAGGTTCACTAGGTTGATTCCAGGGATGAGGGGGTTGATTTATGAGGAAAGGTTGAGTAGTTTGGGCCTCTACTCATTGGAATTCAGAAGAATGAAAGGTGATCTTATCGAAACGTATAAGATCATGAGGGGCTTGACAAGGTGGATGCAGAGAGGACACAAAAAATCTGCAAAAGCACATAGACAGGGTAAGTGAGTGGGAAAAATTTGGCAGATGGAGTATAATGTTTGAAAGTGTGAGGTCATGCACTTTGGCAGAAAAAAAATCAAAGAGCAAGTTATTATTTAAATGGAGAAAGATTGCAAAGTGTTGCAGTACAGCGGGACCTGGGGGTACTGATGGGGGAGACTAGAACTAGAGGGCATGATCTTAGAATAAGGGGCCGCCCATTTAAAACTGAGATGAGGAGAAATTTCTTCTCTTAGAGGGTTGTAAATCTGTGGAATTCGCTACCTCAGAGAGCTGTGGAAGCTGGGACATTGAGTAAATTTAACTTAAAAATAGACAGTTTCTTAAACGATAAGGGTATAAGGGGTTATGGGGAGCGGGCAGGGAAGTGGAGCTGAGTCCATAATGAGTTCAACCATGATCTTATTGAATGGCAGAGTGGGCTCGAGGGGCCGTATGGCCTACTCCTGCTCTTATTTCTTATGTTCTTATGTCCTTATCCCTGTTCTGATTGGTTTGGGCTTCTGAACTATGAATATAATTTGAACTGGATTATGTAAAATAATTCAAAGGCAAGCTAAATTTGGCATCTTATAAAACCTGGACATGAGCAGTAAATTCCAACTCAACTGTCTGAAATGTATGTGTTCGGAAAGGGTGAAAATATTTATAAATGCCTTTACATAATTTATGGATTTACCATTCATCAACTTTATAGCATGCAGTGGTGGACAACCACTTAACATAACTTCAGTCCACTATGGAATACATGGTAATTGATACCAGGCCGCCACGCTCGCCTCTCCTTTTAAGGCCCCGACCTGCCGCAGATGTTCCCTTGCAGGTCGTTGCTGCATCGGCACAGCCCCAACCTGCCAGGGAACATCTGCGGCAGGTCGGGGTCTTAAAAGGAGCACACCACTCCATGGAGCAGTGCAAGCTGGTGCAGGAGGGCAACGGCAGTGAAGAAAGCGACTGAATTGGACGTCACCATAATCCAAGTCGGTGATTGGAGCGGGGGCAGGTACAGCAGGAGCGGCGAGGTCGGGGCGCAGGAGCTACGAGAGATTATGGAGCGACATGATCGGGGCCCAGGAGAGGTGAGGGCCCAGGGGCAGCACGGGTCAGCCCACACTACGATATGTGTGCGCACTAGGTCCGTGCAGCAGAGCTGGTCTCCAGTCGTCTTGGTTAATCCTTGTCACTGGACAAGTCCTAGCTCTGTCAAGCCCGTGTGGTGGCTGGTGTGCAACGGCCACCACACATTAAAAAAATCCATGCACAGACATCTTCCATCCTTCAACATGTAGTTCGGGACCTGGAATATTAGGTCCTTCATTGAAACACCTGTTAACCCATCCCTTTTTGGCTTGGAAGCAAGTCATCCTCGATACGAGGGACCGCCTAAGAAGAAGACATGGTAATTCCAGGGTTATCTACAAAGAAACCCCCTCCCACCAGTGAACATAAGAGCATAAGAAATAGGAGCACTATCCCCATATCCCTCAATTCCCTTTGTTCCCAAAAATGTATCAACCTCTGTTTTGAATATACTCAGTGACTGAGCATCCACAGCTCTCTGGGTTAGAGAATTCCAAAGATTCACAACCCTTTGAGTGAAGAAATTTCTCATCATCTCAGTCCTTAATGGCTACCTTTTATTCTGTGACTATGACCTCGTGTTCTAGATTCCACAGCCAGGGGAAACATTTTTATGGCATTAACCCTGTCAAGCCCCTTAAGAATTTTATATGTTTCAATTAGATCACTTCTCATTCTTCTAAACTCTAAGCAATATAAGGCCTCGTCTACTCAATCTCTCCTCATAGGGCAATTCCCTCATCCCAGGAACCAGTCTAGTGAACCTTTGTTGCACTCCCTCTAAGACAAGTATGTCTTTCCTTTGATAGAGAGACCAGAACTGTACACAGTACTCCAGGTATGGCCTCAATGACCTATATAATTGTAGTAAGATTTCTTTACTCTTATACCCCAATCCCTTTGTAACAAAAACTAACATACCATTTGCTTTCCTAATTACTTACTGTACCTGCATGTTAACTTTCTATGATTCAGATACAAGGACACCCAGGTCCTTCTGAGTGCAAATATTTTCCAGTCTCTCACCATCCAAAAAATATGCTGCTTTTTTGTTTTTCCTACCAAAGTGGGTAACTTCACACTTGTATTACATTTGCCATATTCTTGCCCACTCGATCAACCTGTCTATATCTCTCTACAGCTTACTTTCCCACCTAACTTTGTATCATCAGCAAACTTGGATACATTACACTCAGACCTCCACCCACATCATTAATATAGATTGGAAATAGCTGAGGTCCAAGTACTGATCCTTGCCATACCCCGCTAGTTGCAGCCTGCCAACCTGAAAAAGTTTTGTTTATTCTGTTTTGTCCATTAACCCATTCTCAATCCATGCTAATATATTACCCCCGACACCATGAGTCCTAATTTTGTCTAATAACCTCTTATATGGCACATAATCAAATGCCTTTTGAAAATCCAAATACACTACTGGTTCCCCCTTATCCATCCTACTAGTTAAATCTTCGAAAAACTCCAACTGATTTGTCAAACACGATTTCCCTTTCATCAAACCATGTTGACTCTGCCTAATCATATTATGATTTTCTAAGTGGCCTGTTACCCAATGACAGAGAACCTAAGCAGTTATACTTTTTTCTCTTAAATACTCTGACCAAGGCAGGAAAGACCTTTGGATCCAATGTACAGGAGTGTCCTGTCTGGATTCCACATGCTGGATGATCTGCTTAAGAGAATCTTGAGGCAAAGCTTCAGATACCTCACTGCTGTACAGCAGTTTTGCTCCCATGCGTATCTCTGGACATGCTGAGACATTGCCCAACAACAGGGGCATGGCAAGAGCTGGCACAAATAAGCCGTCTCTATAAGTTACTCCAACTCAAATGGTACATGTGCCAAAAGGTTACAGGGCCACTGCAGTGTCAAGGTACAGTTCTAGCAGTTACATGGTCATCTCATGGCTCAGTATAAAAATGTACAGGGACACCTCAATCTCAAGAAGCAAGTGCTGACACTCAGCAGTTAATCACCATATTTATTTCTCCCACTTGGAACTGCTTAGAATTAAGAATAGGTTATGTTCCAGAAGACACACACCCAACACTGCCACAAAGGGGAAGCAGTGAAGTAAGAAATATTAATCTCACATATAAGGATGAGATCAGTGCATTAGTGAGAAATGATATTGGCTCAGAAGATCAAGATATAGTATCAGTTTGGGTGGAGATAAGAAATAATAAGGGAAATAAGTCACTGGTGGGAGTAGTCTACAGGCCCCCTAACAGTAGCTACACTGTAGGATAAAGTATAAATCAAGAAATAATGGAGGCTTGTAAGAAAGGTACTGTAATAATTATGGGTGATTTTAATCATCACATAGATTGGACAAATCAAATTGACAAAGGTAGTCTCGAGGATAAGTTCATACAGTGTATTAGGGATGGTTTCGTAGAACAATACATTGTGGAGCCAACCAGGGAGCAGGCTATTTTAGATCTGGTAATGTGTAATGAGATAGGATTAATTAATGATCTCATCGTAAAGGATGCTCTAGGGAAGAGTGATCATAGCATGGTAGAATTTCAAAATCAATTTTAGGGTGAGAAACTTGGGTCTCAAACTAGTGTCCTGAACTTAAATAAAGGCAATTACAAAGGTATGAAGACAGAGTTGGCTAAAGTGGACTGGGAAAATAGATTAAAGGGTAAGATGGTAGATAAGCAGTGGCAGACATTTAAAGAGATATTTCTGAGCAAAGATATATTCCAGTGAGAAAGAAAGACTCTAAGAGAAGGACGAACCATCCGTGACTAACTAAGGAAGTTAAGGATGGTATCAAATTGAAAATAAAGGCTTACAATGTTGCGAAGATTATTGTAGTACAGAGGATTGGGAAATTTTTAGAAACCAGCAAAGGACGACTAAAAAAATAATAGAGAAAGATAGATTATGAGAGTAAACTAGCAAGAAATATAAAAACAGACAGTAAGCTTCAACAGGTATATAAAAAGGAAGAGAGTAGCTAAAGTAAATATTGGTCCCTTAGAGGATGAGACTGGGGAATTAATAATGGGAAACAGGGAAATGGTAGAGACTTTGAAGAAATATTTTGTATCGGTTTTCTTGGTACAAGACACTAAAAGTATACCAATAATAATATATAAGCAAGGGACTATAAGGAGGGGGAACTTAAAGCAATCACTATCACTGGAGAAAAAGTACTAGGCAAACTAATGGTGCTACAGGTGGACAAGTCCCCTGGAGCTGATGGCCTGCATCCTAGGGTCTCAAAGGAAGTGGCTACAGAGATAGTGGATGCACTGGTTGTAATCTACCAAAATTCCCTGGATTCTGGAGAGGTCCAAGGATTGGAAAACCACAAATGTAATGACCCTATTTAAGAAAGGAGGGAGACAGAAAGCAAGAAACTATAGACCAGTTAGCCTAAAATCTGTCATTGGGAAAATGCTGGAATCCATTATTAAGGAAGTAGTAGAAGGACATTTCGAAAATCACAACACAGTCAGCATTGTTTTATGAAAGGGAAATGATGTTTGACAAATTTGCTCGAGTTCTTTGAGGATGTAACGAGCAGGGTGGATAAAGGGGAACCAGTAGATGGAGTGTATTTGGATTTCTAGAAGGCATTCGATAAGATGCCACATAAAAAGTTACTGCAGAAGACAAAAGCTCATGGGGTTGGGGGGAATATATTAGCATGGATAGAGGATTGGCTAACTAACACAAAACAGAGAGTCAGGATAAATGGGTCATTTTCAGGTCGGCAAACTGTAACTAGTGGGGTGCCACAGGGATCAGTGCTGGGGCTTCAACTATTTACAATCTATATTAATTACTTTGATGATGTGACTGAGTGTAATGTAGCCAAATTTGCTGATGATACAAAGATGGGCAGGAAAGCAAGTTGTGAAGAGGACACAAATAACCTGCAAAGGGATTATAGATAGATTAAGTGAGTGGACAAACGTTTGGCAGATGGAGTATAATGTGGGAAAATGTGAGGTTACCCACTTTGGTAGGAAGTATAAAAAAGCAAATTATTATTTAAATGGAGACTACAAAATGCTGCGCTACAGAGGGATCTGGGGGTCCTTGTATATGAAATACAAAAAGTTAGCACGCAGGTACAGCAATTAGGAAGGCAAATGGAATGCTGGCCTTTACTGCAAGGGGGATGGAGTATAAAAGTAGGTACATCTTGCTACAACTGTACAGGGTGTTGGTGAGACCACACCTGGAGTAGTGTACAGTTTTGGTCTTCTTTGAGGAGGGATATTCTTGCTTTGGAGTCAGTTCAGAGAAGGTTCACTAAGTTGAATCCTGAGATGAAAGGGTGGTCTTATAAAGAAAGGTTGAACAGGTTGGGCCTATACTCATTAAAGTTTAGAAGAATGAGAGGTGATCTTATTGAAACATATCAGATTCTGAGGCGGCTTGATAGGGTAGATGCAGAGAGAATGTTTCCCCTCGTGGGGGAATCTAGAACTAGGGGGCATAGTTTCAGAATAAGGGGTCGCCCATTCAAAACGGAGATGAGGAGGAATTTCTTCTCTCAGAGGGTCGTGAATCTTTGGAATTATCTACCTCAGAGAGCTGTGGAGGATGGGTCATTGAATATATTTGAGGTGGCAATATACAGATTTTTGAATGAAAGGGGAATCAAGGGTTATGGGGAGCAGGCAGGAAAGTGGAGTTGAGGCCAAGATCAGATCAGCCATGATCTTATTGAATGGCAGAGCAGACTCAAGGGGCCAAAAGGCCTACTTCTGCTCCTATTTCTTATGTTCTTACGTTGCAATATATAATCATTTTTAGGGAAACTGGTTGCAATTTATTTCAACATGGTCCAAACGGTTATCTGTTAAAGTAGTTGAATGAGAAAGCAGCAGATTAACAGATTGGTTTCTGTGGCAGTTCAGGTTGGGCAGAGAAAACTAATAGGAATGGTGCATCAGCCACTGCATTGTGCACAGGTGAGCAGGACTGGGCATTAGGCAGATTTTCCATTTAATTAAAGGTCTCATTGCTTAAGGCATGCCACATAACTTTCTGTACAACTGAATTTCAGCAAGTATTTTTTTTTGGCTTGGTGACAGTATCTGTTGACAGTGATTGTGGTTGCATCCCCCATCCACTTGCTCCATGATAACACTTCTCCATTCTGCAAATTCGTGCAGCATGCAAAATACTTCTAGGTTATACCTCAAAACACTCACTGTTCTATCCAAGCATCTGAAACTTTGACTGGAATTTTGCTTACCTCAGTGGGTCTGGTGTGGGCGGTATCCATGGCGGGTTGCGACCCCGCTGTTAGCTCCATCCGCTGTTGAAAATGAACTTACCTTAATCGCACCTATTAGAACATAAGAGTTAGGAGCAGGTGTAGGCCATTCGGCCCTCAAGCCTGCTCCACCAGTCAATAAGATCATGGCTGATCTTCTACCTCAACTCCACTTTGCTGCACTGTCCCCATATCCGTTAATTCCCTTAATATCTAAAAATATAAGGAGTCCGCCAAGCGCGTTACCGGCCCAATTAGATGGAGCGGGTCTGGTGACAACATTCATGGCGCGTTTTCAGCCGGGATCTTTAAAGGGACCATGGCCACATTAGATTTGAAGTTTCATCTAACATAATGCTGTCAGTGTACAACAGCACTGGTGTGCTGCAAACACTGACAAGCACTGCACAGAGGTGCACGGTTGCACCCAGGCTCTCCAATGACTCTATCCATATGCCAATGAAAAGAGTAAGAGCACACAAAGAAGTCCTCTTCCCTTTTGATGGGTGGAAGAAACCTCCCCAGGGGACCAGAACTGTCTGGTTGCAGATTGCAGTGGAGGTCACAAGCAGGAAGCATTAGTACAAAGCTACACTCAACTTCATCCTGCTGTGCCTCTCATCACAACCCCATCACTCTGCCTTTCCTACCCTACTCCTGCACATCTTTACTCACACCAACATACCTTGCACCTCCACCCATCCTTCTCGAACAGTATCACACCACCATCTCACTAGCCACCCTCACACTCACACTCATCCTAGTGCAATCAATCATCATCATAGGCAGTCCCTTGTGTCGAGGATGACTTGCTTCCACAGCAAAAAGGGATGAGTTCACAGATGTTTCAAAGAAGGACCTAATATTCCAGGTCCCAAACTACATGTTGAAGGGTGGAAGATACCTGTGCGTGGATTTTTTTAACGTGTGGTGGCCGTTGCACACCAGCCACCACACGGGCTTGACAGAGCTAGATCTTGGTCCAGTGGCAAGGATTAACCAAGACGACTGGAGACCAGCTCTGCTGCACAGACCTATTGCGCACGCATATGCAGTGTGGGCCGGCCCGTGCTGCCCCTGGGGCCCACGCCTCTTCTGGGTCCCGAACTCACGCCTCTCCTGGGTCCCGAACTCACGCCTCTCCTGGGCCTCGATCACGTTGCTCCACAATCACTCACCGCTCCAGCGCCCCAACTGTACCTGCCCACGATCCAATCAGAAACCTGGAGCTCGGTGACATCCAATCCAGTCGGCCTCTTCACAGCCGTCGATCTCCAGCACGTGCTGTATCTTGAAGTGGTATGCTCCACGTTGCTCCTTTGAAGGCCCCGGCCTGCTGATGGTCCTCGCAGGTCGGGGCTGCCGCACCGAATGTGGGTAGGAAGATAATCGGTTAATAAAACTACTCCTCAAAGATTGACTGGTTAAAGTTCTTCCACAGTCAGTGCACTGGAACACTCTCACTCAGGTGTGTATGTGTCTCGGTGCTTTTCCAGTCGCACTTATGTTTGAAATCAGATCAGCAATCATACCAACTAACACCACACAAGGATCCGCACTTGGGTGTTTTATCCAATGTTTATGTAAAGTTTCTGTTAATGTGCTGTCAAACATAACATGTTTTATTTTCAACACTTTCCGGTCCTGGACAGATTTGTGTGCACCTTTGGAAGTGGCTTAGTGAGCTGCAGTGAATGGTGAGACATAATGGTACCCCCCGCAATGGTGATGAGCGTGAAAGGAATAGCTTGGTCATTGTAGGGATGCTTTATGGTGTTGGTGTGGGGTGGTGCCAACCTGGAGCATCATATGGCAGCCATATGGGTGTACAGTGTAAAGCTAACTAAATCTGGTCATGGTGATGCCATCCCTGGCCTTCCGGGTAGCAATGTGCTCGGGTGCTGAATCCCTCTGTTCTGTGCAGCATCAGGTGACTGCGGAGAAGGTTGGTGTTGTTGTTGGTGCTGCCGGTGTGCCTGGTGCTGCTGGTGTTGGACCAAGGTGAGAAAGTATAAATGGCACCCATGTTGATGGAATAAATGGCAGGTGAGTACAGATGACAGAAGCATTCTGTCAATAATGAGAGTTCTTCCAATGAGGTGAGACTGTTTGGAGACTTTGCTGGAAAGGCTTGCAGCCTGCAGAATCTGTGCTGGAAATGGACTGAGCAACAGTTTCTGTCTGAGGAAAATGATCATCTGTCAGGTGGAAGCTTTTACTGTACATTTGATACTGTCAAGTAATCAGCTGGAACAATGGCCACAGAACTCCCACATCAGGTTAACAGGCATGGTTCCCGAGCTGTGTGAATCCCGTGGCCATGCAGGGAAATTGAAAATGTTGGGGGGCAGGGGAAAGGCTCTTAAGTGCCTGTAAACAACTTGATAATGATTTCAACTGGGTCACCAGCCACTGCCAGTCAGGTCGGTTCTGTGATGACAGACGTGCCTGGAGCAAAGGCGTGTGGGAGCGAGATGACAGCGGGTTCCTGACCCGCTGTTAAAAATAACAATTTTCCCACGCGACTCGCCACCAATCGCACCTACTACCACCCCGGAAAATTCCAGGCAAAAACATGCCAATGGTATGTTCCACCATGGTGAATGCATGTGCCTCATTTCATTGCTGTTCACCTCTGGTGTATGTTCTGGGAAAAATAGGTTTCCTGAGTTCATTTTGATATACGTTAGCAGTCTTTATGGAAAGGAAAATAGGATAAGGGATAGGGAGCATCCCTGACTGCTCTCCTGGTACAGTGGGAATGCAGAGGAGCCAAGGTCATCATTGTAAACTGTGGAGCTGATATACGAGCACAGAATTATAATTCACTTCCTTTCGCCAAAGGCAATTTTCTCAAATCTGCAGTGTTATTCTCTCAGCCTCATTTTCCCAAACCCAGGTTTCCAGCTTATTTATCCAGTATGTTGTGTTCACACAATTCAACTTGCTGGTTTCCATGTTTATATTCTGAATGGTTACTAGAAAGCTTTCATTGAGCTTTCTAAGTGCCACCACTGTTGGGATATTTCAGGTAGCAGCAACTCTTAACTATCCCACAATACAAAAGCAGTAGACAATCCAAATCTTTAGTGGCGGTCTCAAAATATGTCGGGATCTTATCACCTGTATAAATCTGAATATATTAAATTGGCAGGAAATCCTTGAAGTTACTGTGTGGCAAAGAGCATGCTCCAGTTCTGCCACTTTATTACCAGGACTAGAAGATTACTCACAATGGGTTTTGTGCTAATGGGATTGAAGGAGGAAGGATAAAGATGTTAACTACATTACAGAATTTGCTCACCTTACATCTTACTTATCAATTTGAAGAAAAATTGCTAATAATCGGTTTGATATGGTTTATATTGGGAAGGTTCAGTCCCATATTACTGGGCTCAGGGTAAATCCAATTTGACAAGTATGGAGGATCCTCTTTCAGTAACAGTGGTAAGTAATTTCCTTTCATATTGAAAATATTTTGACATCTCATAGGTACATGCCAGTTAAGAAATAAAAGTGAAGAATGAAAAAAAAATGATTTAGCCCATCAAGCCAATTTTCCCACAGGCCATGTAAAGTCTGCCTTTTCCACCCATTTATCTCCCTGTGAGGAAGTTCTATATAAATACTCCCTAATCAAACAAAATTCCAGAACGCTCATCTATCCCCCACTATTCAAGCCTGACTTGCTGTCCTCCACAGATACCAGTCCCTCGTCTCAAAGCGAGAAACCATTTTTCTTATGGAGTATTTGATCATCTCAGACGAGACCTAATTCTGTAGCCTCCAATCTCATTCTTTACTAGATATTTATCAAATTTATTTTTGAAAGATTTAATCAATATATTATAACCAACGTTTGATGGGATTCTGTTCCACTCATCCACTTCTTTGTCCTTTAGAATAAATGAAATTTCTGACTACATCTACATCATTCATGTCACTCACCATTTCAAAAATGTAGATCACATCTTCTCTTAACTTTTTTCCTCCAATAAAAACATTTCTTCTCATAACTTAAGAAGCCTAGGCTGAGAAATTCGACACCTTAGCGCCAGTAGTTAAAGCCGGTTTTGAAAAAATAAAACGGCGCCCCCCCCCTCGCCTCCGCCCACTTCTGGCGCGGCCCTTGCTGTTCTCCATTTTGGTGAGGGCGATAGCGCTGGCAGTATGTAGAATAGGCAGATTGTGACGTCAGTCAGGGTGTAACACTGATTTGATGCACGACCTGCCATCTTGGATGTCGCCGCTCCAATCAACACCTTCAACTAAACACACACATGTTCAGCTACACGAGGGATCCACCCACCAGCGCTATTTGAAGGGAAACATCTAACTTGTAGGTAAGTTTATTATTTCTCTTGTACTGGCTCTTGCAGATTTTGTATGAATACTGGGTTGCTGAAAGAGATTTGAAAAGCTGTTAAAATGTGCAGGGCGTGCTGGTGGACAGTGCGAAGGCATTGACCTACTGGAAGTCCTCCGAGTACACCCCCAGTCATGGGGGCTCTAGTTACAGTCCCCCTTATGCTGTAGCCTGACAGGGAGATGGAACAGAGGCAGCAAAGGAAATAAGCTGCTCGCAGAGGGAGGAGGAAGACGCTCTCAGCAGGAGTACTTACCCACCTAGGGTCTTCAGGGAGCACTTCTCCTGCCTGCACCTAAGCCAGGAGAAGTGTGTTTGGCGGCTTCGCTTCACCAAGGAGGTGGTCACGGAACTCTTGCCACCTCTTGGAACTAGACCTTCAACCTCAGCACAAGGCAATGACGGCGCTGCCAGTGGTCCTCAAGGTGATTGTGACCCTGAATTTCATCAGCAGATCCTTCCAGGCTGGAATAGGCGACACAGCAAACATCTCAAAGTTCGCCATCCATTGCTGCATCCGGAAGGTCACTGAGGCTCTATACTCTAGGAAAGGGGCCTTCATTATCTTCTCCCTAAACCAAGAAAAGCAGGAAGAGTACACACATGGCTTTGCCAGGATATTGGGCTTCTCCAATCTCTAATGTGCAGACTGCACATTCACAGACTTGCGGACGCCGAATATCAATCCTGAGATATACCATAACAGCAAAGGGTACCACTCACATAATGTGAAGTTGGTATGCAAACACGCCCAGCACATTATGATGGTGAATGCCCGGTTCATCCAACACATCATGATGGTTAAAGCCCAGTATCCTGGCAGCAGTCATGATGCCTTCATCCTGCGTCAGTCCAGCAATCTTCCAGCCATCACATCGAACCCGAGGGTGGCTGCTCAGCGACAAGGGCTATCCGCTTTATACCTGACTGATGACTCCTCGCTGCTAACCCCACCACTTATGGCCAGCAATCCTATAATGACAGCCATGCTGCCACCAGGAACATCATCGAGCAGCAGTTCCACTGTCTTGACCGCTTGGGAGGAGCCCTCCAGTACTCCCCACAGCGGGGGTCCCAATTCGTGGTGGTCTGCTGCATCCTCCACAACTTGGCCATCATCAGGGCGAAGCCATTGCCACCATGGGTTCCTCGACCGGAAGAAGAGGAGTAGGAGGAGGAAGAGGAGAAAGAGGAGGAGGAGGGAGGAGGCAGCCTGCAAATCCCTGTTTTGGAGCGCATTATCAGACTCCGGCTCCGCTGAATGAAACCCCAGATCCCCAGTGTTCAACACTTCCCCACTTTACCATCTCTCTGTCACAGAACATCACAGCGTCCTCTTGGCTACAATGCTGAAATGAAAGCCACCATAAAACAAACATTCTACACATAATTTATAAATGGTTGATTCCATAATTACACATCAACTAATCATCCGTGTGCATTCCTTTACTACTTGTCTCTTGTGTGCCTTTGCCTATCCTAGAGCTCCAACAAAGTGCTATAATGGTGGCTGCAGCATGGCTAGTGCAAGGCTGACTTCCAATTGGCAAGACTGCAGATGGCCTAACAGGACAACATCAAGCAGTTCTGGGCCTCGAAGGTCCGGCTGTAGACTGCTCCACCTCAGCATGAGCAGCAGCACTCTGCCCTGGCTGGCTGACCAGCAACAGCAATGGCACTGGCAGAATAGCAGTGGTGGAAGTACGAATGCTGTCATCCTGAGAGAAGTCAGCCAGTTTGTGCTCCATGGAGCCACTGCCACTCCCCCAGTGCAGTGCCTCAGCAATTCTAGTAATCTGTTGGAGGACAGATTGCTGGACTGCTGTGACACCCTGCAAGCCCCTTTCCACAATGGTAAATGCAGCCATGCTGGCAGAAGTCTAAGGTTCTGAGGTCTGAGTTTCCACTACAGCACCCATACGTTGGGTCACTCCCGCTTGTGCTGCAATGGAAGCTCAGACATCGCCCATCAGACCCTGCATCATGGTTGGGTCCACAAATACTCTAATGGAGATTCCATCCTGGAAATCATGGGCTCTAAGCTCTGCGCAAAGCCCTGTGCAAGGTTAGAGCCAGACCCCTCCATGCTTCTTGACAGTGACAACAGGCTCTCTGGCAGGCCCGTCAATGCACCAAACATTTCTGTGTGCATGCCCATCACCCTTCTTCATGAAAACATCCCCATCAAAGTCCTCATCTGACTTCTGCAGCAGAACTCGTGTGTGACATCATCATTCGGCGAGCTGGCACTTGCGCTACCCTTTCCCCCTGTCCTGGCTGCAGGCCATTCGTGCCCAGTAACTCACCAGTGTAGATCCCGCCTCCATACTTCCCTCTAAAGTACGCGAGGTGCCATTTTCTGAGCTGGTGCCTGCGAGTGTCAGATTGTGACAGTGTCTCTTCTTCTTCATCACTCTCCTCCTCTTGTACTTCTTGCACTGGCTGGGCTGGTTAGAGTTCTTGGATGTGACTGTGTGTCTTCATCATCACTGTCTTATTGTTCTTCCACCACTGCCTGTCAAGATTGCAGTTCTCGGTTATTTGAAAGGAGAATGGCATAGGGTAGGGGTGTGGTGAGGGGAGAGGGCGAAAGCAAGATATGCATGCTTACACCATTAGCAGCTTGTAAGCAAGAAGAGATTATGCGATGAGGGGGTAGTGGGATGTGAGGAGGATTAGATATGAGCATACCATCATCATCAACACTTACAGCCTTGCCGATCGCCTTTGGTTCAGTGATGGCCCCTCCAATGATGTCAAGCACTGTCTCCTCCAGCTGTGTCAGATACTGCAGCCGTGCCTGCCCTCTGCCTGTTAGCTGGCACCGGTTATGCACCACCTTGGCCTGCAAGAGAAAGGGAAGTGCATCGGTGAGTGTGATGCAATGTGTTTGGGTGACGTGTCTGTCATGGTTGGATAGCTGGCAATGTGTGCAAGGTGTGAGATATGGGCGTGAGGCTTGCAACAGTGGTAAATGTGTGAGGGTGAGGTGAAACTATGAATGTGAGGTATGAGTAATGGTTGATAGAGATTGTTGGTAGGTGAGTGATAGGGGTGTGATGCATTGAGCAGTGTGTAAGACTAGTGAGTGGTACAGTTGGTGGGATCTGGAATCTGAAGATGCATTTACTGACCTTGACCACTCATGTGAGGTCATTAAATATCTTTCGGCAATGGATCCAAGGCCTGGAGGAAAGACTGGTGGCACTGACCGCTTCAGCAATCTGCTTCCACTGCATTTTTATAGTCAGACTGGAGGGCCTCCTGGCCCCCTGAGGGTACAGCACCTGATTTCTCCTTTCGACACCCTACACTAAGGCCTCCAGTGCTGCGTCGGAGAACATCAGTGCCCTTTCTCTGCCCTGTTGAGCCATAGCTACCTTCCACTTTCATTTGCAACAATAATTTGCAACAAAAATAGCTTATTTCAGAAAGCACTCCCCTTTAAGAAGTGCAGACTGCATTTGACACTACAGGTTAGCTTTAAATAGAGATCACTTCCCATGAAATTGGGCCCCCTGCTAACACCGAGTCAACCAGCAGCACGTTTTCTGCTGGGCTTACCGCTTCAATCGTGTCAATTAGCAGGCAGCACGAATTTCAAGTGCTGCTGCATTACTTTCAATGGGCGCGGGCAGATCGCCCATCGCGATCCTCATGCCCGTTTCTGAACCTTATCAAATTTCTTTTTTATATAAGAAATAGTAATTCGTTCATGGGATGTGGGCATCGATGGCAAGGCCAGCATTTATTGCCCATCCTTAATTGCCCTTTAGAACTAGACCCCTAATTCCTGCAACCATCTTTCATGTTCTACTCTGAACCATCCCCGATGCATCAACATCCCTTGAAGAAAATTTATATAGAATGTACAGCAGAGAAATAGGCCATTCTGCTCAAGAGGTCTGTGCCAGTGTTTATGCTTCAGACAAGCCTCCTCCCACTTGAAGTGTGATCATCTGGAACTACATATTATTTTTATTTTTGAATATATCTATAGATACATATGTTATTAAATATCTTCATATAACACACACTTCTGGTACACAGTAAGCTCACTTCTTGTATCATGCATTTATAATGATAACCTGTAGGTCAAAATCCCACAATGGAAAAACCATAGGTCAACATTTTGTAACAGGAAAACCTTATCAGCTGTCACCATCACAGATTCTTGGTGAACCAACTGAATCAAAGTACTTTGTGGAAAAAAAATTTATCCACCATTTTTTCCTCAGTAACTGAAATTTCTAATGTCAAAATAAAGTTTTAAACAAAATAAAAAACATGTTACATAATTCACAATTCTTTCATGCACTATTTGTTGGCAATTTAAATTTCTCGTGGCATGGTCTATTCCCAACACAGAACCTTGCTTGATGGGAAGTCCGAATCAGACATCAGGCCTGGAAGTCAGTGCGCCTGATTTACTGTAAAATAGGGACCACTGTGACTTGGATGTACTGAACTATGAGCCTGATTTTCCAATCTGCACTCCCGCCGATTGGAGTTCTGCTCAGGGATCCTTGCCTTGTGTAATTTGCCCTAATGTCATACTTAGATCCTCTACATTCACTTCATCAACATAAATAATGGTAACTGTGGTCTTCCACAAGTTTGGGTACACAAGGGGAAAGTATAGTACCTACTTACCGTGCCATTACCTGCAAAGGCTCCACAATAAATATACCTACAAAAGAACACGAAGTAGAAGACACGGTAAGGAAACAACAGTGAAAACATTTCTTTCTCCAACTAACTCAGACAAAAATTGAACAGTTGATTTAAAGTAGTATCACAACAGACATATAAAAGATTAAAAAAGCTTAATTAGCTGCACGTTGCTGAGAGGTGAGCACCATACATTTGTGTGCAAGGTATATTAAAAAGGCAGAGTGATTTCAATAGCTAGGAGAAATAAGCAGAGCGGTAATGGGACGGCAGTAGTGGCTGGATGGGGGAGGAAGAAAATGCCACCACAAGAGGCTGGCAGCCCAAGTCCATAGACCCAACTTTACAGCCTCTAAACTATGGGCTATAGCACCACAATTCTACTTCGTTTGAAGAGGCAGTTGGGAAATTACACAGGAAATGAGTAACAGTGCCACCTATTTTGGAAACCATCTGGAGAAGGAGAACTTAAAGCTAGTTCCTGTCTGGGAATGTAGCTATGGTGGTGGAGCAGACAAAGGGAAAAAAGGCACAGGCATAGCTGCTCAGGATAGAAAAGGGGATAAATATCACCTCAAGGCTTGGGAGACTCAATTAGAGGTAATTAAATGACAGAAAGGCATGGCAGACAGTCACAGACATGACAAACAGACAGGGTAGAAAAGAATGATAGAAGTCGGAATGACGGAAAAGTGTTATAAGAAGTGCTACCTGACAGGAACTACATGCATATACTAGTTTTTTGATATTTTTAAAATGTAGAAGCTAGATAATACAATGTGCATCACATGGTAAAGATTTCCTGTTGTTACACAACAGCATATCTTCTGATTCACCCAGAGCAGTGCCTCAAGGGATATGCTAATATTATAAAAGTTACTGATGACAGATGAAGTTATGTGGCTTATCCCAGAAAGCCTTTAAGAAGCTGCATATGCAGCATTTTAGACAAATTTACCAATGCATTTCAAGTGGAAACATATAAGGTAATTAAGGCATATTGGAACATGGACATAAAGGATGTGTACATCATGAATGAACATCTATGAGCAAAGGTGGAAAAGGAAAAAGATGTGTGTCTGATTACAGAATGAATCGTCAACATGCTTGATTACAACTCAAAATATACTCTACGTAAGAACAGACTATACCATTCTGTAATTGATCCCTGCTCTGTGCTAAGTTAGGCTATATCAACTGAGTCAGTGGCAAGGATGCTACAAATAACTACAGTGACCGTGTAGTAATGTAGCATTTTTTTTTAAAAACACCATTCTTGATTATTATCCATTGACCTCTGATGGAAATTGCACATGTCGAGTGAGAATAAGATCAGATTCAACTATGATGACCCCATGATTAAATAGCCTGCAAATGCTATGGGGCCGAAATTGGTCGACATACCGCCTGCCTACCATCCGCGTACCGTCCAAAAATGCGATTTTGGTCAAAAAACACCTAATCACTTGGCGGAATATTCATCATTGACACACCACCGAGCGGTATGCACACCGTCCGCCGTGCATGACCACCTGCATACCGCCCAAAAAGGCCGATATCATCGCATACCGCAGACATACGACCGGAGCTGCATACCGTCCTGGAAAAGGTGGTTTTACGCGGTTAAGTGGGCGGGAATGGGCGGTAGTGCTCAGAGCCGCCATTTTAAAATCGGGAACAGTCAGCTAAAGCAGCACCTCTGTATTTCTGAGATGAAAAGTGCTTTTACAGTGCAATTTAGTGGAAAAGCTATTTTTATTGTTACTGAATAACTTTAGAAGGCATTTTTTATATTGTTTTCATCGAAAAATATTGTGGAGATTTAAAAAAAATAAATGGGGCCTGTATTATCTCAGCCTGTATTGCTGACAATCTGTCTAATGGAGGATCCAGATGTGAGAAGGTTTATTGAGTAGTTATCAGGGTAACGGAGGAGGTCGCAGACTGATGAGGAGGAGGAGGCCTTACCCACAAAGGATTTTCAGGAAGAAGTGTTCATACTTGGACTTGTCAGATTGACAGTGCGTTCGAAGGCTGCGCTTCCAAAAAGAGATGATCACTGAGATTTGCCAGCTCATTAAGGCAGACCTGCAGCCCAGTATCAGCAACATTACTGCACTCTCTATCACGATGAAGGTGCCAGCGGCACTTTCCTTTTATGCATGTGGTTCTTTTCAGGTATCAGCTGGGGACATATTCTCTATTTCTCAGTACACTACTCATTGGTTGACTGTGAGGTGGAGCATGGCAGCAAGGAAGATTGAGAAGAGGATTGGGGCGATGACGCAGCCCTGTTTGACACCGGTTCGGATGTGGATTGGGTCTGTAATGGACCCGTTGGTAAGGATCACGGCCTGCATGTTATCGTGAAGCAGGTGACGAACTTTGGGGGTCATCTGAAGCGGAGGAGGATGCTCCATAGACCCACGCGGTTGACAGTGTCAAAGGCCTTTGTAAGGTCGAAGAAGGCCAGTTATAAGGGCTGCCGCTGTTCCCTGCATTTTTCCTGCAGCTGTCGCGCTGCAAAAATCATGTCCGTTGTAGTGGAACTAAACTACAGTAGCAGTGAGAACCTGTTCAACCTTCGCCATCTCCAGGCCAGGTCCAAGACCACCCCAATCTTTGTCGTCGAGCTACAGTACACGGACGACGCCTGTGTCTGCGCACATACAGAAGCTGAACTCCAGGACATAGTCGACGTTTTTACTGAGGCGTACGAAAGCATGGGCCTTACGCTAAACATCCGTAAGACAAAGGTCCTTCACCAGCCTGTCCTCATCACACAGCACTGCCCGCCAGTCATCAAGATCCACGGCAGGGCCCCGGACAACATGGACCATTTCCTATACCTCGGGAGCCTCTTATCAACAAGAGCACGCATTGACGACGAGATTCAACACCGCCTCCAGTGCACCAGTGCAGCCTTCGGCCGCCTGAGGAAGAGTGTTTGAAGACCAGGCCCTCAAAACTGCCATCAAACTCATGGTCTACAGGGCTGCAGTAATACCCGCCCTCCTGTATGGCTCAGAGACATGGACCATGTATAGGAGACACCTCAGGTCGCTGGAGAGATACCATCAACGATGTCTCCGCAAGATCCTACAAATCCCCCGGGGTGGACAGACGCACCAACATCAGCGTCCTCGACTAGGCCAACATCCCCAGCATGGAAGCACTGACCACACTTGGGCAGGCCACATTATTCGCATGCCTGATACAAGACTCCCAAAGCAAGCGCTCTACTCGGAACTCCTTCACGGCAAACAAGCCAAAGTTGGGCAGACGAACTGTTACAAGGACACCCTCAAAGTCTCCCTGATAAAGTGCAACATCCCCACTGACACCTGGGAGTCCCTGGCCAGAGACCGCCCTAAGTGGAGGAAGTGCATCCAGGAGGGTGCTGAGCACCTCAAGTCTCATCGCCGAGAGCATGCAGAAAACAAGCGCAGGCAGCGGAAAGAGCGTGCAGCAAACCAGTCCCACCCACCTCTTCCCTCAACGACTATCTGCCCCACCTGTGACAGTCTGTGGTTCTCGTATTGGACTGGACTGTTCAGCCACCTAAGAACTCATGTTAAGAGTGAAAGCAAGTCTTCCTCGATTCCGAGGGACTGACTATGATGATGATGACTTATCGGTGCATTCGACAGGTAACCGAAGCACTGTATGCACGTCGGATGGAATTTATAAACTTCCCAATGACCAAGGAAGCATAGAGTGACAGGGCTATGGGATTTGCACGAATTGCCGGCTTCCCCAAGGTGCAGGGTGCTGTTGACTGTACCCATATTGCTCTGCGAGCACCATTACAGGAGACGGAGGTGTACCGAAACCTAAGGGATTTCACTCCCTCAACTTGCAGCTCGTATGCGACCATACACAGCGCATAACAGCAGTGAATGCCAACTTTCCAGGGAGCATCCATGATGCGCATATCTTGCGTGAGAGCACTGTGTCTGACCTGTTCAAGTTTGAGCCACAAGGTAAATGCTGGATGCTGGGGGACAAAGGGTACGGCCTCACCACCTGGCTCTTGATCCCCCTGCGAAGCCTCACACAGCAGCTCATAAATGAATGCTTTGCTTGAATGTGGAGAGCTTCACTTTGGAACCCTGATGACTGTTATCCCAAATGTTTGACACTGTACAAGAGTGCTTAAATTCAATTTAAACGTTTATGTAAAAATCTCAAAAATATACAACAATTTTAAAACTTTGCAAAACTGTGTCTGACCTGTTCAAGTTTGAGCCACAAGGTAAATGCTGGATGCTGGGGGACAAAGGGTACGGCCTCACCACCTGGCTCTTGATCCCCCTGCGAAGCCTCACACAGAAGCTGAGCAATGATATAAGACCCATATAGCCACATGTAATATAACTGAAAAGACAATTGGAGTGCTGAAGCAGCGCTTTCAATGCTTGGACTACTCGGGAGGCAGACTGCAATACCACCCTGAGCAGGTTGCTCAGTTCACAGTGGTGTGCTGCATGTTACATAATTTAGCAATCATGCGGGACAGGAATTGCCACAGGGGACTGCGGGACCACCTGAGGAGTGCAGGAGAAAGAAGGGAAAATGAGGGGCAGGAGGATGACGAGGAGCTTCCAAATGAACCCATGGCACCGCCCCCACCTCCCCCCCACACCACAGCGGAGGGCACGCGGAGCGTATGCCACTGCAAGATTGGTACCTCAGCAGCTCATAAATGAATGCTTTGCTTGAATGTGGAGAGCTTCACTTTGGAACCCTGATGACTGTTATCCCAAATGTTTGACACTGTACAAGAGTGCTTAAATTCAATTTAAACGTTTATGTAAAAATCTCAAAAATATACAACAATTTTAAAACTTTGCAAAACTGTGTCTGACCTGTTCAAGTTTGAGCCACAAGGTAAATGCTGGATGCTGGGGGACAAAGGGTACGGCCTCACCACCTGGCTCTTGATCCCCCTGCGAAGCCTCACACAGAAGCTCATAAATGAATGCTTTGCTTGAATGTGGAGAGCTTCACTTTGGAACCCTGATGACTGTTATCCCAAATGTTTGACACTGTACAAGAGTGCTTAAATTCAATTTAAACGTTTATGTAAAAATCTCAAAAATATACAACAATTTTAAAACTTTGCAAAACTTATACTATAAAACAACTGTAACAACTTTAACAACACTTTAACAATTTTAATAACAATTTTAACAAAATGTTTACAACTTTAATAAACTTTTACAAATCAAACTTCAATTACTCAATGAACAAGTACAACAAATAAACTCTTTACTGCCCTCGGCCACGACCTTGGCCCTGTCCTCAACTGCTTGCTACACCACCTTTGGAACTATTCCCCCTTTCTTCCTCCCACCCTTCCCTTTCCCACTGCCCCTGAGCCCGGACCTCCCTAGGGTGGTATCAGCCGGCGTGCAGCACTGCACCCCGAGTGCTGTTGCTGTCGTTGGGGGTCAGACATTGTAGGCGCAATAAATGGGGCCTCAGGAGAAGCTCGTGATGTAGAAGGCATGGCTTCAGGGCTGGAAGATGATATCAGCTCCCCACCCTCAGGTGCTGTCGACTTGACTGCTATGGCACGGGGTGGTTCTGCACCATGTCCCAATCCCGTCGATTGTCGCATGGCTTCGACGGTGTTGGCAGTCCGTTCCATCGCGGTGATCATACGCGACATATCCTCCGACTGCCGCTCTGATAGAGCTGCGATGTTTGCGGCTATCGTAGTCATGGCCTTGAGCAGCTCTCGACCTATGTCAACGCTGGCCTGTGACAGAAGCACGGTGTCCTGGTACATGCCTACAGCAACCGACCTATTCTGCACCACCTCTGTCGCTGTGGCAAAGGCGCTGCAATACTGGGGGTGCCTTGCTGCACACCACTTGGTCCCGCAGAATTAGAGGAGCCATGGGAGAATCCCCTGAATACAGACTCGATAGTGGAGGATGTTCCAGCTGGTCCACATAGAGATGGTGTATCCTCCTTCGTTTCCACCCCCACCTCCACCTCCACTGGCTCCAGGATCAGTGGCTCTTCCTCTCCCTCATCTCTACCAGCAGTGAAGTCAGGAGAGGGCTGGGTGATGCCAGAGGTGGAGGCAGTGGGTCTGTCATCTGTGTCGGTGTGGTCTGAATTGTTCGAATCTGGAAGTACAAAACAACATTTTAAAAAGCTTGACACCAGGGGAGCGGTCAGAGTTACAAGAGTACATACTATAATGACTTATCGCAGTCTTACTTAAATGTCCACCACTGCTGCAGTATCGCAGACAGACAATACATATATGCATTGCGTTACATGCCCCCAACATTGCAGTATATCACATGAGGCCAACATTACAGTGCAATAAACTTACATTACATCACATCAGGCCAACAGTACAGTTACATTACATGACATGAGAGGACTGCAACACAGACTGGATTGAATTCAACTTACTATCCTGTGTGGGTGGGTCAACTCCAATACGGTGGCACGGTTGCTATCCCCAACCAGGGACAGGGCACGGATCTCGATGTCAGTCAGAGGCTCCTGGGTTGTGGGTCCTCCCCTGTACGCTGCTAATCGGCTGCTATTGCAGATGTCTTCTTCTGCAGAAAGTAAAGTAAATCAAAGTAAAAATCTTCACTCCATTTAACATCGTGGATACACAGGGTCACACACACACACACTAAAAAACACTTTGTTGATCCTCTTGTCATTGCCTGAAAGCACGAATACATCGCCGTAACCTTAAGTTAAATAACATCATCTGTATGACACGGAACCTACATTTACATGGTACATGACACATGGGGGGTGCTTAAATAAAATCATTACTTACTCTTGCTACCCTCACCAAGTCATTCCACCTCTTACGGCACCTTTCCCTGGTGCGTAACATGGTACTTTTGGAGGACACGGCCTCCCCGATTGTTCCATATTCTGTTGTACTCCTTTGGGGAGGGGCTTTCCACGACCACCCTTCGTTAGCTCGGAGTACCTCTCTGTTATATGCTCGAGAAGGGCAAGAAACTCCATCTCGTTGAAGCCGGGCGCCCTCAGCCTCCCATCCTTTTCGATGTTCCTGCGCCTTGATTTATTTTTAACATTTCCATAATATTTCTGTTATGATTTATGCTTTGTAAAATATATCTCCTTATTCTTCAAACTGTTGAATTATTAGTTGTTATGAATATTTTTAAACTCTGCAATGTGTTTGTAAAGTAACTGCCCGTCGACTAGCTTGCTGCTCCTTCTCAATCTCTCTCCCTCCTCGACAAGTCACTGCGCATGCGCTTGTGACCTCTGACCCCCAAAATCGCAGTTAAAACGCTTCTGTAAAAAAAATGGAGGGAAAAAAAATCACGCATGTGCAGTTCAGTGCCGCACCGTCCATCGAAGAGAAAGTCGATCTGGATCGACTACTAGATAACATACTGCCCGCCGCAGACCACTGGCATGCTGCTGACATAACACCAAAAATGTTTTGACCAATTTTGTCCTCTTCGGTCTTGGGGGGTATGCCGGTGGTTTGAAACGACGATGCATCGACCAATTTCAGGCCCATACTGTCTATACTCATACGTTAAGGGCTAGATTTTTGGTTTTCGGCGAAAACAGTAGTTTTATGCCAAAATTACCCTTTTCGTGCGTTACCGTTTTTAGACCTAACTTTCGACCTTTACGTCATCGGTAAAGTTGGCGTTGCAAGAGGATTCGCGGCGCAAACCAAGAATTTCGGCAACTTTAGTCCGGGTCCGGTAGCGCTGCAAGTGATGCCTTGGGAGGGGAAAAAAAAAATTGCAAAAAACATTCAAAAAACCCGTACCTACTAAATAGCTAATAAATAATTACAAAATAAAAACTTTAACTTACCTTTTTGCAGATCTTCATACTTACCACTGCTGGCAGGGCTGCACTGACAGGTTTGTCCCCGTCGGTATTCTGGGCATGACATATGGGTCTGGAAAGTGCCGAAAGTGTGACGCAAACGCAATCTGCGTCATTGCATGTGCTGGCGCACCTCTCCTCCTGGCGATACGCCAAAGAGATGCCTGTGGCTCCTGTCGACCGGGTTTTCGCCGCGGAGGGTCAAATTGCGGCGAAAACCTGGTCGCAAAGTCGCCAAAAATCCAGCCCTTTGACTTCCACATCGCTGGCCGTTCGCTGGGCGCACATAACATCGCTGACTTTTTGCATCGCCCATTTCACATTGCTGGCCTATCGCCGAGTGGAAAATCGCGATCCAAAAAAATGGGCGATGTTCCAGCTATCAGTAAGGCTGGGACATCGACCATTTTTTGGGGCGCTAGACAGCAAAGTGGAAAGTCTAGCCCCTGACAATTTGCAAGATTGTTAAGATGTCAGTGGAACCTAAAGTATTCACCAATAATTTACTTTCAATTAGAAGAAACATTCCCAGTTGCTTTTGGAAGCAGTAGAGTTTGCTGTGCCTCTGCTTCAGAAGCAATGCAAATATGGTAACTGAAACCAGCCACTGTATGTAGTATTTTAAACTTTTCTTTAAATTGCCAGTTTATTTTTCAAAATTAATTACAGCATGAATATTTGAGAGCAAATGCTTGCAAAATACACGGTTTGGATTTACTATTGACTTGAAAAAGTTTTCACTATTATCCCAAAGCCAATTTTTACAGCATAGAGTTCTATCCATTCCTTACAAAAACAATACAACAAAATCATTTGTTTTCAATTGCTGCAAGGCATTATCACACTTTGACCAGCTGCAGAACTTGCCAGGGGATATTAACATCCCTACTCCAAACAACACAGTTAATATGGAATGTGTAACATTATAGTTTGGTGTTTGAAAAGAACATTCCAGAGAAAATGTATGCATGGAAATTGTAGCCAGTTTGTGCGTTGCAAATGATTTGTATCACTGCAAATCTTTTAATACTGGTGGGTCACCCATGAGTTGGAGAATAGAGAGGGGATTTTCGGCTAGCTACCATTCTACGTATGCCTGCAAATGAGGCAGTAGTGGAATGGAAACCGCAAGGATAAAACGCCGATTTACTGCTGGAGGTCCACCCATTCCAATTTTCGGGCAGACCTCTTATTCCAATTATCAGGTGGACCCCAGATTTAAGGAGCCAGTGCTCCCACTGGAAACAGGAAGTGGCCTAATTAAAATATTGAAATAAGATTAAAAAATGCAGTTAATACCACTACACCAATTGTCATATCTATCAGCATTGCCACCACTACTTCTTCAACCCGCCCACAACTCATGACTCACACAGATCTGGAGGTGGCCATTTCCAGCACTATTTAAAGTGATTATTAGCTTCTGCAGGAGAAGGCTGAAAGTCTTCTTAATTATTTTGGAATTTTGAGCCTTAAGGCTTCCTTACCTGCAACTACTTGCTGCTCTTTAAATGTCTCCAATGCCGAAATAAACTGCTCTGATGACCCCTGATCTCTCTAGCCCTTCCCACTGAAGATGCTATCGCAGGCCAATGATCAGTGTCTGCCCTGCTGGATTTCCCACCCTCCTGAACAGCGAGCTACCGATACACGATTAGTGCTGGCAGCTCACTTATTCAATGGAGGTCCGACCATGAAAATCGATCGAGTCACCCACTAATGGCATCGAGCAGGCAGAGCAGTCACGTTGCCCAACACAAAAAACAATACCAACTTCGTCTCTGTTATGTTCCTGGTGCTATTTCAGTCACTGTCCCCTTCTGCTTCTGGGCCTCTCTTATTATCATGTCTGCATTTCTCTTCTGTTTTGGTTCTCCTTCTCTGTGCTTCTTTCTGTCTCTTTTTTTTGGGTGCATAAGAACATAAGAAATAGGAGCAGGAGTAGGCCATTTGGCCTCTCGAGCCTGCTCCACCTTTCAATAGGATCATGGCTGATCTCATCATAGGCTCAGCTCCACTTTCCTGCCCGCTCCCCATAACCCTTTACTCCCTTATCGCTCAAAAATCTGTCGATCTCCGCCTTAAATATATTCAATGACCCAGCCTCCACAGCTCTCTGGGGCAGAGAATTCCAGATTTACAATCCTCTGAGAGAAGAAATTCCTCCTCATCTCAGTTTTAAATGGGCAACCCCTTATTCTAAAACTATGCCCCCTCGTTCTAGATTCCCCCATGAGTGGAAACATCCTCTCTGCATCTACCTTGTCGAACCCCCTCATTATCTTATATGTCTCAATAGGATCACCCCTCATTCTTCTGAACTCCAATGAGTATAGGCCCAACCTACTCAACCTATCTTCATAAGTCAACCCCCTCATTTCCGAAATTAACGTAGTGAACCTTCTCTGAACAGCCTCCAATGCGTATATCCTTCCTTAAATATGGAGACCAAAACCATACGCAGTACTCTCAGTGTGGCGCCACCAATACCCTGTAAATTATAGCAGGACTTCTCTGCTTTTATGCACCATCCCTAGTCAGAGTAGGAATCGCAGGATAGCTCAGATGAATACGTGGCTTGAGGAGTGGTGCAGAAGGGAGGGATTCAAATTCCTGCGACATTGGAACTGGTTCTGGGGGAGGTGGGACCAGTACAAACCGGACGGTCTGCACCTGGGCAGGACCGGAACCAATGTCCTCGGGGGAGTGTTTGCTAGTGCTGTTGGGGAGGAGTTAAACTAATATAGCAGGGGGGTGGGAACCTATGCAGGGCGGCAGATAGAAATAGAAGGGGGGCAGAAGCTAAAGATAGAAAGGAGAATAGTAAAAGTGGAGGGCAGAGAAACCAAAGGTAAAAAGCAAAAATGGCCACATTACATCAAGGTTCAAAAGGGGCAAAGTGTGTTAAAAAGAGAAGCCTGAATGCGAGGAGTATTCGTAATAAGGTGGATGAATTAACTGCGCAGATAGCAGTTAACGGATACGATGTGATTGGCATCACGGAGACATGGCTCCAGGGTGACCAAGACTGGGAAGTCAACATCCAAGGGTATTCAGCATTTAGGAAGGATAGACAGAAAGGAAAAGGAGGTGGGGTGGCGTTGCTGGTTAAAGAGGAAATCAATGCAATTGTAAGGAAGGACATTAGCTTGGATGATGTGGAATCGGTATGGGTGGAGCCGCGGAATTCCAAAGGGCAGAAAACGCTAGTGGGAGTTGTGTATAGACCACCAAATAGTAGTAGTGAAGTTGGGAACAGCATCAAACAAGAAATAAGGAATGTGCGCAATAAAGGTACAGCAGTAATCATGGGCGACTTTAATCTACATATTGATTGGGCTAACCAAACTGGTAGCAATGCGGTGGAGGTGAATTTCCTGGAGTGTATTAGGGATGGTTTTCTAGACCAATATGTCGAGGAACCAACCAGGGAGCTGGCCATCCTGGACTGGGTGATGTGTAATGAGAAGGGACTAATTGGCAATCTTGTTGTTGTGCGAGGCCCCTTGGAGAAAAGTGACCATAATATGGTAGAATTCCTTATTAAGATGGAGAGTGACAAAGTTAATTCGGAAACTAGGGTCCTGAATTTAAGGAAAGGTAACTTTGACAGTATGAGTCTTGAATTGGCTAGAATTGATTGGCAGAGGATACTTAAAGGGTTGACAGTGGATAAGCAATGGCAAATATTTAAAGATCACATGGATGAACTTCTGCAACTGTCTGGAGTAAAAATAAAACTGGAAAGGTGGCTCAACATGGCCAACAAGGGAAATTAAGGATCGTGTTAAAACCAAGGAAGAGGCATATAAATTGGCTAGAAAAAGCAACTGAGGACTGGGAGAAATTTAGAATTCAACAGAGGAGGACTAAGTGTTTAATTAAGAGGGGGAAAATAGAGTACGAGAGGAAGCTTGCAGGGAACATAAAAACTGACTGCAAAAGCTTCTATAAATATGTGAAGAGAAAGAGATTAGTAAAGACAAACATAGGTCCCTTGCAGTCGGATTCAGGTGAATTATAATGGGGAACAAAGAAATGGCAGACCAATTGAACCAATACTTCGGTTCTTTCACAAAGGAAGATACAAATAACCTTCAGAATGTACTAGGGGACAGTGGGTCTAGTGAGAAGGAGGAACTGAAAGATATCCTTATTAGGCGGGAAATTGTGTTAGGGCAGATTAGGAAAAGGGGAGGTGCAACGAGACCTGGGTGTCATGGTTCATCAGTCACTGAAAGTGGACACGTAGGTACAGCAAGCGGTAAAGAAGGCAAATGGTATGTTGGCCTTCATAGCTAGGGAATTTGAATATAGGAGCAGGGAGGTCTTAATGCAGCTGTACAGGGCCTTAGTGAGGCCTCACCTGGAATATTGTGTTCAGTTTTGGTCTCCTAGTCTGAGGAAGGACGTTCTTGCTATTGAGGGAGTGCAGCGCAGGTTCACCAGACTGAGGGATTCCAGGGATGGCTGGGCTGTCATATGAGGAGAGACTGGATCAACTGGGCCTTTATACTCTGGCGTTTAGAAGGATGAGAGGGGATTTCATAGAAACATCTAAAATTCTGACGGGACTGGACAGGTTAGATGCGGGAAGAATGTTCCCGATGTTGGGGAAGTCCAGAACTTAGGATAAGGGGTAGGCCATTTAGGACTGAGATGAGGAGAAACTTCTTCACTCAGAGAGTTGTTAACCTGTGGAAGTCCCTGCCGCAGAGAGTTGCTGATGCCAGTTCATTGGATATATTCAAGAGGGAGTTAGATATGACCCTTACGGTTGGGCGGATCAAGGGGTATGGATAGAAAGCGGGAGGGGAGTGCTGAGGGAGTGATCAGCTATGATCTTGTTGAATGGTGGTGCAGGCTCGAGGGGCCGAATAGCCTAGCCTGCACCTATTTTCTATGTTTCTATCCCCCTTTAAATAAAGGCCAACATTCCATTTGCCTTCCTGATTGCTTGCTGTACCTGCACACTAACTTTTTGTGTTTCATGGACAAGGACCCCACAGGTCCCTCTGTATTGCAGCATTTTGTAATTTTTCTCCATTTAAATAATAATTTGCTTTTTTATTTTTTCTGCCAAAGTGGATAACCTCACACTTTCCCACATTATACTCCATCTGCCAAATATTTGCCCACTCACTTAGCCTGTCTATATCCATTTGCAGGTTTGCTGTGTCCTCCTCACAACTTGCTTTTCCACCCATCTTTGTATCATCAGCAAACTTCGCTACATTACACTCGGTCCCTTCATCCAAACCATTAATATAGATTGTAAATAGTTGAGGCCCAACACAGATCACTGTGGCACCCCACTAGTTACTGTTTGCCAACTGGAAAATGATCCACTTATCCCGACTCTCTGTTCTCTGTTAGTTAGCCAATCCTCTATCCATGCTAATATATTACCCCCAACCCTGTAAACTTTCATGTTGTGCAGTAACCTTTTATGTGGCACCTTATCGAATGCCTTCTGGAAATCCAAATACACCACATCCACTGGTTCCCCCTTATCCACCCTGCTCATTACATCCTCAAAGAACTCCAGCAAATTTGTCAAACAAGATTTCCCTTTCATAAAATCATGCTGACTCTGCTTGACTAAATTTTGCTTTTCCAAAGCATACTGCTTCCTTAATAATGGACTCCAGCATTTTCCCAATGACAGATGTTAGGCGAACTGGTCTTTAGTTTCCTACTTTCTGTCTGTCTCCTTTTTTAAATATATTTGCGGTTTTCCAATCCGCCGGGACCTCTCCAGAATCCAGGTAATTTTGGTCGATTACAATCAATGCAGCCACAATCTCTGCAGTCACTTCTTTTAAGACCCTAGGATGCAAGCCATCAGGTCCAGGGGACTTGACCACCTTTAGTCCCATTATTTTACTGAGTCCTTCTTCTTTAGTGACAGTAATTGGTTAAAGTTCCTCCCTCCCTGTAGCCCCTTGATTATCTATTATTGGGGTGTTTTTAGTGTCTTCTACTGTGAAGACCGATGCTAAATATTTGTTTAAAGTCTCTGCCATTTCCCTGTTACTAATTCCCCAGTCTCATCCTCTAAGCGACCAACATTTACATTAACCACTATATATACACCTGTAGAAACTCTTATTATCTGTTTTTATATTTCTTGCTAGTTTACTTTCATAATCTATCTTCCCTCTCTTTGTTATATTTTTAGTCGTTCTTTGCTGGTTTTTAAAAGTTTCCCAATCCTCTAGCCTTCCACTAATCTTGGCTATGTTGTATGCCATTGTTTTCAATTTGATACCATCCTTTATTTCCTTAGTTAGCCACAGATGGTTATCCCTTCTCTTAATGTCTTTCCTTCTCATTGGAATATATTTTTGTTGAGAGTTATGAAATATCTCTCTAAATGTCCACCACTGCTCATCAAACATCTTACACTTTAATCTATTTTCCCAGTCCACTTTAGCCAACTCTGCCTTCATACCTTTGTAGTCTCCTTTATTTAAGCTTAGGATACTGGTTTGAGAGCCAACTTTCCCACCCTCCAACTGAATTTTTATGGTAGCAGGGAATGGAGCTACCAAGGGAAGCAGCCCATATTTTCAAATCATGGCTGCAGGGAAATTGTAGCTTTCTAGCCTTGATGTTTACCTTCCCATCTCCTCTATTCCTGTTGCTTCACCACATCCTCACTTCCATTACATCCCCTAACTCTTCCCAACTCCCTCATTCCCATCTCATTCTGTGCCCTTCCCCTGTACATTACCTCCCCATACCCTGTATCCTACCCTACCCCTCGCTAGCCTGTTGCACACCCACCATTCAGGCCTCCATCCCTTCTCCCTGCAACCCAATTCTTTCACCAGTTACACCCAACCCTTTCCCTAACCCCACTCTCATTCCTGTTCTCTCAGCCTCCAAGTCTCTCATATCTCTTCTCCTCACTCACTATTTGCATTAAGCCCCAAAGTGGATTACCAGCACCAGGCATTAAAAAATAAACACATTTATAGTTTTCAAGTGCTTATAGTGCTATAGACTAAATTGCTTACATCTGGGAAACCAGCGAAGAACCTGGGGCTGGATTTTCGGCTTTTTGGATTTCGGAGCATTAATCACGGTGGGATGTAAAAGTTTGCGCCTGAAAATAGTTTGCGCTTTTGACTGGATGTTTCGGCAAAACGACATCTGGAGGAGCGTTGGCGTTAAGTCAGGCATTGCACGACTGACTTCGTGCATTCAAGCCAAAACTTTTGCCATTAAAGGAAGCGGCCACTTTGCGCATGCGCAGCGAATTTTTTTTTCTTTTCCAGTCGCAAACACTAACGCAGGATGCGGCAGCTTCCTGCGCTCATGCGCATATAAGCTGCCCAACTTCAGCCATTTCTGCTGAGATGGAGGATCAGGAGGAAAAGCAGCGTGCCATGTGTTTCAGCAATGAGGCAAGTGAGGCCTTAGTCCATGCAGTGGAGAGGAGATGGATCTCACTCCCTCCTGTGTTTAAGCGAGTATGGAGGGAGATAGCGCAGGAGGTGTCTGCTGCAGACACTGTGCCTGGGACTGGCACACAGTGTCGAAAAAAGTTCAACGCTCTTACGAGAGTCATCAGGGTGAGTTCCATTTGCATCTATGTATGCCTCCATGACTTCTAACATTAATCTCACACACTATGTGAAGTCTGTCATGCATATGGTCCCTCTCAATACTGTGGGGTGGCTACCACAATGCATAATAAAAATGAAGTCTTACTTCGGCACCCATTTGCTTTTAATGATCCATGCACATTAACTCTTGTTATTCACATCATCCCTCGCAATACACTCCAATGCTGCTATAGCTTTCTGAAAGATTACTTACAGCCCCCATGTTCAACACCTCAAACCTGAAACAAATACTGACAAAGCACATGCAATATCCAAACAGATTGAACGGAAGCAACAATAACATTCACACAGTATCACCTATTGTACTCTGGTAGGCATATGAGCCACAACAGCAGAGAAGCCCTGTCTGAACCCTTCCTATTTTTCTCTTTGCAGTCCAGACACTCCCATAATAGAAGGGAGCAGCTGCAGACAGGCAGGCATTGACGGATGTGGAGGAAAGGGTCTCGCCCCTCATCGGAGTCCCAGCTCGGGCAGTTGCCGGGGGCGATGCTGAGCCCACTTCGGGTAGTGAGGGTATGTAAATGAATGGCGCGAATCAAGATACTGCATTGAGAGATATTATGGAGTTGCGGCGGCCCTTCAAATTAAAATGTGCAATGCCACTTTCCTCATGTCACCCTGCCCGCTCCCCTGCTGCTAACCACTCCTCTGTTGCTTTCTATTTCCAGATGACCAACCAGAGGGAGGCCTCCACATTAGGCCATGGTAAGACGACGACGGAGGGGAGGATATTGCTCCTGCGGAGCAACAAAGCCCACCAGTTGCTCCATCGGCGCTAAGTTCATCTGGGGTCGACGCTGACTTCCCGGGGTTTGAGGAGTCGGAGGCTCCTGGTCCCAGTGGTGTACAGAAACGCAGTGCCAGGGTGGAATCCCGCAGGCCAGCTCTCCGGAGGTTGAGTCGGCAAGGTCACTCTGCTCAAAGACAGGCAGACGTGGAACTGAACCTGGTGGAAATGTGCAGGGAAACTACAGTTATGCACCATGAGCTTATGGATACATTGGGACGGATCCCAGCGAAAATCAACAAGTTTACTGCAATTGTTGTGGAGGCAGCACGCAGATTGTCGTTGCGTGTCATGAGTCCAGCAAGGGCATCATTGCCAACACACAAGGCTAGTGGCCTCCAGAAGCAATTGTGGAGTTCCAGAATGTGTGGTGTGTGCCATTGATCATGCTGCAGACTCTGGCGCATCGCAGGCACAAGCTTTGCTTCAGCTTGGCAAGTGATGCAGTCCATGTCTGCTTCCATACTCTCTGCGTTCCCCACTCTAACGGGGAAGTGACGGTGCCAAAGCAGGCCAACATTTTGTGGGGAGACATTGTGCTCTGGTTGCTAAGGCCCAGTCCCGTCGGAGAGTCAGTGGTTCCACAACCATGCACCATACACAGTTGACACCCCAGCCATCTGTGACTGGTGATACCGATGATGAGGCGCCCCAGTTCAAAGCCAGACCTTCCAGGTCAAGAGCTGGTCCAGGGCGTCCTTAGATGCCGTCTGCATTGTCTGGCCCCTCAACACAGCAGCCCTCTAGCAGCCTTGTTGTATGCCCTGAGGACTCATTGAGGAGGAGCAGCAGCAGGCATGGGAGTGGGTTGAACGGAAGGGGGGGTGAAATGTTTTTCAAAGACCCATTAAGGGCTAGCAACATTTCATTGCCAGGAATGTCTGTACCATTGTCCACATTGTACATAGTTGTGTGATAACAATGCACCCCTCTTCGGTGGTGTTGCTGCATGAAGCAGTCTTGTGTTAATTTACATTTTGTTCACTGCAGTGAGCAGGTTTGTCTTAATTTACATAGGCTAGACTTTCCACTCAGATCGCTAGGGCCCAAAAAATGGGCGATGTTCCAGCCTTGGCGATGTGTCAGCCTTCACGATCGCTGGAACATCGCCCGTTTTTGGGATTGTGATTTTCAGCTCAGCGATAGCCCAGCGATGTGAAATGGGCCTGGCAATAGCCCGGCGATGTGAAATGGGCCCGCCAATAGCCCAGCGATGTGGAAGGCAAAGCTTCCCTAGCCACGGCCTTCTGCGCATGCATTTTTTTTTGGTAAACAGGTTTTCCAGCATTTCAGGAGGTCAGGAGTCATCCACACATGCGCAGAAGGTAAGGGGAGAGAGAGAGGAGAGAGAGAAGGGCTGTGGAGAGGAAAGAGAGAGAGAGAGAGAGAGAGAGAGAGAGAGAGAGAGAGAGAGAGAGAGAGAGAAAGAAACTGAGCAGAAGTAAACTATCAAATATTAAAGTATGTCCGACCACAAGTCTGCTGAGAGTGGGCAGGAGGTGGAGGGAAGGAGGAGGGCCAAGCCCTTTTCCGACAAAGCAAATGAGGCCCTTCTCATCGAGGTGCACTCTCGGTGGGCCCAATTAACCCGAGGTGGCCATGGGAAACCTCCACCCCGGGCCTACCGCAAACTATGGAGCAAGATTTCTAATGTAGTCTCAGCGGCATCCAATGAGGTGAGGGGCTCGGACCAGTGCCACAAGCGCTGGAACAACCTGGTTGCTTCAGCAAGAGTAAGTATAGATTTTATATTGTAATGATGCAAATTGTAATAATAATTATAAATATCTAGGATTGAAATTAAGCTTGTAATTCTTACATTTTATATATTCCCTGCTACGATGTGGACAATGGTACAGACATTCCTGGCAATGAAATGTTGCTAGCCCTGTCCACATCTATGTTTCTATAGGAATGGGGTACTGAAGTTGCACGTTCAGCCATGAACTCATTGAATGGCGGTGCAGGCTAGAAGGGCCGAATGGCCTACTCCTGCACCTATTTTCTATGTTTCTATGTTTCTATGAACCTGCGCCCTTTTTAAGTCTCTCTGGTTGCTGTCACTTATACAGTGACCCAGCATGGACTGGGGGAGAGCTGCCCTTGCTCATTGTCTGTCCTGAGACACTTTAGGACATTAGCTCCCGTCACTGCCGAGTTCAATGGAGATTGTAGTCGAGAGAGATGTTTTTGTCAAGCATTAGCTCCGAAATACGTTCTTTGTTATAACCGTGCATCATTTGTGGATAAAAACCCTATTAGCATATAACGTTGACGACTGCTGTCTTTCCATGATATTACCTAGTCAATGAGCTTATGCCATGCTCTTTTCACGTTTGCAGAAGAAATTAGTGAAGAATCATTCAGAGCGAAGGCACACCGGAGGGGGCTCTGCCCAGCTAACTCCGCTCACAGAATTAGAGCAGCGGCACTGGTCGGGGGCCACACTCAGTCGGCTACCTGTGGGTAAGGTAGATCCCTCTCTTGCATCACGTGAGTAATGCATCAAGCAGTGTTAAAAGTAATGTAACGTCATTTCATTATAATATAAGAATGATGTCATGTTATGCATGCAGCTATCCTGATTCCCATGCAGCCTCTGTGCTACTCTCAGGTTGACAAGAGATAAGAGCAGGAGCAGGCGATCTGGACATCTGTCCCCTTTTCTGTCTGCTCCCCATAAATATTCACTCCCTTATCATTCTGTCTTTCTCCGACTGATTCAGCCTCCAGAGTTCTCTGGGTCGCTGAATTTCAACTCGGATTTACCACTATATGTACTACCGTGTGATGCGTTATTACGTATCGTCTCTGGTCTCATTTATTGTAGTACTGCTGCTCCTCCTTCGTATGTGAGCGCAAAGCAGTGCAAGAATGTGTACCCTTCCATTCTGATAAGCTCAATAAGCTCAATTGTTATTTGCAGGTCCACCAACGCCCATGCACAGCGAGGCGAGACTGGAAACCCTCCCCCTCCAGCTGCAGGTGACCCTCACCACGGGAGGGGAGGAGGAACTGAGCAGCGACCATGAGGCGGATATCCTAATGGAATCAGAGGAGGATGTTACAGTTGAAAAATCTAGTTAAATTGTTAAATTATTAAAATTATTTATTGAATTTTATAATTGTTGTGCTGTGTCTTCTAATAACGTAAGTTAAGGTAAAACATTAATGCAACTGTTGTACAACAATGGCCAGGCCAGACCAGGCAAGGATAAAACGTAACTCAACGCAAATGCAACTGTTGTCTAACCGTAACTGTAACTGTGACTGTCCCCAATGTAAGTTCATGCAAAGGGTTCATTTATGAGCTGCTGGCACAACAGCTTTGCAGCCGCATAACTCCCACAGGGGTTTCTCCAGTCTTCCGGGGGGGGGAGGTGGGGGTGAAACCATGGATTCATCATCAGGCTGATTGTCCTCCCCGAGGTCCTCACCAGCCTCCTCCTCCTCCTCGTCGTCGTCTGTCACTTCCGCCTTCACTCCTTCCTGAGGTGGACCGGCAGCCCCATCTGGCAATTGTTGTCCTCTCCTTATAGCTAGGTTATACAACATGCAGCACACCACAATAAACTCAGCAACCTGGTCAGGATGGTACTGTAGGCTGCCTCCAGAGTGGTCCAGGCATCTGAAGCGCTGCTTCAGCACTTCAATTGTCTTTTCGACGATATTGCGTGTAGCTATGTGGCTTTCGTTGTAACGTTTCTCGGCTTCAGTAACGGGATTACGCAGGGGGGTCATGAGCCAGCTGGCAAGGCCATATCCTTTATCCCCCAGCATCCAACCATGACCTTCTGGCTGTCAAACAGGTCTCAGATAGTGCTCTCACACAGGATGTGCACATCATGGATGCTGCCTGGAAATTTTGCATTAACTGCCATGGTTATTTGGTTGTTGTTATGTATCTGGACTTGTATATACTCTGTACAGCCACCAGAGGGCTCGTTCCCCGGAGTCCCAAGGGATCTCATAATCCCTTAGGAGCACAGGTATTTAAGAGTGCTTCACAGGTTGGGGAGGCACTCTGGAGGCCTGCAATAAAAGACTAAGGTCACACATTACTTTGAGCTCAGTGTTCAGTCTGACTCTTTCTCCATACACTACAGTTGTGGTCGACAATGAGCTGCATTCAGGGAGTGGAATCCCTTTCAGTTATGAAACACCTCCGCATTCTGTAAAGGTGCTTTCAGGGCGATGTGTAAGCAGTCTATTGCTCCCTGCACCTTGGGGAAGTTTGCTATTCTCGAGAAACCCAAAGCCCTCCTGGTCTGTGCCTCCCTGGTCATAGGGAAGTTTATAAAGTTCAGCCTGCGAGCATAAAGGGCTTCAGTCACCTGTTGAATGGAGCAGTGTGTGGCGTGCTGAGAGATACGACAGATGTCGCCAGCTGAAGCCTGAAAGGAGCCCGAGCGTAGAAGGATAGTGCCGCCGTTGCTTTTACCTCAATGTGCAGTGTGATTCTGATGGAGCTGGTAGGTTGCAGATCCCCCTTGATGAACTGGCATATCTCATCGATGAACTCCTTCCAGAAGCGCAGCCTCCTAAGGCACACGTTATCAGACAAGTTGAGGTAAGATTGCTTTTCCCTGTAAGTCCGTCAGCTGTACGTTCTCCTCCTCCGCCTCGGCATTAGTCTGCCACCTCTTCAATTGGCCCCTTCACTAAACCCTTCACTTAACCCAACCTCAGACACCAGCATGTGAGCATTTACAAGTAATGATAGAGAAGCTACAGGCCCCAACACTATCACTATTATCACTATCACTGTTGTTATAAATGCCCTTTATACGAAAAAAAATATAAAATATAAATTATAAATATACATATAAATAGAAATATAAGTATAAATGTGGATGGATCTATCAGTAAAAGGACCCTTAAATAACTCACAAATTATAAGCCCCTTGTTTAAGCGCCTCCTCACTTACTCCGACGTTCAAAATGGGGTCCGTAGTGCCGAGTTCTGTGAGGAAGGCCAGGTAAAAGCAGCTTTGCTCCAGCGATGTCCAGCGATCTTTTCAGCGAGCAATCAGCTCGGCGATGTGTGGGTGATGTGCCGAAAGTTGCGCTGGGTGATGTGTGGGCGATCACCTCAGCGATCACCTCGGCGATGTGACATGAAAGTTGGGCCGGTAATTTTTCGGCGATGTTCCGGCCCAACTTTCCACTTTTTAATCTACATGGGTGAGGGGATCTCATAGAAACATATAAAATTCTGACGGGACTGGACAGGTTAGATGCAGGAAGAATGTTCCCAATGTTGGGGAAGTCCAGAACCAGGGGACACAGTCTAAGGATGAGGGGTAAGCCATTTAGGACTGAGATGAGGAGAAACTTCTTCACTCAGAGAGTTGTTAACCTGTGGAATTCCCTACCGCAGAGAGTTGTTGATGCCAGATCATTGGATATATTCAAGAGGGAGATAGATATGGCCCTTGCGGCTAAAGGGATCAAGGGGTATGAAGAGAAAGCAGGAACGGGGTACTGAAGGAATGATCAGCCATGATCTTATTGAATGGCGGTGCAGGCTCGAAGGTCCGGATAGCCTACGCCTGCACCTATTTTCTATGTTTCTATGATAGCCTGCCTTTTTGGGAAATATATAGGCATTAGCCCAGTAATCTGAAGTGGAAAGTCTAGCCCTATAGTCTTTAAGGATTGTATAGTTTGTTTTCTTTGGGGGGGGGGGGGGGTGGGGGGGAGAATTGTAAATGTTGCATTTCAATAAAAATGTTTGTTTGACCTTTGCCATTGGTGTCTGGTGTCTCATTCGCAGAATCAAGTGTAGAATCGGCAGCATGGTGGCATAGAGTAGCAGCTCAACGCTGCAACCCCACCGTCCCTGTTCAACCAAACCGGTTAATGATAAGCTGCCAACATAAGGCTTTTGCTGCAGCCACATCTTCATGCTGCCTCCCCTGTGGTTGTGGTGGATGCTCAATGGGTTCCTCGCCAGGCTCCCCTTCCTCGTCCTCCTCCTCCTCCTGAGGTGGTCCTGCAATCCCCACTGACAATGCCTGTCCCCTCATGATGGCTAAGTTGTCTAGCATGCAGCACACGACAATGAACTCGGAGACCTGCTGTGGGGAGTACTAAAAGCTACTTCCAAGCCGGTCCAGGCATCGGAAGCATTGCTTCAGCCTGCCAACTGTCTGTTCGATGATGCTGCGAGTCGCTGCTCGGCTTCTGTGGCAGGGCTCCGGAGCGGGGTCATGAGCCAGGTGGCCAGGCCATATCTTTTGTCCCCGATCAGCCAGATCTGACCTTGTCTTTGGCGCTGAAACATTCATGAGACACTGCTCTCGCGCAAGATGAAAGCAGCATGTGAGCTCCCTGGATAGCAGGCATTCACTGTGAGAATGCGCTGAGTGTGCTTGCAGACCAGCGGTACGTAAAGGGAGTGATATCCCTTTCAGTTTCTGAAGACCTCTGCATTGTGTGATGGTGCTCGCAAGGCGACATATGGACAATCAATGGCACCTTGAATCTTTGGCAAGCCTACAAATCATCCAAACTCTAGAGCCCTCTCATTCTGGCTGTCCCAGTTCATTGGGAACTTTATGAAGCCCATTCTGCATGCGTACAGTGTCCTTGTAACCTGGCAAATGCAGCAATTGTAGCGTGCTGCGAGATGCTCCATATGTCCCCTGCTGCTGCCTGGAAGGAGCCGGAGGCATAGAAGGCCATTGCCACTGTCACCTTCTTCTGGATGGGCAGCGCAGTCCTGTTGATGCTGGTAGGCTGTAGGCCTGCCTATATGAGCTGACATATCTCTGTCAGCATTTCTTTTAAGAACATAAGACCATAAGAAATAGGAGCAGGAGTAGGCCACCTGGCCCCTCGAGCCTGCGCCACCATTTAATAAGATCATGGATGATCTGAACATGGACTCAACTCCACTTCCCTGCCAGCTCCCCATAACCCTTTATTCCCTTATCGCTCAAAAATCTGTCTGTCTCCGCCTTAAACATATTCAATGACCCAGCCTCCACAGCTCTCTGGGGCAGAGAATTCCATAGATTTAGAATCCTCTGAGAGAAGAAATTCCTCCTCATCTCAATTTTAAATGGATGGCCCCTTATTCTGAGACTATGGGACCGAACTTGGTCAACGCCTCCGCCTGCCGAAGTGCCGCCGATGGCTGCCTAGGTACCGGATGGTGCTTTCGGCAGGGTTTTCATCGCGAGGTCCCTCAAAGGTCATCGGGTGACAAACCAACGACGTACGCCACCAATCTGGACAACAGCAGGCGGGAGATCTCATTCTCAGCGGCAGAGGCGGTTGCCGCCCAAGTGCCGCCGGGGATGGAGTCGGGCCCACGGAGGGTTGAAGAGGTAAAAATAAAAATCAACAACAAAAAAAAAACATCTGACGACCTTCAGAGGACCCCATCCAGGTAAGTACCTGTAAAGAAATAATTTAAAAACATTCCACTTACCTTTTTTACAGGATCTTGACACTCACCATTCAGGACAGAGCAGCGGTCCACCGCCGTCCTGCCGACAACTCCAGCCGACTCCCGCCCGCATCAATCTGGCATCTCGGTGGGCGGTCATCTACTTACGCACATCGGCCGTCCGCTGACGTCGACAGGCAGTTCCCGGTGGCTCTCCCCTCCCACCCACTCCAGGCCACGTCGAAAGTGGCACTGGACGGTTCGAGCAGAGGAATGTCGGCAGCAGTGGGCGGTATGTTCATCAATTTCGGCCCCTATGTCCCCTAGTTTTAGTTTCCCCTATGAGTGGAAATATCCTCTCTGCATCCACATTATCGAGCCCCCTCATTATCTTATATGTTTCGATAAGATCACCTCTCATTCTTCTGAACTCCATTGAGTATCGGCCCAACCTACTCAACCTATCTTCATAAGTCAACCTGCTCAACTCTGGAATTAACCTAGTGAACCTTCTCTGAACAGCCTACAATGCGTATATCCTTCCTTAAATACGAAGACCAAAACTGTAAGCAGTACTCCAGGTGTGGCCTTACCAATACCCTGTACAGTTGTAGCAGGATTTCTCTGCTTTTATACTATTTAGCCTGTCAGTATCCCTTTGCAGATTTTTTGTGTCCACCTCACAATTTACTTTCCCAACCATCTTTGTATCATCAGTAAACTTGGCTACATTACACTCGGTTTCTTCATCCAAGTCATTAATATAGATTGTAAATAGTTGAGGGGTCCAGCACCAATCCCTGCGGTACCCCACTAGTTACTGTTTGCCAACTGGAAAATTACCCATTTATCCCAACTCTCTATTTTCTGTTAGTTTGCCAATCCTCTATCCATGCTAATATGTTACCCCCAACCCCGTGAACTTTTATCTTGTCCAGTAACCTTTTATATGGCACCTTATCGAATGCCTTCTGGAAATCCAAATACACCATATCCACTGTTTCCCCCTTATCCACCCTGTTCGTTACATCCTTAAAGAACTCCAGCAAATTTGTCAAACATGATTTCCCATTCATAAAATCATGCTGACTCTGCTTATTTGAATTCTGCTTTTCCAAATGTCCCACTACTGCTCCTTAATAATGGACTCCAGCATTTTCTTAACGACAGAATTTAGGCTAACTGGTCTATAGTTTCCTGCTTTTTGTCTGCTTCCTTTTTTAAATAGGGGCATTACATTTGTGGTTTTCCAATCAGCTGGGACAGCCCCAGAATCCAGGCAATTTTGGTAGATTACACAACCAATGTATCTACTATCTCTGCCACTTCTTTTAAGACCCTAGGATGTAAGCCATCAGGTCCAGGGCACTTGTCCGCCTTTAGTCCCATTATTTTACCGAGTACTACTTCATTAGTGAATGATTGTATTAAATCCCCCCTCCCTATAGCCCCTTGATTAGCCACTTTTGGGCTGTTTTTAGTGTCTTCTACCGCGAAGACCGATACAAAATATTTGTTAACGTCTCTGCCATTTCCCCGTTCTCCATTATTAATTCTCCAGTCTCATCCTCTAGGGGACCAACATTTACTTTAGCTACTCTTTTCCTTTTTATGTACCTGTAGAAATCTCACTATCTGCTTTTATATTCAGTACTAGTTTACTTTCATAATCTATATTTTCAGAAGCTCAGCCTTCTAACGCACTGCGCATCAGAGATGTGGAGGTATGAGCGATGTTCCCTGTAAACCCATGGGGGTTAAGACCTCCTCCCCAAATGTCTGCGACCTCTTCGATTCCATGGCCCAACATGGCCAAGAACCATTCTTCCAGCTTGAAGCCGCCTGCCAATAACAGCCAGCATGATTTGCTGAAGAACGAGTATTTCCCCCATTGTAATCTCTCACTGACCTTGTAAGCAAAGTGTCATGGCACATAAAAGTGCCGTTTGCAACTCAGAGCCTCACACAGCATTCTGCACGCAACCGTAGCAGTCACTAACAACTGCGATATAAGATCCTCCAGCCTCCATTTAAATATGCTGCCAATAGCGCCTGCTGCACCCTGGGACCATCTGTTTTTTCAGTCGTTTCCTGGAATGGTCGTTAATGGAGGCGTTAGGGCTGAAAGTTCCATCCGGGGCGCTAGCACAGCCTTGCACGACGATTTGAGTCATACTGATGGTCAAAACAAAAGGGCGGTAGGTTTTTGTGCTGCCACAAAACCATTTGCGAGACTTCCGGCTGGGCGCCCCGTTTCATACCCAGAAACAGTATTTACCGCCCCCCTCAGCGCGAAAAGAGGTGCCAAAGAGCGGAAAATCCAGCCCAAGGAGTGGGATGAGGATGTGGAACAGCTATAAGATGGGCCCAGGGTGGCTGGGTGAACATCGGCAGCAGATGGCCTATGGCCCAAGCAGTATGGAGAGAACTCCCAAGGAACTGCTGAGCGACTATTTCTACCGTTGCACTAAAACATTTATAAATGCATTTTTGAAATATAGACTTTAAATTAATTTGTATAATAACAAATACTTTGCCAAGCTTACTTTCCATATTTCTGCCTGCTCGATATGTTTACTTACGAGAATTTTTGAAAGTAATATGCAATTTGCTCAATTTTCTCATGCTAATAGAAGGTCCTTCAGCTGAAAAGGTAAGGCCAGTCACACTTCAGGGAAAATGAGAAGTGGGAAGGATAGAAACAGTGGAGGTAAATAGGATACCCCTAGATGGATGGTTCCAAGATCCCAAGGCATTCATTATAGATAGTAGCTTGGCTGAGAACAAACTCATCCTGAGCATATCAGGAGCATTTAAGTGTCACACTGCACTGGAACTTGAACCCATAATTGTCTAAGAGATTGATTGCTACGATTAGTCAGCAACTCCATTATCGTTGTATCATGTCACTATCAGGATGGTAGAAGGGAACTAGATGGTCTTTCATCATCTAGCAATTCCTATGTTCCTAATTATGAAACCAGCAAATTGAGCGATTTTATAAAAAGCTCTTGAAGAGGTTCTCCCCCATTTCAACATGTTAGACATTTTTTTAAAGTAAGAAAAGGATGTACATACACAGAACGCTGATGTCAAAGGGCTGGATTTTCAGCTTTGACGTTTTCGTGGCGAAAACGGAGGCGGGGCGGGAAATTTACCGCCCGATTAACATTTGCGTTTTGTGGAGCAACTTTCATCATTTGGGCCTTAGGTGCAGCGCAAAGGGAGACATTGTACTAGTTTTGCGGCGCAAAAATGGGATCTTCGGCAAATTTAGTGTGGGGCCGGGAGCGCTCTGAAAGAGGCCTTGGGAGGGGGAAAGAATTCACAAAAACTTTCAAAAAAACATTGCCAACATCTTACCACACAAATTGCTACAAATTGTGTTTTCCCTGGCGGTCATCACGGGGTGCCTTTCGCGGCATACGGGTCGGGTGATTGACAAAACTTCGGCTGGTGTTGCAATGCGAGCCGTTGCACACCTGGCGCAGCTTTCCCCGGCGGTGCTTCTAAGCGCTACTGCAAAAACCTACCTGAGGATCGCGTCCGGACGCAAAACAATTGACCGCTCCATTTTTTGCCATGGAGGGTCAAAACGTGGCAAAAACCAGCAGCAAACGATCCGAAAATCCAGCCCGTAGTCTTTGCAAAGCTCTTTCCTTTGTTACTACCTACCACAGAACATTTCATACACTGCTAATAACATGATAAAAAATAGATTTAATAAAAATTACTACATACCCTCTGGAACAAGTTCTTCCAATCTACCTGCTAGTCCAAGAGATGCACTCTGTTAAGTAATTTAACAATACTCATTACATACACATATATATCAAAGATGATAAAAATAAACAGCACAATTACAAGTCGACAGTCCCAAAGGTCAAGCAATTTAATTTTGTTATTGGACTCTGAATTTTAAAGTAAAAATATCTATCCAAATAAAAAAATATGAATTCATCAGTACTAGGAATTTGTTTTTTGGTGATAGCGATATTGTTTTGGCATTTTTCGCCAAAAATACCACTAATCACGCCGCCATTTTTTAAAGGCCTAAGTTTAATTAGAAAATGCGCACAGCGGTAAAAATCGGCATTGCACGAGGATTCCCGGCGGAAGCCGCGGTCCTCGTCAACTTTAGTCTGAGGCCAATTACCGCTGTTTGGGAGGAGGGAAAACACAAAAATAAAATTGCAAAAAACAAAAAAAAATCACAAAATATTCACAAGACACTTAACTATTGAATCGCTGAAAAAAGAATTTTAAAGTAATAACTTTAACTTACCTTTTTACAGGATTTCATACCTACCGCTGTTCTTGGGGCTGCAACGCAGATTTTTCTCGGGCGTTTTTTTCACCCAGAATATGGGTGCGCCAAAAGTCAAATTTAAAGCGATGATGGTATTTCACGCTGGCGGTCCACTTTTCAACGGTATTGTTAAATCGCCACGCAAGACTTCGGTGAAACTAACAGATCACCATTTTCTGGCAAAAATGGCAAAATATCGCCGAAAAAAACAGGCGCATGGTTGGTGAATTTCCAGCCCCTGGTGTTTAGCCATACTGGGAAGGTGGGGGAATGGGGGGCAGGTGTCTGGGATTTAGAAACATAGAAAATAGGTGCAGGAGTAGGCCATTCGTCCCTTCAAGCCTGCACCACCATTCAATAAGATCATGGCTGATCATTCACCTCAGTACCCCTTTTCTGCTTTTTCTCCATACCTCTTAATCCTTAGTGGCACTGGGAACAATCTTGGGCTTTGGCAATGCTGATGCAATGGTACTTGGTTTTGACAGTACTCGAGTGGAGATACTGGGGTTGGGCAGCATTGTGGAATGCGGGAGGACCTGCCATTTGGTAGAACTGGAGGTGGATTGTGGAGCTTGGTATCAATGCAAAGGCAAGTCTTGAGTCATAGACGTTTACGCTACAGAAGGAGGCCATTCTGTCTGTCCCGGCCAAAAAAGAGCTATCCAGACTAATCCCACAGCCTTGTAGGCCACGGCACTTCAAGTGCACATCCAAGCACCTTTTAAATATGATGAGCATTCTGCCTCTACCACCCTTTCAGGCAGTGAGTTCCAGACCCCCACCACCCTCTGGGTGAAATAATTTCCCCTCAAATCCCCTCTAAACCTCCTACCAATTACTTTAAATCTATGTCCCCTGGTTATTGATCTCTCTGCTAGGGGAAATAGGTCATTTTTATCCGTTCTATTTAGGCCCCTCATAATTTTATACACCTCAATTAAGTCTCTCAACAGCCTCCTCTGTTCCAAAGAAAACAATCCCAACTTATCCAATCATTCCTCATAGCTAAAATTCTCCAGTCCTGGTAACATTCTCATAAATCTCCTCTGTACCCTCTCTAGTGCAATCACACTTTTCCTGTAATGTGGTGACTAGAACTGTATGCAGTACTCTAACTGTGGCCTAACTAGTGTTTTATACAGTTCTAGCACAACCTCCCTGTTCTTATATTCTATGCCTCAGCGAATAAAGGAAAGTATCCCATATGCCTTTTTAACTATGTAACTACCTGTCCCGCTACCTTCAGAGATCTGTGCACATGCACTCTAAGGTCCCTCTATTTCTCACCACTTTTCAGTATCCTACAATTTATTGTGTATTCCCTTGCCTTGTTAGCCCTCCCCAAATGCATTACCTCACTCACACTTCTCTGTATTGAATTCCATTTGCCATTTTTCTTCCCACCTGACCAGTTCATTGATATCTTCCTGTAGTCTACAGCTATCTTCCTCACTATCAACCACAATTTTTGTATCATCTGCAAACTTCTTAATCATGCCCCCTACAAAAATGGGACCTGGTACTGAGCCCTGCGGAACCCCAGTGAAAACAACCTTCCAGTCACAAAAACACCCACTGACCTTTACTTCCTGCCACTGAGCCAATTTTGGATCTAACTTGCCACTTTCCCTTGGATCCCATGGGCACTTACTTTTCTGATCAGTCTGCCATGTGGGACCGTGTCAAAAGCCTTGCTAAAATTCATGTAGACTACATCAAACATTGTACCCTCGTTGCTACCTCCCCCAAAAAATTCAATCAAATTAATCAGACATGACCTTCCCTTAACAAATCCATGCTGACTGACCTTGAATAATCCATGCCTTTCTAAATGACAATTAATACTGTCCCTCAGAATTCTTTCAATAATTTACCCACCAATGGGGTTAGGCTGACTGACCTGTAATTACTCCCTTTCTCCCTTTTTAAACAAAGATACAACGTTAGCAATCCTCCACCACCACACCTGCAGCCAGAGAGGATTGGAAAATGATGGTCAGAGCCTCCACTGAAACCTCCTTTTTTCTCCTAACAGCCTGGGATACATTTCATCCGGGCCTGGTAATTAATCTACTTTCAAAGATGCTAAACCGCTTATATTTCCACTCTCACTAAGTTTATCTGATCTAATATTTCACACTCCTACTCCTTAACTACAATGTCTGCATTGTCCTTCTATGTCTAGCAGCAGTGGCTTGTGAATTTCCAAATGATATCTGCAAACAATGTTTTGTGATAATTTCCGAGAAAATAAATCTGTTTTACTTAGATGAATAAATATCACAATTGCTTAAACAAATACAGATTCCACCATCTGTCACTGACTTCACCTCTCTGAAACAATAAACATGTGGCTGTTGTAATTCAATTTATTTTCACTTTCAAACAGCAAAATTCAGACAATAATTTTTGCATCTCTTGGAAAGTGGGTGTGAAAGGCAGATTTGCAACGTGCATCCTTGTGAATGGCAAGCCTTGTTGACAATCATAAACAATTCCAGAAATTATCTCAGAAAATGTAATTTATCTGAGCTAAGAGCCATTAATGTATTTTTTGTTAAAAATCTTGTTACATCAAAATGATTTATTTTGTTATCGGGTTAACATACAGAAAACAATTAATGACCTCATATGGTTGCCAAAATTTGCACTCAACAGCAAATAATTAGTGTTTCACTCACCCAAAACTATTGGAAAAGCAAATGTTGTAGGAAAAAGTGATTTGTTTTCAAATTCTAAATATAAGCAAAGGACAATGTGTGCTGTAGATTTTCCCTCTGAATGGTGCACAGAGCCAGCTGGCAGAGGGAGATCTGGCCCACTTTGAAAACCGGGCCCCCCCAGCTGTGGGCCAGAAGAATCCGGCGAGTGGGGGACGGTGGGGGGGAAGATACATTTTCGGGAGAGGGGATGTCCAGTGCAGCAGTGGCTCAGATTGGTATTGTGGAGCCCTGAACACATTCTTACTCCTCTGAGCTCTACGAAACTAGATTAAAACTAGATTAAAACTAACCTGTTGGGCTACTCTTTGGCTTGACAGCCAGTTGATATTTGCACACTCTATTCAGTATTTTCTTAAAATGGCAAATAGGGTCCTATGTATATTATGCATATTAAAAGAGCATACCACCTAGATCAGGCGGGCGCTCTAGACCGGAAAATCCACCCCATTATATGTTTCAATGAGATCACCTCTCAAAAACAAGAACACACAAACTGAAATACTGTTACACATATAGGTACATGACCCCCAATATTTCTCTGGAAATATCCTGAGAAACATTCAGAAACATTTGAGTAAATTTGACTTTTTCCAGAGTGTCACAGTTGATTTTTTGGAATTTGAAGATAAGTAAAAGCTGCCTATTACAATTTTCAGATCCACCTTAGATATCCTCTCAGACACTTCCGTAAGCGGAGCCTGCATGTCTTATCTTCAGGAGATCACTCGTCCTGCCCATTGTCATATGAAGAAAGATTGAGCAGGTTGGGCCTATGCTCATTGGAGTTTAGAAGAATGAAAGGTGATCTTATTGAAACATTATTGAAAGATTCTGAGGTATCTTGACAGGGTAGATGCAGAGTGGATGTTTCCCCTCATGAGGGAATCTAGAACTAGGGGGCATAGTTTCAGAATAAGGGGTTGCCCATTTAAGATAGAAATGAGGAGGAATGTCTTCTCTCAGAGGGTTGTGAATCTTTGGAATTCTCTACCCTAGGGAGCTGTGGAGGCTGAGTCTTTGAATATATTTAAGGTGGAGATATACAGATATTTGGATAAGGGAGTCAAGGGTTATGGGGAGCGGGCGGGGAAGTGGGGTTGAGGCCAGGATCAGATCAACCATGATCTTATTGAATGGCAGAGCAGGTTCGAAGGGCCAAATGGCCTACTCCTGCTCCTATTTCTTATATTCTAATAGCTAATTATATAATCCAGGGACATAACGTGATCTAAACTGGATATCATGTCCTGCACATTTGCATTCACGTGCTTTTTCAATTTTTTGGTGTGGACTGATAACACTTTTGTGAGATGAAGCTGTATATGATTCATTGAACCTCTTTTTTTGTGGTGAAAGTACTCCCACAGTGCTGTTAGAGAGGGAGTTCTTGGATTTTGACCCAACGACGATGAAGGAACGATGAAGGCGATATATTTCCAAGTCAGGATGGTGTGTGACTTGGAGGGGAACTTGGAGGTGGTGGTGTTCCCATGCGGTTGCTGCCCTTGTCCTTCTAGGTAGTAAAGGTCGCAGGTTTGGGAGTGTATCATCTCTGTAGATGATGCACTCTGCACACCATCGCTGCAGAGTATATCATCTACAGAGTGTATCATCTTGTAGATGATACACTCTGCAGCGACGGTGTGCCGGAATCAAGGGAGTGAATGTTTAAGGTGGTAGATGAAGTGTCAATTAAGCGGGGCTGCTTTGTCCTGGATGGTGTCGAGCTTCTTGAGTGTTGTTGGAGCTGCACTCATCCAGGCAAATGGAGAGTATTCTATCACACTCCTGGCCTGTGCCTTGTAGATGGTAGAAAGGATTTGGGGAGTCAGGAGGTGAGTCACTCGCGGCAGAATACGTAGCTTCTTAACTGGTCGTGTAGCCAGAGTATATATGTGCCTGGTCCAGTTAAGTTTCTGGTCAATGGTGACCCCCAATTAGTTGATGATGGGAGATTCAAAGATGGTAATGCCATTGAATGTCAAGGGGAGGTGGTTAGACTCTCGCTTATTGGAGATAATCATTGCCTGACACTTGTGTGGCGCGAATGTTACTTGTCATTTATCAGCCCAAGCCTGAATGTCGCATGCAGGCACCGACAGCTTCATTACCTGAGGAGTTGCGAATGGAATTGAACACTGTGCAATCACCAGCGAGCATCCCCACTTCTGACCTTATGATGGATGGATGGTCATTGATAAAGCAGCTGAAGATGGTTGCGTCCAGGACATTATCCTGAGGAATTCTTGCAGTGATGTCCTGGAGCTGAGATGATTAGCCTCTAACAACCACAACCATCTTTCCTTGTGCTAGGTATGACTCCAGCCAGTGGAGTGCTTTCCCCCTGATTCTCAGTGACTTAATAAGAAATAGGAGCAGGAGTTGGTCATACAGCCCCTCGAGCCTGCTTCACCATTCAACAAGATCATGGCGAATCTGATCTTGGCCTCAACTCCACTTTCCTGCCTGTTCCCCTTGATTTCCCTGTCGTTCAAGAATCTGCCTATCTCAGCCTTGAATATATTCAATGACTCCGCATCCACCGCTCTCTGGGGTCTTACCAATGCCCTGTACAGTTGTAGCTGGACTTCCCTACTTTTATACTCCATCGCCCTTACAATAAAGGCCTACATTCCATTTGCCTTCCTAATTACTTGCTGTACCTGCATACTAATGTTTTGTGTTTGATGTACGAGGATACCCAGATCCTTCTGTACCGCAGCATTCTGCGGTCTCTCTCCTTTTAAATAATATGTTGCTTTTCTATTCTTCCTACCAAAGTGGACAGCCTCACATTTTCCCACATTATAATCCATCTGCCAAATTTTTGCTCACTCACTTAACCTATCTATATCCCTTTGCAGATGCTTTGTGTCCTCTTCACAACTTGCTTTTCTACCTATCTTTGTATCGTCAGCAAATTTGGCTACAATACACTCGGTCCCTTCATCTAAGTTTTAATATAGATTGTAAATAGATCAACACTGATCCCTGTGGCACCCCACAAGTTACAGTTTTCCAACCGGAAAATAACCCATTTATCCCGGCTGTTTTTTGTTAGTTGGTTACATTGGAGTTTAGAAGGATGAGGGGGGATCTCATAGAAACATATAAGATTCTGACGGTACGGGACAGGTTAGATGCGGGTAGAATGTTCCCGATGTTGGGGAAGTCCAGAACCAGGGGACACAGTCTTAGGATAAGGGGTAGGCCATTTAGGACTGAGATGAGGAGAAACTTCTTCACTCAGAGAGTTGTTAACCTGTGGAATTCCTTGCCGCAGAGAGTTGTTGATGCCAGTTCATTGGATATATTCAAGAGGGAGTTGGATATTGTCCTTACGGCTAAGGGGATCAAGGGGTGTGGAGAGAAAGCAGGAAAGGGGTACTGAGGGAATGATCAGCCATGATCTTATTGAATGGTGATGCAGGCTCGAAGGGCCAAATGGCCTACTCCTGCACCTATTTTCTATGTTTCAATCCCCTATCCATGCTAATATATTACCCCCAACACCATGAGCTCTTATCTTGTGTAGTAATCCTTTATGTGGCACCTTATCAAATGTCTTTTAGAAATCCAAATACACATCGACTGGTTCCCCTTTATCCACCCTGCTCGTTACATTCTCAAAGAACTCTGATAAACTTGAAAAACACGATTTCCCTTTCATAAAACCACGTTGACTCTGCTTGATTGTATTATGATTTTCTAAATGTTCTGCTACGACTTAGAAACATAGAAAATAGGTGCAGGAGTAGGCCATTTGGCCCTTCTAGCCTGCACCGCCATTCAATGAGTTCATGGCTGAACATGCAACTTCAGTACCCCATTCCTGCTTTCTCGCCATACCCCTTGATCCCCGTAGTAGTAAGGACTTCATCTAACTCCTTTTTGAATATATTTAGTGAATTGGCCTCAACAACTTTCTGTGCTAGAGAATTCCACAGGTTCACCACTCTCTGGGTGAAGAAGTTTCTCCTCATCTCGGTCCTAAATGGCTTACCCCTTATCCTTAGGCTGTGACCCCTAGTTCTGGACTTCCCCAACATTGGGAACATTCTTCCTGCATCTAACCTGTCTAAACCCATCAGAATTTTAAACGTTTCTATGAGGTCCCCTCTCATTCTTCTGAACTCCAGTGAATACAAAACCCAGTTGATCCAGTCTTTTTTGATAGGTCAGTCCCGCCATCCCGGGAATCAGCCTGGTGAACCTTCGCTGCACTCCCTCAATAGCAAGAATGTCCTTCCTCAGGTTAGGACTTCCTTAATAATGGATTCCAACATTTTCACAATGACAGATATTAGGCTAACTGGCCTATAGTTTCCTGCTTTCAGTCTCCCTCCTTTCTTTATAGGGGTGTTACATTTGTGGTTTTCCAATCTGCTGGGATCTTTCCAGAATCTAGAGAATTTTGGAAGATTACAAGCAATGCATCCACTATCTTTATAGCCACTTCTTTTAAGACCCTAGTTGCAGGGGGTTTGTTAGCCTTTAGACCCAATAGTTTGCCTAGTGCTTTTTCTCTAGTGATGATTGTTTTAATTTCCTCCCTCCCTTTTACCCCCTGATTTTCTACTATTATTGGGATGCTTTTACTGTCTTCAACCGTGATGACAGATCCAAAATATTCGTTCAAAGTCTCTGACATTTCCTTGTTTCCCATTATTAATTCCCCAGTCTCATCCTCTAAGGGACCAACATTTACTTTATAAGAACATAAGAACAAAAGAATTAGGAACAGGAGTAGGCCATCTAGCCCCTCGAGCCTGCTCCGCCATTCAACAAGATCATGGTTGATCTGGCCGTGGGACTCGGCTCCACTTACCCGCCCGCTCCCCATAACCCTTAATTCCCTTATTGGTTAAAAATCTATCTATCTGTGATTTGAATACATTCAATGAGCTAGCCTCAACTGCTTCCTCGGGCAGAGAATTCCACAGATTCACAACCCTCTGGGAGAAGAAATTCCTTCTCAACTCGGTTTTAAATTGGCTCCCCCGTATTTTGAGGCTGTGCCCCCTAGTTCTAGTCTCCCCGACTAGTGGAAACAACCTATCTGCCTCTATCTTGTCTATCCCTTTCATTATTTTAAATGTTTCTGTAAGACCACCCCTCATCCTTCTGAACTCCAACGAGTAAAGACCCAGTCTACTAAATCTATCATCATAAGGTAACCCCCTCATCTCCGGAATCAGCCTAGTGAATCGTCTCTGTACTCCCTCCAAAGCTAGTATATCGTTCCTCAAGTAAGGTGACCAAAACTGCACGCAGTACGCCAGGTGTGCGGGAAGTAATCACCCAACGTGGGGCTTGAACCCACGACCCTGAGATTAAGAGTCTCATGCTCTACCAACTGAGCGAGCCGGGCTTCTCAACTACTTTAGCTACTCTCTTCATTTTGTATACTTGTAGAAGCTCTTGCTGCCTGTTTTCATATTTCAAGCTAGTTTACTATCAATCTATTTTCTCCCTTTTCATTTTTTTAGTCATCCTTTGCTGGTTTCTAAAATGTTCCCAATCTTCTGACCTACCACTAATCTTGGCAACATTGTATGACTTTTCTTTCCATTTCATACTATCCTTAACTTCCTTAGTGAGCCATAGATGGTTCATCCATCTCGTAGTCTTTCTTTTACAATGGAATATATCGTTGTTGAGAATTATGAAATATCTCCTTAAATGTCTACCACTGCTCTATCATCTTACCTTTTTATCTATTTTCCCAGTCCACTTTAACCAACTGTCTTCATACCTTTGTAATTGCCTGTATTTAGGTCTAAGACACTAGTTTCAGAGCCAAGTTTCTAACCCTCAAACTAAATGTTAAATTCTATCATGTTATGATCACTCTTTCCTGGAGAATCCTTTACTATGAGATCATTAATTAATCCTGTCGAATTACACATTACCAGATCTAAAATAGCCTGTGCCCTGGTTGGTTCCACAATGTCTTGTTCTAAGAAACCATCTCTAATACATTGTATGAACTCGTCCTCGAGGCTACCTTTGCCAATTTGATTTGTCCAAGCTATATGAAGATTAAAGTCGTTCACGATTATTGCAGCACCTCTCTTACAAGCCCGTATTATTTCTTGACTTATACTTTGTTCTACAGTTTGCGTCTTTCCCTTGCTATTGCTTATCTCCACCCAAACTGATTCTACATCTTGATCTTCCGAGGCAAGATCATTTCTCACTACTATACTCATCTCATCCATTATTAACAGAGCTACCCCACCTCCTTTTCTTTTCTGTATATCCTTCCAAAATGTCAAGTACCCCTGAATATTCAGTTTCCAGCTTTGGTCATTTTGCAACCATGTCTCTGTAATGGCTATCAGACCATCAGCATTTATTTCTATTTGTGCCATCAATTCATCTATCTTGTTACGAATGCTGCATGCATTCAGATAAAGAGCCTTACATTTTGTCTTTTTACCATTTTCCCCTACTCTGACCCTATTTGCTGGTGCACTCTTATAATTGTACGCTTTGTCCCTTCCCGTCTCACTCTGGTCATCATTATTGTGTTCCTAACACAGATGAGGCTGCACACAGGGAGGTTAAAGTAACAGTGACCACAGTCTTTATTAAGACACTCCAGAGTGAGGAACAGGCCTTAGGGGCCGGCTTATATATAGTGCTCCCAAGGGATGCTGGGATCCCTTGGGACTTCAGGGGATGCGCTCCCTGGTGGCGGAACATGGGAGTGCATGCTTTACAGTTAAACAACATCACTCCCCCGCAAAAGTCAACATGAAAACTATTTACAAGGTGAGGCGGTCATAGAAACATAGAAAAATAGGTGCAGGAGCAGGCCATTCAGCCCTTCTAGCCTGCACCGCCATTCAATGAGTTCATGGCTGAACATGAAACTTCAGTACCCACTTCCTGCTTTCACGCCATACCCCTTGATCCCCCGAGTAGTAAGGACTTCATCTAACTCCCTTTTGAATATATTTAGTGAATTGGCCTCAACTACTTCCTGTGGTAGAGAATTCCACAGGTTCACCACTCTCTGGGTGAAGAAGATTCTCCTTATCTCGGTCCTAAATGGCTTACCCCTTATCCTTAGACTGTGACCCCTGGTTCTGGACTTCCCCAACATTGGGAACATTCTTCCTGCATCCAACCTGTCCAAACCCGTCAGAATTTTAAACGTTTCTATGAGGTCCCCTCTCACTCTTCTGAACTCCAGTGAATACAAGCCCAGTTGATCCAGTCTTTCTTGATAGGTCAGTCCCACCATCCCGGGAATCAGTCTGGTGAATCTTCGCTGCACTCCCTCAATAGCAAGAATGTCCTTCCTCAAGTTAGGAGACCAAAACTGTACACAATACTCCAGGTGTGGCCTCACCAAGGCCCTGTACAACTGTAGCAACACCTCCCTGCCCCTGTACTCAAATCCCCTCGCTATGAAGGCCAACATGCCATTTGCTTTCTTAACCACCTGCTGTACCTGCATGCCAACCTTCAATGACTGATGTACCATGACACCCAGGTCTCGTTGCACCTTCCCTTTTCCTAATCTGTCACCATTCAGATAATAGTCTGTCTCTCTGTTTTTACCACCAAAGTGGATAACCTCACATTTATCCACATTATACTTCATCTGCCACGCATTTGCCCACTCACCTAACCTATCCAAGTCACTCTGTAGCCTCATAGCATCCTCCTCACAGCTCACACTGCCACCCAACTTAGTGTCATCCGCAAATTTGGAGATACATTTAATCCCCTCGTCTAAATCATTAATGTACAATGTAAACAGCTGGGGCCCCAGCACAGAACCCTGCGGTACCCCACTAGTCACTGCCTGCCATTCCGAAAAGTACCCATTTACTCCTACTCTTTGCTTCCTGTCTGACAACCAGTTCTCAATCCACGTCAGCACACTACCCCCAATCCCATGTGCTTTAACTTTGCACATTAATCTCCTGTGTGGGACCTTGTCGAAAGCCTTCTGAAAGTCCAAATATACCACATCAACTGGTACTCCTTTGTCCATTTTATTGGAAACATCCTCAAAAAATTCCAGAAGATTTGTCAAGCATGATCTCCCTTTCACAAATCCATGCTGACTTGGACCTATCATGTCACCATTTTCCAAATGCGCTGCTATGACATCCTTAATAATTGATTCCATCATTTTACCCACTACTGAGGTCAGGCTGACCGGTCTATAATTCCATGCTTTCTCTCTCCCTCCTTTTTTAAAAAGTGGGGTTACATTGGCTACCCTCCACTCGATAGGAACTGATCCAGAGTCAATAGAATGTTGGAAAATGACTGTCAATGCATCCGCTATTTCCAAGGCCACCTCCTTAAGTACTCTGGGATGCAGTCCATCAGGCCCTGGGGATTTATCGGCCTTCAATCCCATCAATTTCCCCAACACAATTTCCCGACTAATAAAGATTTCCCTCAGTTCCTCCTCCTTACTAGACCCTCTGACCCCTTTTATATCTGGAAGGTTGTTTGTGTCCTCCTTAGTGAATACTGAACCAAAGTACTTGTTCAATTGGTCTGCCATTTCTTTGTTCCCCGTTATGACTTCCCCTGATTCTGACTGCAGGGGACCTACGTTTGTCTTTACTAACCTTTTTCTCTTTACATATCTATAGAAACTTTTGTAATCCGCCTTAATGTTCCCTGCAAGCTTCTTCTCGTACTCCATTTTCCCTGCCCTAATCAAACCCTTTGTCCTCCTCTGCTGAGTTCTAAATTTCTCCCAGTCCCCAGGTTCGCTGCTATTTCTGGCCAATTTGTATGCCATTTCCTTGGCTTTAATACTATCCCTGATTTCCCTAGATAGCCACGGTTGAGCCACCTTCCCTTTTTTATTTTTACGCCAGACAGGAATGTACAATTGTTGTAATTCATCCATGCGGTCTCTAAATGTCTGCCATTGCCCATCCACAGTCAACCCCTTAAGTATCATTAGCCAATCTATCTTAGCCAATTCACGCCTCATACCTTCAAAGTTACCCTTCTTTAAGTTCTGGACCATGGTCTCTGAATTAACTGTTTCATTCTCCATCCTAATGCAGAATTCCACCATATTATGGTCACTCTTCCCCAAGGGGCCTCGCACAATGAGATTGCTAATTAATCCTCTCTCATTACACAACACCCAGTCTAAGATGGCCTCCCCCCTAGTTGGTTCCTCGACATATTGGTCTAGAAAACCATCCCTTATGCATTCCAGGAAATCCTCCTCCACCGTATTGCTTCCAGTTTGGCTAGCCCAATCTATGTGCATATTAAAGTCACCCATTATAACTGCTGCACCTTTATTGCATGCACTCCTAATTTCCTGTTTGATGCCCTCCCCAACATCACTACTACTGTTTGGAGGTCTGTACACAACTCTCACTAACGATTTTTGCCCTTTAGTGTTCTGCAGCTCTACCCATATAGATTCCACATCATCCAAGCTAATGTCTTTCCTAACTATTGCATTAATCTCCTCTTTAACCAGCAATGCTACCCCACCTCCTTTTCCTTTTATTCTATCCTTCCTGAATGGTGAATACCCCTGGATGTTGAGTTCCCAGCCCTGATCATCCTGGAGCCACGTCTCCGTAATCCCAATCACATCATATTTGTTAACATCTATTTGCACAGTTAATTCATCCACCTTATTGCGGATACTCCTTGCATTAAGACACAAAGCCTTCAGGCTTGCTTTTTTAACACCCTTTGTCCTTCTAGAATTTTGCTGTACAATGGCCCTTTTTGTTCTTTGCCTTGGGTTTCTCTGCCCTCCACTTTTCCTCATCTCCTTTCTGTCTTTTGCTTTTGCCTCATTTTTGTCTCCCTCTGTCTCCCTGCATAGGTTCCCATCCCCCTGCAATATTAGTTTAACTCCTCCCCAACAGCACTAGCAAACACTCCCCCTAGGTCGGAAGCCTTTCTTTCCACGGTGGACCGCCTCGGTAAAAATGTCTGTTCTGGTGTGTTGGCTGTGCCCTCGCTGGGTTGGCATGTTGTTAGCCCTGCAGGGCTGCTAGGTAAGCCTGGCCTTGCTGGGCTGTTGGGCGTGATGGGTTCGATTTCCTGGTCCGATATGGTGTCGTTGATCCTTTGGGTGTGTGTTGTGGGTTCGAAAAAGGTGGTGTCTGCTGTGGGTTGTCCTGAGCAGTCTGTGAACCGCAGCCTCGTTTGGTCCAGGTGCTTTCTGCAAATTTGTCCATTGTCTCTTTTGACTACAAAGTCCCTACTCCATTCTTTAGCTATCACCGTGCCCGCGATTCACTTGGGACAATGTCTATAGCTTAGCGCATAAACAGGGTCATTCAGGTCAATTTCCCGTGACACAGTGGCGCGACCATCGTTTACATTTTGTTGCTGCCGTCTGCTCTCTACCTGATCATGCAGATTGAGGTGAACCAGCTAGAGTCTGGTTTTAAGTGTCCTTTTCATGAGTAGCTCAGCCGGGGGCACCCCTGTGAGCGAGTGAGGTCTCGTGCGGTAGCTGAGCAGTACTCGGGACAGGTGGGTTTGGGGTGAGCCTTCTGTGACTCGTTTAAGGCACTGTTTGATGGTTTGTACTGCCCGCTCTGCCTGCCCATTGGAGGCTGGTTTAAATGGGGCCAAGGTGACATGTTTGATCCCATTGCGGGTCATGAATTCTTTAAATTAGGCACTGGTGAAACATGGCCCGTTGTCACTGACCAGTATGTCAGGCAGGCCGTGGGTGGCAAACATGGCCCTCAGGCTTTCAATGGTGGCGGTGGCGGTGCTGCCCGACATTATTTCACATTCAATCCATTTTGAAAAAGCATCCACTGCCACCAGGAACATTTTACCGAGAAATGGGTCCGCATAGTTGACATGGATCCTCGACCATGGTCTGGAGGGCCAGGACCACAAACTTAGTGGTGCCTCTCTGGGCGCGACGCTGCATTGCCGTACACAGGACTCAAAGTCAGAGTCGATACCGGGCCACCACACGTGGGATCTGGCTATTGCTTTCATCATTACTATACCCGGGTGTGTGCTGTGGAGATCCGAGATGAACGTCTCCCTGCCCTTTTTTGGTAGCACTACGCGGTTACCCCACAACAGGCAGTCTGCCTGAATGGACAGCTCGTCCTTTCGCAGCTAGAATGGCTTGATTGGCTCTTGCATTTCAACGGGGATGCTGGCCCAGCTCCCATGCAGTGCACAGTTTATTACTAGGGACAGCAGAGGATCTTGGCTGGTCCAAGTCCTAATTTGGCGGGTCATGACAGGTGAGTTATCATTTTCAAAAGCTTCCATGACCATCAACAAGTCTGCGGGCAGCGCCACCATCAACAAGTTTGCAGGCTGCGCCATTTCCACTCCCGTGGTGGGCTCTCAGTAGCCGACTGAGAGCATCCGCACAGTTCTCGGTGTCTGGCCAGTGGCGGATGGTATAGTTATACGCTGATAGCGCGAGTGCCCACCTTTGTATGCGGGCTGAGGCATTAGTATTTATCCCCTTGTTTTCAGCGAACAGGGATGTGAGGGGCTTACGATCGGTTTCCAGCTCAAATTTGAGGCCAAACAGGTACTGATGCATTTTCTTTACCCTGAACACACACGCTAATGCCTCTTTCTCAATCATGCTGTAGGCCCTCTCGGCCTTAGACAAGTTCCTGGAAGCATTGGCGACAGGTTGCAACTTCTCTGCAACGTGAGCTTGTTGTAATACACACCCGACTCCGTACGACAACACGTCACATGCTGACACATGTCTTTTACACGGGTAATACAATACAAACAGCTTGTTGGAGCATAAAATGTTTCTGGCTTTCTCAAAAGCAATTACTTGTTTTTTTTCCCATACCCAGTTCTCACCTTTGCGCAATAACACATGTAGGGGCTCTAAAAGAGCGCTTAACCCCGGTAGGAAGTTACCAAAATAGTTGAGAAGTGCCAGGAACGACTGCAGCTCCATGATATTCTGTGGCCTGGGCGCGTTTCTGATAGCCTCTGTCTTGGCGTCTGTGGGCCGGATGCCGTCTGCCGCGATCTTTCTCCACAAAAACTCCACTTCTGTTGCCATGATGACGCATTTCGACCTCTTCAGCTGCAGCCCAACGCAATCCAGTCACTGGAGGACCTCCTCCAGGTTTTGTGGGTGTTCGGTGGTGTCCCGACCCGTGACCAATATGTCGTCCTGAAAGACCAACATGTGTGGTACCGACTTGAGTAGGCTCTCCATGTTTCTCTGGAAGATCGTTGCAGTCGACCGAATTCCAAACGGGCATCTGTTGTAGATGAACAGTCCCTTGTGCGTGTTGATGCAGGTGAGGCCCTTCGAAGACTCCTCCAGTTCCTGCGTCATGTAGGCCGAAGTCAGGTCGAGCTTGGTGAACGTCTTGCCTCCTGCCAGCGTCGCAAATAGGTCGTCTGCCTTAGGTAGTAGGTATTGGTCCTGTAGCGAGAAACAATTAATAGTTACTTTATAATTGCCGCAAATCCTGACCGTGCCATCACTTTTGAGTACTGGAACAATCGGGCTGGCCCACTCGCTGAATTCCACTGGGGAGATGATACCCTCGTGTTGCAGCCTGTCCAGCTCGATTTCCACTCTCTCACTCATCATGTGAGGTACCGCTCGCGCCTTGTGGCGAATGGGTCGTGCCTCTGGGACCAAGTGGATCCGCACCTTCGCCCCGGAAAAGTTTCCAATGCCTGGCTCAAAAAGGGAAGGAAATTTGTTCAGAACCTGGGTACATGAAGCCTCACTGACATGTGATAGCGCTCGGATGTCATTCCCGTTCCAACGGATTTTGCCCAGCCAGCTCCTTCCAAGCAGTGTGGGGCCATCGCCCGGAACAATTCAGAGTGGCAGTTCATGCGTGGTGCCCTCGTCGGTGACCTTGACCATGGCGCTGCCCAGGACAGTAATAAGCTCTTTGGTGTACATTCTCAGTTTCGTGTGGATAAGGCTCAGGGCTGGTCTGAATGCCTTGTTGCACCACAGTCTCTCAAAACTCTTTTTACTCATGATGGATTGGCTAGCGCCAGTGTCCAGTTCCATGGCAATGGGTAAGCCATTCAATTTTACGTTTAGCATTATAGGTGGACATTTCATCGAAAATGTGTGCACCCCGTGTACTTCAGCATCTGCCTCCTCTCTCGAGGCTCGAAATTGCTTTGATCCACCATGGACTGATCTTCCTCTGCCACCTGGTGGTTAGCAGGTTTTGCAGAGCTTGCAACTCGTTTGCAAGCTCGTTGGAGGTGCCTCATTGTTCCACAGCTCTTGCAAACATACCCTTTGAAGTGGCATGAATAGGCTGAATGGAAGCCTCCACAATGCCAACAAGGTGTTAATTGCCTTGCATTCATCCTTTGTTGGGGACTTTGAGTCAACTGGGTCACCTGAGGCCTGCTGGCAGTTGCAGACTCGTGGTTTCTGCCCTGTACATTTCTGCTCGCAAACACAGTTCCAGTTAATTTATGAACATTGCTAGCACTTGTGTGCTGAGAGATTTTTTTTGTGTTATCACTGGTGGACATAAACGCCTATGCTATCGCAATGGCCTTACTGAGGGTCGGTGTCTCTACAGTCAAAAGTTTTCGTCGGATGGTCTCGTGGCCAATGCCCAGTACAAAAAAATCTCTGAGCATTTGCTTCAGGTAGCCATCAAACTCACATTATTCTGCAAGTTGCCTTAGCTCGATGACATAGCTCGCCACTTCCTGACCTTCAGATCGCTGGCACGTGTAGAACCGATACCTCGCCATCAGCATGCTCTCCCTCGGGTTAAGATGCTCCTGAACCAGTGTACACAGCTCCTCATACGACTTATCTGTGGGTTTCACCAGAGCCAGAAGATTCTTCATGAGACTGCAGGGCACTGTGAGGAGGACCGCTCTCCTTTTTGCAGCGCTTCCTTCTCCGTCCAGCTCATTGGTTACAAAGTACTGGTCTAGCCGTTCAACATAGGCTTCCCAATCCTCACCCTCAGAGAACTTCTCCAGGATGCCCACAGTTTGCTGCATCTTTGCGTTGGATTCGTATTCTCGTCGCCAGTTATTGTGTTCCTAACACAGATGAGGCTGCGCACAGGGAGGTTAAAGTAACAGTGACCTCAGTCTTTAATAAGACACTGCAGAGTGAGGAACAGGCCTTCGGGGCCAGCTTATATACAGTGCTCTCAAGGGATGCTGAGATCCCTTGGGACTTCAGGGGATGATCTCCTTGGTGGCGGAACATGGGAGTGCATGCTTGACAGACACACAACAATCATTACCTATATCGCTACCCTGCACTATTGTCTTGTCCTTCCTCTTTAACTTTCTAAATTTCCCCTCACTTGCACCCTATTTAGTTTAAAGCCTTATCAACAGCCCTAGTTAAATTTTGCTCGGGCTCCTTGATGCCACACTCGGTCTAATGCTGCCTTGAAGTCACTCTCACTTCACCTCTGGAATTCAGCTCTTTTATCCCTGTTTGGACCAAGGCTATAATGAGGTCTGGAGCCGAGAGGTCCTGGCGGAACCCAAACTGAGCATCGGTAAGCACGTTATTGGTGAGTAATTGCCACTTGATAGCACCAATCAATTACCCCTTCCATCACTTTGCTGATAATTGAGAGAAGAATGATGGGGCAGTTATTGGCCTGATTGGATTTATCCTGTTTTTTGTGGACAAGACATACCTGGGAAATTTTCCACTTTGTTGGGTAGATGCCAGTGTTCTAGCTGTACTGGAATACTAGATGCTTCGCTCATTCTGGAGTACAAGTCTTGCTGCTGGATGCTGTCGGGGCCCACTGCATCCAGTGCACTCAATCGTTTGATTCTATACAGAAAGTTGTTGAGGCCAATTCACTAAATATATTCAAAAAGGAGTTAGATGAAGTTCTTACTACTAGGGGGATTAAGGGGTATGGCGAGAAAGCAAAAATGGGGTACTGAAGTTGCATGTTCAGCCATGAACTCATTGAATGTGGTGCAGGCTAGAAGGGCCGAATGGCCTACTCCTGCACCTATTTTCTATGTTTCTATGTTTCTTGATCGTAGAGTGAATCGAATTGACTGAACTGGCTTCTGTGATGGTGGGGACCTCAGGGGGAAGCCGAGATGGATCATCCACTCAGCACTTCTGGCTGAAGATGGTTGCAAAAAGCCTTGGGGTTTTTTTTGCACTCACATGCTGGGCTCTGCCATCACTGAGAATGTTCACGGAGCCTCCTTTCGTTAGTTGTTCGATTTTCCACCACCATTCATGACAGTATATGGCAAGACTGCAGAGCTTTGATCTGATCCGTTGGTTGTGGGATCTGTTATATATGTGAACTTATGTTTATTCTGTACAGCCACCAGAGGGCTCATCCCCTGGAGTACTAGGGGATCCCATAATCCCTTGGGAGCACAGGTATTTAAGGAGGCCTCACAGATTGGAGAGGCACTCTGGAGACCTTCAATAAAAGACTACGGTCACACTTTACTTTGAGCTCAGTGTTCAATCTGACTCTTTCTCCATACAAAACAACTGGCGACGAGATACAGTTAGCGAACCCAAAGATGCAGAGAACAGTGGGCATCCTGGAGAAATTCTCGGAGGGAGATGATTGGGAAACTTTTGTGGAGCGACTCGACCAATACTTCGTGGCCAACGAGCCAGATGGGGAAGAGAACGCTGCCAAACGAAGGGCGATCCTCCTCACCGTCTGTGGGGCACCAATGTATGGCCTCATGAAGAATCTGCTCACTCTAGCGAAATCCACGGAGAAATCGTACGACAATTTGTGCACACAGGTCCGAGAGCATTTGAACCCGAAGGAAAGCGTTCTGATGGCGAGGTGCCGGTTCTACACCTACAAAAGGTCTGAAGGCCAAGTAGTGGCAAGTTATGTCGCGAGTTAAGACGCCTTGCAGAACATTGCGAATTTGAAGGACATTTGGAGCACATGCTCAAAGACTTTTTCGTGCTTGGCATTGGCCACGAAACCATTGTTCGCAAACTTTTGACTGTAGAGACCCCAACCTTGAGCAAGGCCATAACGATATCCGAGACTTTCATTGCCACCAGTGACAATACGAAGCAAATCCCTCAGAACACAAGTGCTGCTACAAGTACTGTGAACAAAGTGATGTTGTTTTCGATTCTTAACGTACAGGGCAGGTCACACATACCTTGCAGCTGCACATCCGCAGATGTTTCAGAGTCCATCATCAACGGTGATGAATGCAAGGCCATTAACACCTTGTTGGCGCTGCGGGGGTGTTCATCGTTTCCATTCATGCCGATTCAAAGAGTACGTTTGCAAGGGCTGTGGAACAATGGGACACCTCCAACAAGTGTGCAAACGAGCTGAAAATCCTGCTAAACCTGCAAACCACCATGTTGCAGAGGAGGACAGATGCACGGATGATCACGATGAACCAGAGCCTCTTAAGGATGCAAAATTCACGATGCAAAACACTTCGAATGAGCCCAGTGTTCGGGCTCATTCGAAAGGAAATTTAATTTGGGACTATCTACCGGAAAGTTTGAAATCCTAAGGTGCTTATGAAAGAAACTATGAACTTTAATCGCATTTTGGACTTTTACAAGACAAATTCAAGCCTGTGGGCGGGCCTAGGGAACAAAAGAAGCCCATTTGATTATTAGAATTGTCTGAGTGTTGGGACTAAGTTAACTTGTCTGGAGGATTGGACATTCGAAAACCCTTCTCCACAAGAAACATTGACATTACAACAATAATTCAGAGATGGTCAGCCATCAAACCAAACTGAGAAAAGCCATCTTCAACATGAATAAGAACAAAGGGCCCACTACAGCCTGTATGCGAAAAACTAAGCACAAAGGGACATTGTGATTACCAAGCTAATATTTCCATCAGGAAATAGATTTAGAAATGCAACCCACCCATGACATATTAACTTTTAATGAGCCCGTCAAAATATTACAAAGAGAAGTCAAGCCCGGCAAATTTAAACAAAGAATCCTGGACTGATTGGGCGTGAAGATTAGAACAGCTCAAACCGTATAACTGGCCCCTATTTTAACAGAGGTTAGGTTGCTAGGTAGCTACAAGGTTGCTATTACCTCAGGAGACACTGTATGCCATATTGCTCGTGCTATACTACGACTATGCCATCAAGAAGGGAGAGAGACCAACGCGACAGTTGAAAACTAATTTCTCGAGCCTCGAAGTCCTGAAGGAAGGAAATACATCACCATCGCGGCAGCAACCAACCACAGCCAACGTGGTACCAACGAAAAACCACTGTGATCGACCAAACTCGAAACAAGACTCCAACAGGAAGAAACCGAAGAATCAAAAGTTTCCACTCTACAATCTAAGGTCTGACTACCAACAGGTGAAAACATTACCTGAAGAGACTTTGAACCTATTTCTAATGAAGGAAACCGGGTACTTAACCCACAGATCCAAAACGCACCATCAGCGGACTTAACCCAACTGAAGATGGCGCAGTAAGAAGTCTTCTCCGACGTTCGGGGTACGGCAAGCAGAACCTACTGAATTCAACGAACCCCGAAATCGCAAACTATAGCTAACTGACCAGAAAGGATTGGTAAGCATAATCCCTGCCTGCCCTGGAGTCTAACCTAGCTAGGATTAGGTATTGAGAGATGGGAGGTATAATTTTTACTATAACCTCCTTTGAATGTGTAATGTATTGTTCTTTATTCGAGTAATTATAAGTTTGTCATTGTATTTTCTTGTTTGTAATAAAATCAAAGTTCTTTTGCATCAAACCAGTTGTCCTTTGCACTTTATCACATCCCCCAAATAAACCCAGAGTCTAGAACCCAAGGGAGTGGGAGCGATTCGAACCGCTCAAGTAGGTCAGAGGTGAACCTGACCCCCGGGACCACCCCCTTACACCTCAGACCGAGGAGGCAAAGGTACATGGGGTGCACACATTCACCACGAATTGACCCCCAATAATGCTGAATGTTGAACTAAATGGACTCCCGGTGTCAATGGAGCTGGACACGGGAGTGAGCCAGTCTATCATGGGCAAAAAGACTTTCGAAAGATTGTGGTGCAACAAGGCCTCAAGGCCAGTCTTAACACCAGTTCGCACGAAACTAAGAACTTACACAAAAGAACTGATTCCTGTAATCGGCAGTGCTACCGTAAAGGTCTCCTACGATGGAGCGGTGCACAAGCTACCACTCTGAGTGGTACCGGGCAATGGTCCCACACTGCTCCGCAGGAGCTGGCTGGAAAAGATACGCTGGAACTGGGACGACGTCCGAGCGCTGTCGCCTGCTGACGACACTTTGTGTGCCCAGGTCTTAAAACAAATTTCCTTCGCTGTTCGAACCCAGGCATCGGGAAATTCCAAGGAGCAAAAGTGCAGATCCACCCAATTCCGGGGGCACGACCCATCCATCAAAAGGCGAGTACCGTACATGATGAAAGGGTAGAGATCGAGCTAGACTGGCTGCAAAGAGAGGGCAACATTTCACCGATCGAGTGCAATGAGTGGGCCAGTCTGATCATTCCTATCCTCAAGGGAGACTGCACCATCAGAATCTGTGGCGATTACAAAGTAACTATCAATCGTTTCTCCCTGCAGGAGCAATACCCACTACCAAAGGCCGACGACCACTTTGCAACGCTGGCGGGAGGAAAGACGTTCACGAAGCTGGATCTGACTTCAGCCTACATGACGCAGGAACTGGAGGAATCATCGAAGGCCCTCACCTGCATCAACACGCACAAAGGTCTTTTTGTTTATAACAGATGCCCGTTTGGAATCCGATCGGCGGCGGCGATATTCCAGGGAAACATGGAAAGCTTACTGAAGTCGGTCCCGCACACCGTGGTCTTCCAGGACGACATCTTGGTCACAGGTCAGAACACAGTCTAGCATCTGCAGCACTTGGAGGAGGTTCTTAGTCGACTCAACCGCGTGGGGCTCAGGTTAAAACGCTCGAAGTGTGTTTCCTGGCACCTGAAGTGGAGTTCTTGGGAAGGATTGCGGCGCATGGCATTAGGCCCACCAATGCGAAGACGGAGGCAATCGAGAACGCACCGAGGCCACAGAACGTGACGGAGCTGCGGTCATTTCTGGGACTCCTGAACTACTTTGGTAACTTCTTACCGGGGCTTAGCATACTGTTAGAACCAGTGCATGTTTTACTACGAAAGGGGGACGAATGGGTTTGGGGCAAAAGCCAAGAAAATGCCTTTGTAAAAGCGAGTAAATTGGTATGCTCAAACAAATTGCTTGTGTTGTATGATCCATGTAAGCGTTTGGTACTAGCATGTGATGCGTCGTCATATGGCGTCGGGTGTGTATTGCAACAAGCTAATGAGTCTGGGAAACTGCAATCGGTTGCTTATGCATCCAGGAATCTGTCTAAGGCTGAGAGAGCCTACAGCATGATTGAGAAAGAAGCATTAGCATGTGTCTATGGGGTAAAGAAAATGCATCAATACCTGTTTGGGCTAATCTTCGAATAGGAAACTGATCATAAGCCACTTATAATCTTGTTTTCTGAGAGTAAAGGGATAAATACCAACACATCGGCCCGCATACAACTACGCCATCCGTCACAGGCCAGGCACTGAAAACTGCGCCGATGCTCTCAGTAGGCTGCCATTGACCACCACAGGGGTGGAAACGGCGCAGCCCGCAGATCTAGCCATGGTTATGGAAGCATTTGAGAGTGAGCAATCACCCGTCACTGCCCGGCAGATCAAAACCTGGACAAGCCAGGACCCCTTATTATCTCTAGTCTAAAGCTGTGTGTTTCACAGGAGCTGGTCCAGTATTCCAGTGGAAATGCAGGAAGAGATTCAGCTATTCCAGCGGCGCAAAGATGAAATGTCTATACAGGCTGACTGCCTTCTGTGGGGCAATCGAGTAGTGGTCCCCAAGAAGGGCAGACATCTTCATCAATGACTTCCACAGTACCCACCCAGGCATTGTAATGATGAAAGCGATAGCCAGGTCCCACGTGTGGTGGCGCAGTATCGATGCGGACTTAAGAGTCCTACGTTCACAGATGTAATACATGCTCGCACTTAAGCAATGCACCCAGGGAGGCGCTGCTAAATTTATGGTCTTGGCCCTCCAAACCGTGGTCTAGGGTACACATCGACTATGCAGGCCCGTTCTTGGGTAAAATGTTCCTTGTGGTTGTAGATGCGTATTCCAAGTGGAGTGAATGTGAGATAATGTCGGTTAGCACGTCCGCTGCCACTACTGAAAGCCAGCGGGCCATGTTTGCCACTCACGGCTTACCCGATGTCCTGGTGAGCGACAACGGGCCATGTTTTACCAGTGCTGAGTTCAAAGAATTCATGACCTGTAACACGATCAAATATGTCACATCTGCCCCGTTTAAACCAGCATCCAATGATCAGGCAGAGAGAGCAGTGCAAACCATCAAGCAAGGCTTGAAGAGGGTAAGTGAAGGCTCACTGCAGACTCGCATATCCCGAGTCCTGCTTAGTTACCGCACGAGACCCCACTCGCTCACAGGGATCCCACCTGCTGAACTGCTCGTGAAAAGAGCACTTAAGACAAGGCTCTCGTTAGATCACCCTGATCTACATGAACAGGTAGAGAGCAGGCGGCTTCAACAAAGTACATACCATGATAGCACAAATGTGTCACGCGAGATTGAAATCAATGATCCTGTATTTGTGTTGAATAATGGACAAGGTCCCAAGTGGCTTCCCGGCACTGTTGTGGCCAAAGAGGGGAGCAGGGTGTTTCAGGTCAAACTTTCAAATGGACTCATTCACCGGGAATACTTGGACCAAATCAAACTCAGATTTACGGACTATCCTGAACAAGCCACCTTGGATGCTACCTTTTTTGATCCCGCAACATACACACCAGTGGCAACCGGCACCACGGTTGACCACGAAGCAGAACCCATCATCCACAGCAGCCCAGCAGGACCCAACACACCAGGCAGTCCAGCAAGGCCAGCTGCACAGCAGCCCAGCAAGGGCCCAACAAATGATTCAACAATACCAGCTTTCACACCGAGACGATCAACCAGGGCAAGAAGGGCCCCAGATCGACTCACATTGTTAATAGTCACACTATTGACTTTGGGGGGGTGGGGAGTGTTGAAATATATGTGAACTTGTATTTACACCAGAGAGCTCATCCCCTGGAGTCCCAAGGGATCCCATAATCCCTTGGGAACCCAGGTATTTAAGGAGGTCTCACAGGTTGGAGAGACACTCTGGAGACCTGCAATAAAAGATGACGGTCACACTTTACTTTGAGCTCAGTGTTCAGTCTGACTCTTTCTCCATACATAACAGGATCGCTTAGCTGTCTATAGCAGACTACTTCCACTGTTTAGCATGCATGTAGTCTTGAGTTGGTATGCCTGGTACTGTTCCTGGCATGCTTTTCTACACTCCTCATTAGAAACATAGAAAATAGGTGCAGGAGTAGGCCATTCAGCCCTTCTAGCCTGCACCGCCATTCAATGAGTTCCTGGCTGAACATGAAACTAAAGTACCCCCTTCCTGCTTTCTCGCCATACCCCTTGATCCCCCTAGTAGTAAGGACTTCATCTAACTCCCTTTTGAATATATTCAGTGAATTGGCCTCAACTACTTTCTGTGGTAGAGAATTCCACAGGTTCACCACTCTCTGGGTGAAGAAGTTTCTCCTCATCTCGGTCCTAAATGGCTTACCCCTTATCCTTAGACTGTGACTCCTGGTTCTGGACTTCCCCAACATTGGGAACATCCTTCCTGCATCTAACCTGTCTAAACCTGTTTCTATGAGGTCCCCTCTCATTCTTCTGAACTCCAGTGAATACAAGCCCAGTTGATCCAGTCTTTCTTGATAGGTCAGTCCCACCATCCCGGGAATCAGTCTGGTGAATCTTCGCTGCACTCCCTCAATAGCAAGAATGTCCTTCCTCAAGTTAGGAGACCAAAACTGTACACAATACTCCAGGTGTGGCCTCACCAAGGCCCTGTACAACTGAGTGAGGGATATGCAGAGCCATGAGGTTACAGATTGTGGTGGAATACAATTCTGCTGCTACTGAAGGCCCACAGCGCATCATGGATGCCCGGTTTTGAGTTGCTAGATCTATTGTGAATCTGTTCTGAATCTATCCCATTTAGCACGGTGGTAATGCCACACAACAGGATGGAAGGCGTCCTCAGTGTCAAGACAGTATTTTGTCTCCATAAGGAGTGTGCAGTGCTCACAGCTACCAATGCTGTCATGGACAGATGCATCTGCGACAAGTAGATTGGTGTAGACGTGGTCAAGTATGTTTCCCTCTCAGGTTGGATCTCTCTCCACGTGCCGCAGGCTCAGTCTGGCAGCTATGTTCTTCAGGAATTGGCCAGCTCGGTCAGTAGTGGTGCTGCCGAGCCACTCTTGGTGATGAACATTGAATTCCTCCACCCAGAGTACATTCTGAGCACTTGCTGCCCTCAGTGCTTCTTTCAAGTGGTGTTCAGCATGGAGGAGTACTGAGTCATCAGCTGAGGGAGAGTGGTAAGTGGTAATCAGCGGGAAGTTTCTTTGCCCATGTTTGGCCAGATGCCATGAGACTTCATGATGACCGGAGTCAAAGTTAAGGACTCCCAGGGTCACTCCCTCCCTCCCATACACCGCTGTGCCGCCATCTTTGGTGGATCTGTCCAGCCGGTGGGGTATATTTGGCACACGTCCCCAGATGTTCATGTGGAGGACTTTGCAGGGTCGACTGAAGCATGAAGTATATGCAAATTTTTTGAGTGATTATTATAATCCAATATACACTATTAACTTTTTAATTGCCTCAACAAACTGAAAGTGTCTTTCCCACCTCAGTGCTTCAAAACAGGCTTTTATTTTGCACCTTTGGTGCAACAAAATCTGTCATGGAGGCACCTTGTGCTTAAAATGATAAGACTATACAAATGTATAAGATAAAATCTAACGGGCTGGTTTTAATTCTGGGCGGAACAGTGGAAAATGTGGTCAGGCGGGTGGCAAATTAAACCATTTGCCAACTCCCAGGCCTCATTTAAATAATCTCAGACTCCCGCCCAAACATGGAGGGAATGACATGAAGGTAACGGAATTTTGGGCCACCGGGGACCAACGGTTCCGACCCTATGGTCAGTGATGGAGGGGGTTGTCTGGGTACACTTGTGGTCAGGGACTAAGAGGGAAGTCCATGGCAGGGGAAGCCCAAGATTTCTTTATGAGGCCCAGAGGTGCATTCCTGTTCCTCCTGGTCCACAAGAAAACATTAAAAGAAAATTAAATATCAACTTACCTGGGCTTCTGTTGGTCACAGTCCTACTTGCCGCCAACTTTTATTGGAAACTCCGGCATTAGGCAACACTGATGAGATCGGTAGTTAAAACTGCATCAGCATCCGAATGAAATCATCAGCCCTCAACATTTAATTATCAATGAGGCCCCCACCTGCCTGCGATTGGTAGCCCCGATGCTGCCGAAAACCCAGTGTAATGTATGCACCTGTGAGTATATTCAGTTTTGTAGAGCTATTGCATTGTGAGTGGCTTAGCTAGTCACGTGATGTTCACAAGACTCAATAAAACCCCAGTCAGTTGAGTCTAGTTTATCCACAATGAGGTATGCAGTTGTGAGCTGAATGGATGAACTGGGTAATGTGTCATGTGATTGCTGAACCTTTGTTAATAAACCGATTAGTTCCTAATAGCAATATGTTGCTATGAATTCTTAAGTAAAGAACCCATGAAGCAAATACATTATAAAATGGCGACGAGAATGGGAGTTTCTTTATGAAGACATTTTGCTGGAATTTCCTTTTCAAGGCAAGTGCAAGTGGAGCACAGCAAGAAGATATACTGGCAGCATGGTTCCTGAATGAGTCTGGCAGTACCATTTTTTTGTGAGTAGTGAACAGTGTGGACCTGACAAAGAGAGCTTGTGGAAAGCCATTTCGAGTCACTGAAAAGCAGTTCAAGATTATGGAAGTGATTCACGGTTATTAAGCTAAGAAGGCAACATTGATGTGACAACGATTTATGTCAGTAATTTGGGAGCTTTTGACAAGAATAAGGAATCATTTAGATCCTACAGGGAAAGATTGCAAATATTTTTGACAGCAAATTATCTCAATGAATTCCCAGCAGGTGTGGCAGATTCGCAATTAAATAATCAAACAGTTCAGGAGAACTATTCTGTCAGTCATGATTGGAGCAGAGAAGTATAATACCTTAGTCAATTTGTTAACCCTGAGAAAGGTTATGGATGCTTCATTCTATAGATGTTGGAGAATCATTTTGATCCACATCCTTTAGAAATAGCGAAGAGCTATAAGTTTGCAATGAGAAACCAAAGGCCTGATAAAACCATCAGTGAATACACTGTTGCCAAAAGAAAATTGTCTCCACACTGCAATTTTGGAGGATTCCTAAATAGGGCTCTTTGAGATAAATTTGTGTGTGTGAACGCATCCAGTCAAAATTGTTAGGTATGGATGATCACCCTTTTGAGAGAGCTTGCAAGTTAGCCACTTCCATGGAAATGGCAGAAGAAAATATAAAGGAATTTCACCCATTACCAGCAGCAATAGCAGTTCACAGCCACAGGGCTGTAGAAACGCAGAAGATCGTGAGCCTTAGTTGGAGGGCAAATTATGAAACTAAGAAGAAGAGATGTTATAGGCAACCATACCGCACAACAGTGTCGGTTCAAGTGGGCAAGATGCTACCGATGCCAAGTAGGGGGACACACTGCAGCCGCATGTAAATCCAGTGTAGGTTTTGATGTGTATGCAGTGAAGCATTACATTCCTTATGTAAGGATTTTAGAACATTAGTACTGATTAATAATCGATGGATTAATATGACAACAGATACAGTGCCTGATTGCTCAATATTGAGTCAGACTGTGTATTACAAGAATTTCAGGGGCATACCACTAAAGGCGAGCTCAGCGAAGCTGAAAACATATTCATCAGAAAAACTGCAGACGCTTGGATAAATGGAGTGTATCGTACAATATCAGGGGCAACAAGCAAGATTACCTATTATTGCAGCAAAATACGTCAATTGGTCAACACTTATGAGAAATGATTGGCTAAAAGTGCTTCGTTTGAACATAAGAACATAAGAATTAGGAACAGGAGTAGGCCATCTAGCCACTCGAGCCTGCTCCGCCATTCAACAAGATCATGGCTGATCTGGCCGTGGAATTCAGCTCCATTTACCCACCCGCTCCCCATAACCCTTAATTCCCTTATTGGTTAAAAATCTATCTATCTGTGATTTGAATACATTCAATGAGCTAGCCTCAACTGCTTCCTTGGGCAGAGAATTCCAGATTCACAACCCTCTGGGAGAAGAAATTCCTTCTCAACTCGGTTTTAAATTTTGAGGCTTTTCCCCCTTGTTCTAGTCTCCTCGACCAGTGGAAACAACCTCTCTGCCTCTATCTTGTCTATCCCTTTCATTATTTTAAATGTTTCTATAAGATCACCCCTCATCCTTCTGAACTCCAACGAGTAAAGACCCAGTCTACTCAATCTATCATCATAAGGTAACACCCTCATCTCCGGAATCAGCCTAGTGAATCGTCTCTGTAGGCTAATATATCCGTCCTTAAGTAAGGTGACCAAAACTACATGCAGTACTCCAGGTGCGGCCTCACCAATACCCTGTACAGTTGCAGCAGGACCTCCCTGCTTTTGTACTCCATCCCTCTTGCAATGAAGGCCAACATTCCATTCGCCTTCCTGATTACCTGCTGCACCTACAAACTAACTTTTTGGGATTCATGCACAAGGACCCCCAGGTCCCTCTGCACCGCAGCATGTTGTAATTTCTCCCCATTCAAATAATATTCCCTTTTACTGTTTTTTTTTCCAAGGTGGATGACCTCACATTTTCCGACATTGTATTCCATCTGCCAAACCTTAGCCCATTCGCTTAACCTATCTAAATCTCTTTGCAGCTTCTCTGTGTCCTCTACACAACCCACTTTCCCACTAATCTTTGTGTCATCTGCAAATTTTGTTACACTACACTCTGTCCCCTCTCCCAGGTCAAGTATGTATATTGTAAACAGTTGTGGTCCCAGCACCGATCCCTGTGGCACACCACTAACCACCGATTTCCAACCCGAAAAGAACCCATTTATCCCGACTCTCTGCTTTCTGTTCGCCAGCCAATTCTCGATCCATGCGAATACATTTCCTCTGACTCCGCGTACCTTTATCTTCTGCAGTAGCCTTTTGTGTGGCACCTTATCGAATGCTTTTTGGAAATCTAAATACACCACATCCATCGGTACACCTCTATCCACCATGCTCATTATATCCTCAAAGAATTCCAGTAAATTAGTTACAGCATCTGTAGTACAGAAATGATTAAGTCTCGGCTAGATACTCTGCTGGAGAAATATGCTAACATGTTTGAGGATTCATACGAGGGCATCAAGGGATACACTGCACATATTTGGATTGGGTCGGATGTCAAACCTATTTTTTGTAGACCAAGGCCAGTACCATATGCATTAAAATCACAGGTTGAGCAAGAGCTTGATAAGTTGGAGAAAAACAGAGTTTTAGTGAAGACTGATAGGAGTGACTGGGCCACCCCGTTAGTTGTAGTTCCGAAGGCAGAGAAAACAGTACGGCTCTGTGGGGACTATAAAATTACCCTAAATCGAGCAGTTGATGATGAACAGTACTCTTTACCAACATCACAGGATCTATATGCAGAACTGGTGGGAGTCAAAGTCTTCACAAAACTGGATCTCTCCCACGCCTATGCTCAACTCCACATTGACAAGGATAGTCAGCAGTACCTATAAAAACCAGTAAATATAAAAACAGATCGCAAGAGTTTCTATAGGTATATAAAAAGGAAAAGAGTGGCTAAAGTAAATGTTGGTCCCTTAGAGGACGAGACCAGGGAATTAGTAATGGGGAACATGGAGATGGCAGAAACCCTGAATAAATATTTTGTATCAGTCTTTACAGTAGAGGACATTAACAATATTCCGACAGTGGATAGTCAAGGGGCTATGGGGGGGAGGATCACTAAGGAGATGGTACTCAGTAAGATAATGGGGCTGAGTAAAAGTGGAGGGCAGAGAAACCCAAGGCAAAAAACAAAAAGGGCCAATATACAGCAAAATTTTAAAGGGTCAAAGTGTAATAAAAATGCAAGCCTGAAAGCTCGGTGCCTCAATGCGAGGAGTATTCGGAACCCAGGAGAGGGCTCTGAGCTAGTTAGAGTAAGTGAGAGCGCAGATGAACAGGACCCCAATAAAGAATGCAAAAGGCAGGAGGCAACAGAGCAGAGTAGCACTGGGGTAAGTGTAAACCGCAAGGTGATAGGAAGGGACAATATGTATGAATATAAAGGGGCTGCAGGAGGGGTCAAAACTAAAAATCATGGTTTAAAAACTAGTATTAAAACACTTTACCTAAACACACGCAGCATTCGAAATAAAGTAAATGAGTTGACGGCACAAATCATGACAAATGGGTATGATTTGGTGGCCATTCCAGAAACGTGGTTGCAGGGTGGCCAAGACTGGGAATTAAACATACAGGGGTATCTGACAATTCGGAAGGATAGACAAGAAGGGAAAGGAGGTGAGGTAGCTCTGTTAATAAAGGATGATATCAGGGCAGTTGTGAGAGATGATATTGGCTCTAATGAACAAAATGTTGAATCATTGTGGGTGGAGATTAGAGATAGTAAAGGGAAAAAGTCACTGGTGAGCGTAGTTTATAGGCCCCCAAATAATAACTTCACGGTGGGGCATACAATAATCAAGGGAATAATAGAGGCATGTGAAAAAGGAATGGCAGTAATCATGGGGGATTTTAACCTACATATCGATTGGTCAAATCAAATCGCACGGGGTAGACTAGAGGAGGAATTCATAGAATGCATACGGGATTGTTTCTTAGAACAGTATGTTACAGAATCTACAAGGGAGCAAGCTATCTTAGATCTGGTCCTGTGTAATGAGACAGGAATAATAAACGATCTCCTAGTAAAAGATCCTCTCGGAGTGATCACAGTATGGTTGAATTTGTAATACAGATTGAGGGTGAGGAAGTAGTGTCTCAAACGAGTGTACTATGCTTAAACAAAGGGGACTACAGTGGGATGAGGGCAGAGTTAGCTAAAGTAAACTGGAAACACAGACTAAACGGTGGCACAATTGAGGAACAGTGGAGGACTTTTAAGGCGCTCTTTCATAGTGCTCAACAAAAATATATTCCAGTGAAAAAGAAGGGCGGTAAGAGAAGGGATAACCAGCCGTGGATAACCAAGGAAATAAAGGAGAGTATCAAATTAAAAACCAATGCGTATAAGGTGGCCAAGGTTAGTGGGAAAATAGAAGATTGGGAAAATTTTAAAAGACAGCAAAGAATGACTAAGAAAGCAATAAAGAAAGGAAAGATAGATTACGAAGGTGAACTTGCGCAAAACATAAAAACAGATAGTAAAAGCTTTTACCGATATATAAAACGGAAGAGAGTGACTAAAGTAAATGTTGGTCCCTTAGAAGATGTGAAGGGGGATTTAATAATGGGAAATGTGGAAATGGCTGAGACCTTAAACAATTATTTTGCTTCGGTCTTCACAGTGGAAGACACAAAAACCATGCCAAAAATTGCTGGTCACGGGAATGTGGGAAGGGAGGACCTTGAGACAATCACTATCACTAGGGAGGTAGTGCTGGACAGGCTAATGGATCTCAAGGTAGACAAGTCCCCTGATCCTGATGAAATGCATCCCAGGGTATTAGAAGAGATGGCGGAAGTTATAGCAGATGCATTCGTTATAATCTACCAAAATTCTCTGGACTCTGGGGAGGTACCAGCGGATTGGAAAGCAGCTAATGTAACGCCTCTGTTTAAAAAGGGGGGCAGACAAAAGGCAGGTAACTATAGGCCAGTTAGTTTAACATCTGTAGTGGGGAAAATGCTTGAAGCTATCATTAAGGAAGAAATAGCGGGACATCGAGATAGGAATAGTGAAATCAAGCAGACGCAACATGGATTTTTGAAGGGGAAATCATGTTTAACTAATTTACTGGAATTCTTTGAGGATATAACGAGCATGGTGGATAGAGGTGTACCGATGGATGTGGTGTATTTAGATTTCCAAAAGGCATTCGATAAGGTGCCACACAAAAGGTTACTGCAGAAGATAAAGATACGCGGAGTCAGAGGAAATGTATTAGCATGCATCTGGAATTGGCTGGCTAACAGAAAGCAGAGAGTCGGGATAAATGGGTCCTTTTCGGGTTGGAAATCGGTGGTAAGTGGTGTGCCACAGGGATCGGTGCTGGGACCACAACTGTTTACAATATACACAGATGACCTGGAAGAGGGGAAAGAGTGTAGTGTAACAAAATTTGCAGATGGCACAAAGATTAGTGGGAAAGCGGGTTGTGTAGAGGACACAGAGTGGCTGCAAAGAGATTTAGATAGGTTAAGCGAATGGGCTAAGTTATGGCAGATGGAATACAATGTCGGAAAATGTGAGGTCATCCACCTTGGAAAAAAAAACAGTAAAAGGGAATATTATTTGAATGGGGAGAAATTACAACATGCTGCGGTACAGAGGGACCTGGAGGTCCTTGTGCATGAATCCACAAAAGTTAGTTTGCAGGTGCAGCAGGTAATCAGGAAGGCGAATGGAATGTTGGCCTTCATTGCAAGAGGGATGGAGTACAAAAGCAGGGAGGTACTGCTGCAACTGTACAGGGTATTGGTGAGGCCACACCTGGAGTACTGCGTGCAGTTTTGGTCACCTTACTTAAGGAAGGATGTACTAGCTTTGGAGTGGGTACAGAGACGATTCACTAGGCTGATTCCGGAGATGAGGGGGTTACCTTATGATGATAGATTGAGTAGACTGGGTCTTTACTCGTTGGAGTTCAGAAGAATGAGTAATGATCTTGTCGAAACATTTAAAATAATGAAAGGGATAGACAAGATAGAGGCAGAGAGGTTGTTTCCACTGGTCGGGGAGACCAGAACTAGGGGGCAAAGCCTCAAAATATGGGGGAGCCAATTTAAAACCGAGTTGAGAAGGAATTTCTTCTCCCAGAGGGTTGTGAATCTGTGGAATTCTCTGCCCAAGGAAGTAGTTGAGGCTAGCTCATTGAATGTATTCAAATCACAGATAGATAGATTTTTAACCAATAAGGGAATTAAGGGTTATGGGGAGCGGGCGGGTAAGTGGAGCTGAGTCCACTGCCAGATCAGCCATGATCTTTTTGAATGGCGGAGCAGGCTCGAGGGGCTAGATGGCCTACTCCTGTTCCTAATTCTTATGTTCTTATGTTCCATAGACAGAAAAATCCCCTGGCTTGTATCCTAGGGTCTTAAGAGAAGTAGCGGCAGGGATTGTGGATGCATTGGTTGTAATTTACCAAAATTCTCTGGATTCTGGGGAGTTCCCAGCAGATTGGAAAACTGCAAATGTAACGCCCCTATTTAAAAAAGGAGGCAGACAAAAAGCAGAAAACTATGGACCAGTTAGCTTAACATCTGTGGTTGGGAAAATGTTGGGGTCCATTATTAAAGAAGCAGTAGCAGGATATTTGGAAAAGCAAAATTCGGTCAGGCAGAGTCAGATTTATGAAGGGGAAGTCATGTTTGACAAATTTGCTGGAATTCTTTGAGGAGGTAACAATCAGGGTGGATAAAGGGGAACCAGTGGATGTGGTGTATTTGGACTTCCAGAAGGCATTTGACAAGGTGCCACATAAAAGGTTACTGCACAAGATAAAAGTTCACGGGGTTGGGGGTAATATATTAGCATGGATAGAGGATTGGCTAACTAACAGAGAACAGAGACTGGGGATAAATGGTTCATTCTCTGGTTGGCAACCAGTGGGGTGCCACAGGGATCAGTGCTGGGACCCCAACTATTTACAATCTATATTAACGACTTAGAAGAAGGAACTGAGTGTAACATAGCCAAATTTGCTGACGATACAAAGATGGGAGGAAAAGCAAGGTGTGAGGAGGACACAAAAAATCTGCAAAAGGACATACAGGCTAAATGAATGGGCAAGAATTTGGCAGATGGAGTATAATGTTGGAAAGTGTGAAGTCTTGCACTTTGGCAGAAAAAAAATCAAAGAGCAAGTTATTATTTAAATGGAGAAAGATTGCAAGGTGCCGCAGTACTGCGGGATCTGGGGGTACTTGTGTATGAAACACAAAAGGATAGTATGCAAGTGATCAGGAAAGCCAATGGTATCTTGGCCTTTGTTGCAAAGGGGATGGAGTATAAAAGCAGGGAAGTTTTGCTACAGCTATACAAGGTTTTGGTGAGGCCACACCTGGAATACGACGTGCAGTTTTGGTTTCCATATTTACGAAAGGATATACTTGCTTTGGAGACAGTTCAGAGAAGGTTCACTCGGTTGATTCCGGAGATGAGGGGGTTGACTTATGAGGAAAGGTTGAGTAGGTTGGGCCTCTAGTCATTAAAATTCAGAAGAATGAGAGGTGATCTTATCGAAACGTATAAGATTATGAGGGGGCTTGACAAGGTGGATGCAGAGAGGATGTTTCCACTGATGGGGGAGACTAGAACCAGAGGGCAGGATACAAGAATAAGGGGCTTCCCATTTAGAACTGAGATGAGGAGAAATTTTTTCTCTCAGAGGGTTGTGAATCTGTGGAATTCGCTGCCTCAGTGAGCTATGGAAGCTGGGACATTGAATAAATTTAAGACAAAAATAGACAGTTTCTTAAACAATAAGGGAATAAGGGGTTAAGGGGAGTGGGCAGGGAAGTGGAGCTGAGTCCATGATCGGATCAGCCATGATCTTATTGAATGGCGGAGCAGGCTCGAGGGGCCGTATGACCTACTCCTGTTCCTATTTTTTATGTTCTTATGTTCTACCTGACAGTCAACACACACACACAGATTTATATTCATACACCAAGTTGCCCTATGGTATCAAGTCCTCACCAAAAATATTTCAGGCTACTATGGATCAGATCTTACAGGGAATAAATCACTGTTTGTGCAATCAAGATGATGTGTTGATAGCCACCAGCGCAGAGAAGGAAAACCTGGAAATCTTAGACGTCTAAGACCATATTCTGAAGCTGAAGAGCAGTAAATGTGCATTCATGCAGCATGAGGTGGTTTATTTAGGATGGCGGGTAGATGACAATTGTCTCTAACCAGCTAAGGAGAAAAGTGCAAGCCATCATGATGGCTCCGGAGTCGAAAAACGTTACTGAATTACGATCCTTTTTAGGCACGGTCCAATATTATGCTCGTTTCCTTCCTGGGCTAACGACGGTGCTCGCACCACTCCATTATTTATTAAAGAAAGGTGTGTGTTGGATATGGGACAAAGAGCCACAGAATGCATACAACACAGGCAAGCAACGCTTGAGCAGTAGTGCTCTTCTCATCCATTATAATCTAACTTGTGAACTAAGACGAGCATGTGATGCTTCTGGGTATGGTATGGGAACAGTGATCAGCCATGTTATGAATGAAAGGCAGGAAAAAACGGTTGCCTTTTCATCGCATACACTCAACAAAAGCGAACAAAATTATGTCCAGATGAGAAAGAGGCTTTGGCAATTATAATTTGGCATTAAAAAGTTTCGGCAGTTTCTTTTGGGATGCCAATTCACACTAATAACCGATCACAAACCGTTACTAGCTATCCTAGGCCCAAAAGCGGCAATTCCATCTATGGCAGCTTCCAAAGATAGCCTATTTTATTGTCTCATTACAATTACAAAATTGAGTATCGTACTTCAAAGCAGATTGCAGTGGCGGATGCCCTTTCAAAGTTGCCTCGTGAAGATTCTGAAATTGGCCACGAACAGTCAATCTTTACTCTGGATGTCGTTGATGAGGACTGTTATTGCAGAGCACACAGCGGGGGTGGGGTGAAGATCAGAAGCATTTCGATGAGGGGATAAAGCTCTTTTATCATCATCGATACAAATTATCATGTGAGCAGTGATGTCTAAAATGGGGCCTGAGAGTAGTCATTCCCAGTGCACTACAGGCCAATGTCTGAACAGAACTTCACAGGGAGCATACTGGCATCGTAGGCATGAAAGCGGTGGCCCGAAGTTTTGTTTATTGGCCTGGGTTGGATAAAGACTTAGAAGTATTAAAAGTATTAGTAAGTGTACTATCTGTCAAGACTGCAGGACCATACCAGCTAAAATGCCACTGCAAACAGGGACTTGGCCAACGAGACCATTCCAAAGAATACATATTGATCTTTGTGAGAGGAACAGTGATACTTTTCTGGTTCTAATCGATAGCCATTCTAAATGACTAGAAGTACAGCATATGGGGTCATCTATGACTACAGAGCGTACATTGGATGAATTACGGGCTATTTTTGCATACCATGGACTGCCCAAAGAAATGGTGTTAGAAAATGGGCCACAATTTCAGTCCATGCAATTTGCAAATTTTGCTAGACACAATGGTTACAAACACACATTGATAGCACCATATCATCCTGCTCCAATCATCATCATCATTATAGGCAGTCCCTCGAAATCGCTTCCACTCCAAAAGTGAGTTCTCAAGTGACTGAACAGTCCAATATGGGAATTACAGTCTCTGTACAGTGGTGGGACAGACAGTCGTTGAAGGAAAGGGTGGGTGGGACTGGTTTGCCGCACGCTCCTTCCGCTGCCTGCGCTTGGTTTCTGCATGCTCTCAGCAACGAGACTCGAGGTGCTCAGTACCCTCCCGGATACACTTCCTCCATTTAGGGCGGTCTTTGGCCAGGGACGCCCAGGTGTCGGTGGGAATGTTGCATTTTATCAAGGAGGCTTTGAGGGTGTCCTTGAAATGTTTCCTTTGCCCACCTTGGGCTTGCTTGCCATGTCGGAGTTCCGAGTAGAGCGCTTGCTTTGGGAGTATTGTGTCAGGCATGCGAACAATTTGGCCTGCCCAACGGTGCTGGTCGAGTTTAGTCAGTGCTTCGATGCTGGGGATGTGGGCCTGATCGAGGACGCTAACGTTGGTGCGTCTGTCCTCCCAGGGGATTTGCAGGATCTAGCGGAGATATCATTGGTGGTATTTCTCCAGCGATTTGAGGTGTCTACTGTATATGGTCCACGTCTCTGAGCCATACAGGAGGGCGGGTATTACTACAGCCCTGTAGACCATGAGCTTGGTGGCAGATATGAGGACCTGATCTTCGAGCACTCTTTTCCTCAGACGGCTGAAGGCTGTGCTGGCACACTGGAGGCGGTGTTGAACCTCGTTGTCGATGTCTGCCCGTGCTGATAACTGGTGCAGCTGAAAGGTCGGTCAGGATTGTCAAGGAGGCTTTGCGGAAACAAGTTCTGCAGACTGGATCATCGGTGAGCATGAAGCATAGGTTAGCAAATTTTCTTTTCAAATATAGAACTACGCCTCACTCTACAACAGGGTACACACCTGCTGAATTATTGATGAAGCGTCGGCTGAGGACCCGTCTCAGATTATTGCAACCAAACTTGTCCGATAAGGTAGAGAAAGCATAATCATCATTATCATTCTGGTATTAAAGAGCGCTGCTTTCAGAAGGGTGATCAGGTCAGAGTTCTCAGTCCGTCGAAATGGGCAAATGGGACATTGGTACAATTATTTGGGTATGTGGCACCAAGCAGTACTTGGTCAAAATTGGTGAATACATCAGAAAGGTTCATGTGGATCAAATGTTTCTAGCGAGTGATGCGCCTTTGGTACCATGAGTAGATGATTATGAGTCTGACTTGGGCGATAATCAGATTGAGTTGGCAAGTTCAAGTACTTCAATGGACACAACGGTCACAAAGTCCACATTCCCACCAGCTCAGATGCAGCCGACTGAAAATGGTTCTGCGGGTATGGGACAATCTCGCAGAGACTCTGTATCTTCTGAGGTGGGTGGGGGGGAGGTGGAGTTAGGGTTCAGTTGAGAAGATCAATGAGAAAACGCAAACCAACTAGACAGGATATTGATAACTGGGAATATCAAGATCTTAGAAAGAAAGCTAACACTAGGACTGATGTAAGGGGTTCAAGGAAATTCAAGAGGACACAGGAAGATAGAGGCCAGGAATCTTGTGCAACATATCCTGAAAGCAGAAATTACCCAAGACAGTCTCCTGAATCTTGGATCTATATTCTATAAGAATATAGAAAACGGGCATAGCCAGCCAATTGCAAAGAAATGGAGGTTGGAGCAGGAGGAAGCTAAAAGCTTACAACAAGATACTCAGGCTCAGCAGTGGAATTTGTAAAATTGTAATCATGATAAGTAATCCTTTGAAATATTGTATAAATACCTTGCTTCTAAAAAAGGGAGAAGCATGCACCTGTGTGTATGCTCACAGGTTTGTATTGCATTGTGTGAGGCTTAGCTAGTAGCGTCATGTTCACAAGACTCAATAAATCCCCAGTCAGTTGAGCCTAGGTTATCCACGATGATGTATGCAGTTGTGAGCTGAGTGGGTGAACTGGCAATGTGTAATGTGATTGTTAAATCTTTGTTTATAAACCAACTAGGTCTTAATAGCATTGTGTTGCTATGAATTCTTAAGTAAAGAACTCATGAAGCAAATACATTGCACCCAGCAGTTAAAATGGCAGTGGACACAAACCCATTGGGAATGCAACAGGAAGCACCCAACTGCCATTTTAACTACCAACCAATGTTCCCTGTAAGCTGTGCTTTGTTATGCCTGGCCTGTTTCTTTTAGTGCGTGGTCCCTTTAAATTTCCACGCATGTGCGATATTTATAATGGAGAAGCCGATGAGCGGCTGCACAGCACCTTTCCCATTACTGCACAGTGGCGCAGCTTAGAGGGAGCATTACTACCTACCAACTCACCCCATTCCTGCCGCGTGGGCAGGGTAAACTTCCAGCCTTAAATGTCTTCACAAACTAAAAGCCTTCTCAGTTCAGTGCTCTGAAACAAACTTTTAATTATTTAAATATAACTTTCATGTCAGTCCAGGTGGCACAACAAAGTCTACCATGGGGGGGGGGGGGGGGTGGTTGAGTGTGTGGTCACAGGAAGGTGCAGACTATAGATATACTCTCTGTGTAGTCACTGTATAGTTGCATAAGATGGAGACTTGTTACTTGATGTACGATCAATAAAGTTTACATTGTGTATATATACTATGCTGGCACCACTAGAGGGTGCAACTGGTGAAGACCGGGTTTCCTGCACCTGTGGCAGAGGCTGTTCACCAGAGGGCACTGCAGTGGGAGACCTGAGGGTCACCTGCATAGGTGTGCAGGGCCCAGTATAAAAGGCTTCCCACCATGCTTGTGCCTCACTCTGGTGTTACAAATAAAGGACCAAGGTCACCACAGTTTGAATACAACACATTGCTTCATGGAGTCATTCATAAGTACATTACAGACATAACAACTGGCGACGAGAATACGAACTTTCACGCGATTATGGCTACCTTTGACACACTAAAAGACTTCACAGAGGGTGATGATTGGGATGCCTTCACAGAAATGCTCGAGTAATATTTTGTGGCAAACGACCTGGCAGGGGAGATGGACACATTGGTGGAGAAGCGTAAGGCTATACTGCTGACCAGTTGTGGGCCCGAGGTCTACCGCCTCGTCAGGGACTTGCTGGCACCCAGGAAGGCCAAGGATAAGACATACGATGAGCTGACTGAACTAATTCACGATCAACTAAAACCAAAACAGAGCATCCTCACGGCCAGGCACAGATTCTACACTCACCGCAGACCTGAGGGCCAGGAGATTGCAAAATATGCTGCCGATCTTAGGAGACTTACGACACACGTGATTTCGGCACACACCTCAATGAGACATCTTCGTTATAGGAATTGGCCACGAGGGCCTCCTTCATACGCTATTATCTGCCGACACCAGAGTCAACCTACAGAAGGCCATCAGCATCAGTCAGGTGTTCATGACCTTGACCTGCAGCACCAAGCAAATTATTCATCCTGTGGACTCAAACCCAGCAAGTACTGTACACAGAATGGTGCCTTTCACAGGCAAGAATGTAGAACATGGCTCTGCCCAGGGCAGAGAGCACAGACCTCAGGGTTCCAGAACTCAAAGTCCACCGAGGGGTGCTAATTGAGTAGCACCATGCTGGCATTGCGGAGTAAACCATAGGGCTCACCAGTGTCGGTTTGCTGAGTACGTAGGCAAAGCCTGTAACATGAAAGGCCACCTCCAGCGTATGTGTAAAAGAAATACAATTCATCGTCTAGCAGAGGAGTCGGTAGATGACTCTGAATCCAGCAGGGAGTATGAGGATTTGACCGGAGAGGCAGCTCAGCCCCCAAGAAGAAGTGTATGGAGTGTATACCTGCACCACCAATTGTCCTCCAGTGAAGATGGAAGTCGAGATTAACGACGTTCCAGTCTTCATGGAAGTGGACACGGGAGCGAGCCAGTCAGTGATGAGCCAAGATGCCTTTGAGAGGCTATGGAACGAAAAACGACCCGAGCTGATTCCAGTACAGGAAAAGTTGTGCACCTACACCAAGGAGTTGGTAGTGCAGATGTAAATAATCCATAATGGCATGGTGCACAAGTTACCTCTGTGGATTGTTGAAGGAGATGGTCCAATGCTACTCGAAAGAAGGTGGATGGGAAAGATCCAGTGGAAATGGGAAGACCTCTTCATTCCATCAATCGGTATTCCCCCGTGCTCAGAGGCAGAGCAAAACCTCACCTTCGCTTGGGCCAGGCACCAGAGAACAGACCAGCGCAGCACCTGAGGTACAGGCCGTCCATCACGACTGCGTGGCAATGATCCAACCGGAACACCCCAAAAGTACCTTCCTGGCTCCAGTGGCAGGACATTTACACTGTGTATATACTATGCTGGCACCACTAGAGAGTGCAACTGGTGGAGACTGGGGTTTCCTGCACCTGTGGCAGAGGCTGTCCACCAGAGGGCACTGCGGTGGGAGACCTGAGGGTCACCTGCATAGGTGTGCAGGGCCCAGTATAAAAGGCTCCCCACCATGCTTGTGCCTCACTCTGGAGTTACGAATAAAGGACCAAAGTCACTACAGATTGAGTACAACACATTGCATTGTGGAGTCATTCATAAGTACATACAGAAATACATATCGCAAACAGCAAACACTCAGGCCAGCGCCCAACAACCGGAGCCCCAACTCAGGCGCTCTACAAGAGAGCGTAAACCACCAGAGAGACTCAACCTGTGATCCCAATAAGACTTTGGGGGGGAGGTAATGTCATGTATTCAACCAGCTTTTCAATTCACTAAATATATTCAAAAAGGAGTTAGATGTAGTCCTTACTACTAGGGGGATCAAGGGGTATGGCAAGAAAGCAGGAATGGGGTACTGAAGTTGCATGTTCAGCCATGAACTCATTGAATGGCGGTGCAGGCTCGAAGGGCCGAATGGCCTACTCCTGCACCTATTTTCTATGTTTCTATATGTTTCTATGTTAGCAGAAGGGAAAGGCAATGTTTCCTCTGACTCGTAAGCAATGCCATGGAAGGTCTGCCTCTAAAAGTCTTTAGTGTAGTGTACACTTCCTAAAAATGTAACAATTGGTTCCTTTAAATCTTTCCAGAAGCAAAAGATAGAAAGAAGAAAAGTAAAAGTGGAGGGCAGAGAAACCCAAGGCAAAAATCAAAAAGGGCCACATTACACCAAAATTCTAAAGGGGCAAAGTGTGTTAAAAAGACAAGCCTGAAGGCTTTGTGCCTCAATGCGAGGAGTATTCGTAGTAAGGTGGATGAATTAACTGCACAGGCAGCAATTAATGAATATGATATAATTGGCATCACGGAGACATGGCTCCAGGGTGACCAAGGCTGGGAACTCAACATTCAGGGGTATTCAACATTCAGAAAGGATAGACAGAAAGGAAAAGGAGGTGGGGTAGCATTGCTGATTAAAGAGGAAATTAACACAATAGTAAGGAAGGACATTGGCTTGGATGCTGTGGAATCTGTATGGGTGGAGCTGCGGAATAACAAAGGGCAGAAAACGCTAGAGGGAGTTGTGTACAGACCACCAAACAGTAGTAGTGAGGTTGGGGACAGTATCAAACAAGAAATTAGGGATGCATGCAATAAAGGTACAGCAGTTATCATGGGTGACTTTAATCTACATATAGATTGGGCTAACCAAACTGGTAGCAATACAGTGGTGGAGGATTTCCTGGAGTGTATTAGGAATGGTTTTCTAGACCAATATGTCGAGGAACCAACTAGAGGGCTGGCCATCCGAGAGTGGGTGATGTGTAATGAGAAAGGACTAATGAGCAATCTTTTTGTGCGAGACCCTTGGGGAAGAGTGACCATAATATGGTAGAATTCTTTATTAAGATGGAGAGTGACACAGTTAATTCAGAGACAAGGGTCCTGAAGTTAAGGAAAGGTAACTGCGATGGTATGAGACGTGAATTGGCTAGAATAGACTGCCAATACTTAAAGGGTTGACGGTGGATAAGCAATGGCAAATATTTAAAGAGCACACGGATGAACTTCAACAATTGTACATCCCTGTCTGGAGTAAAAATAAAACTGGGAAGGTGGTTCAACCGTGGCTAACAAGGGAAATTAAGGATAGTGTTAAATCTAAGGAAGAGGCATATAAATTGGCCAGAAAAAGCAGCAAACCTGAGGACTGGGAGAAATTTAGAATTCAGCAAAGGAGGACAAAGAGTTTAATTAGGAGGTGGAAAATAGAGTATGAGAGGAAGCTTACCAGGAACATAAAAACTGACTGCAAAAGCTTCTATAGATAAGCGAAGAAAAAAAGATTAGTGAAGACAAACGTAGGTCCCTTGCAGTCAGATTCAGGTGAATTTATAATGGGGAACAAAGAAATGGCAGACCAGTTGAACAAATACTTTGGTTCTATCTTCACGAAGAAGGACACAAATAACCTTCCGGAAATACTAAGGGATCGAGGATCTAGTGAGAAGGAGGAACTGAAGGAAATCCTTATTAGGCAGGAAATTGTGTTTGAAAAATTGATGGGATTGAAGGCCAATAAATCCCCGGGGCCTGATGGTCTGCATCCCAGAGTACTTACGGAAGTGGCCCTAGAAATAGTGGATGCATTGGTGATCATTTTCCAACAGTCAATCAACTCTGGATCAGTTCCTATAGACTGGAGGGTAGCTAATGTATCACCACTTTTTAAAAAAGGGAGCAAGAAAATGGGTAATTATAGACCGGTTAGCCTGACATCAGTAGTGGGGAAAATGTTGGAATCAATTATTAAAGATGAAATAACAGCGCATTTGGAAAGCAGTGACAGGATCGGTCCAAGTCAGCAGAGATTTATGAAAAGGAAATCATGCTTGACAAATCTTCTGGAATTTGTTGAGGATGTAACTAGTAGAGTGGACAAGGGAGAATCAGTGGATGTGGTGTATTTGGACTTTCAAAAGGCTTTTGACAAGGTCCCACACAAGAGATTGGTATGCAAAATTAAAGCACATAGTATTGGGGGTAATGTACTGACGTGGAAAGAGAACTGGTTGGCAGACAGGAAGCTAAGAGTTGGGATAAACGGGTCCTTTTCAGAATGGCAGGCAGTGACTAGTGGGGTGTCGCAGGGCTCAGTGCTGGGATCCCAGCTATTTACAATATACATTAATGATTTAGATGAAGGAATTGAGTGTATTATCTCCAAGTTTGCAGATGACACTAAGCTGGATGGCCTGTGTGAGCTGTGAGGAGGATGCTAAGAGGCTGCAAGGTGACTTGGACAGGTTAGGTGATTGGGCAAATGCATGGCTGATGCAGTAAAATGTGGATAAATGTGACGTTATCCGCTTTGGGGTCAAAAACGCAAGGTAGAATAGTATCTGAATGGCGGCAGATTAGGAAAAGGGGAGGTGCAACGAGACCTGGGTACCATGGTACATCAGCCATTGAAAGTTGGCATGCAGGTACAGCAGGCGGTGAAGAAGGCAAATGTTATGTTGTTTGAGTATAGGAGCAGGGAGGTCTTACTGCAGTTGTATAGGGCCCTGGTGAGGCCTCACCTGGAATATTGTTATCAGGTTTGGTTTCCTAATCTGAGGAAGGATGTTCTTGCTATTGAGGGAGTGCAGCGAAGGTTCACCAGACTGATTCCTGGGATGGCAGGACTGACATATGAGGAGAGATTGGATCGACTGGGCCTGTATTCACTGGAGTTTAGAAGGAGGAGAGGGGATCTCATAGAAATATGTAAAATTCTGATGGGACTGGACAGATTAGATGCAGGAAGAATGTTCCCGATGTTGGGGAAGTCCAGAACCAGAGGACGCAGTCTAAGGATAAGGGGTAAGCCATTTAGGACTGAGATAAGGAGAAATTTCTTCACTCAGAGAGTTGTTAACCTGTGGAATTCCCTACGCAGAGAGTCGTTGATGCCAGTTCATTGGATATATTCAAGAAGGAGTTAGATATGGCCTTTACGGCTAAAGGGATCAAGGGGTATGGAGAGAAAGCAGGAAAGGGGTACTGAGATAAATGATCAGTCATGATCTTATTGAATGGTGGTGCTAGCTCGAAGGGCCAAATGGCCTACTCCTGCACCTATTTTCTATGTTTCTATGTTTTTCTCTAACTTTTTTATGCTATACTTAAAACTTGCTACTTTTAACCCTATTTCTTATACTTGCCTTTTGACTGATTTGTACCATGTGACACTCCTAGTGTGGTCCACTGAACCCGTTTCCCAACTCTGTTCTACAGTTGCTTTCTCCCTGCATCCTTAACCCAGCAGGCCTGCAAAGCAAAGTAAATGCAAACTTCAAAAAATGTTTTACAGCTGCATCGTGTTCCCGGCCTCAACTGCCACCTTTATTACCTCGACCAGAACCAATTTTATAGTTAACCAACCTCAACTGCAACTCCTCAATCTCTGCCACTTACAACTTGTCGCAGCCCTTTTCAGCCCATTGGGATTTCCACTATGCCATTGCTTGCCGTCAGCTTGTTCTTGCATTTTAGTGATTTTAAAGCACAAAATGTGTTATTATAGCAGTTACCAACCTTAGCCTCTCCTCTACCCTAAACATCCCAACTGCTGCCCTCCCAAAATACTGCCTCTCCCAGGCCCCAAATAAAGTCTCCTTGGCTTCTCACCAACCCAAACACCCCACTACAGCCTGGTCTCAAATATATCCAATATACCACTACCAGCTGTCTGATCATTTCACCTGTTTTAGTGACTTTAAAGCCAAAAAGAAAAAAAAAGTGCTATTACAGTATTTCCTGAGTTAGAAAATACTGTAATAGTGCTTTAAAGTCACTAACATAAACTAGCCTAACTGTCAGCAACTGCAATTTGAAAGTCAATGGATCAAAAGGGGCTGAAACCAGTCAGAGGACACAAGCTTATGGCCAGAATACTGTTGAGGAAGAGAACAGAAGAGCATCTGACAACCATAAAGAGGTCGTGAGTGGTCAGGCCACCTCCTTGGCCCCCACCTCCAAACTGATAGATTTGATCTCCTGGTGCAACCATATCCTGGGCCCTCTTAATTGCAACTAGACCTTGGATCCCCCCTCCAAATACTCCCACATACCACGACCCACTCCTAACTCCTGATACTTAGAATGCCCTTTCCAGTGCATTTGCAACCAAATTCCATCCCTAGAAATGTCCAGATCTTGATACCTATTCCTCCAACCAAAGACCCCAGGACCCCCATCACACATCTCAGAACCACCACGTTACTCCCACATCCCACAATGCCCCTCTGCAGTTCTCCCAGACATAGAGACTCCTCTCCCCAAAGCTCACAGGCACCACAACACCCCATCAATACTCCCATGATCACGGGACTCCCATTCCAGTAATACCTTGGCCACCTTCTCCAGGTTCTCTCATGTGCTAGTGTTCCTCTCCCACTATGCCCACACACCAACATGAATCCCCTACTCAGTGCTCCTAGATCCTGCAATTTCCCTCCCAGTTCTCCCAGATCTTAGGAACCCTCAGTACACCCTGCCTCCAGCTCGTTCAAGGATCATTCATCAGTAATCCTAGATTCCAACAGTGCTACTTCCAGATTGCAAAACAACACTCCCACTGCTCCCACACTCCAGCGACACCCTACCAGCACTGCCATAACATAGAAACTCCCTCCCTTCACAACCATACTAAAAGACACCACTCCCAGATCACAGAATCCACTCCGACTGCTCCCAGACCCAATGAACCTTCCCAATACACACAGATTCCAACACTGCTTCATTCTTCCAACATCCCATCATCCCTTGCTAGTGCTGCCAGACTCTAGGACCATCATTTCAATATTATCAAACCACATGACGACCTCCAACTTCCAAGTACTGCAACAAGCCACCTTAGTTGTTAGCCTTGGCTCAGTGGTAACACTTTCGCCTCTAAATCAGAAATGTTGTGTGTTCAAGCCACACTCGTGACTTGAGCACATAATCCAGGCTAATACGGTCGAAGTAAAAAATCCAATGTCACAATTTGAAGAAGAGCAGATGAGTTAACCCTGTGTCCTGGCCAATATTTATCCCTCAGTCAACATCACTGAAACAGATTAACTGGTCATGTATCTCACTGCTATTTATAGAACCTTGCTGTGGCTTCTGCTTTTCCATACATTACAGCAATGATCATACTTTAAACATACTTCATTGACTGTACAGTGCTTTGGGACGTAAAGGACACTGTATCAATGGAAATAATGTTTTTTCTTTGTAGCTTCAAATTAATATTAAACTAGTACTGACAAGGCTTAAGAGATGAACAATCTCATCAAAGGGTGATAGAGGCAGAAAGCCTCATCACATTTAAAAAATACTTGGATGTGTACTTAAAGTGCCATAACCTACAGGGCTATGGACCAAGAGCTGGAAAGTGGGATTAGGCTGGATAGCTCTTGGTCAGCCGGCGCAGACACGATGGGCCAAAATCGTCTCCTTCCGTGCTGTAAATTTCTATGATTCTATGAAGAAAGATTAGGGAATGACAAAAAAAATTTCACCTCACATCTTGGTTTTAAAAATGACCTTCAAAATGCTTTTAAAAAGGGGGTGCAAGGAAGGAAGATGAAGCACAACTCTCAATTTGCCATTCCCAATATCGAGCCAGCTGGGGAGAATTCTTGTCCAGGAAAGGGATTGTCATATAATTAGTAGGACAGAATCACATCGGATGTGAAACTCAACTTTTTCTATACTGTATTCTCACAAATAAGCAAAATTAAAATCTGAAGACACTTAAACGCAAAGAACTTCTAGCCATTTCCAACTTCAAACTGCATCAGATAACCTAAACCTCACAAATTAACTTCATATTTTAGCATTAAAATTGAAAAGGCAGATTACAAATCGTAATTACAATTAATAATAATAATTGGAATGTTTTAAAATGGAGTTAACAGATTTTTTTTAATGGATCCCACAGCCTGTTTTTCAAACTGTGGGAAGCATGTGTGGGATGCCTTCCACAGAGGAGCAAATGTTCCAATTCATTGAGCAAAGGCCTTGGGAGTCAGGCACCGACACAGATAACATAGAATTTGAATTGTGTAACAAAATAAGAGTTAAATTAAAAAAATCATAACACCATAGCCCCAAGTTTCCGGCCGCGCCGGAAACGGCGCAGCCCCGAGCTGCACACCTGTTCTTCGCGCCTAAAAGTGCGCAGGAAAAAAACTGTTTAATTCTCCGGCTCCTCGGAGCGCGAATTCAGCTTGGCGCGGCGCGCACTTCACAGCGGGGGGTGGAGCTAAACACTCGCGCCGATTCTCTAAGCAATGGGGGGGGCGGGTCTAATTTAAATGAGCCAACGTCGTGCCGGCAACCCTGCGCGTGCGCGTTGGAGCGTGCGCGCACGCGCAGTGTCAAACAAACATTGGCACTCGGCCATTTTTAAAGGGACTCGGCTGCCGTCGAGCCACTGACGCCGCCCCTTAAGCGTGGCCGAATGGCCTCAACCCCCTTGGAAAGCTGCGTGCGTGGGTGTTGATTCTTCAGCTGCCGGCCAGCCACTGACGCCGCTCCTATCCCATGGCCAAATGGCCTCAACCCCCTTGGAAAGCTGCGTGCGTCCCGTGTTAATTCTTCGGAATGAAGGCCTGCCTGAAGCACCGCAGCTCAGCTCGAAGGCTGCTTGCTGCTGCTGTTGGGGCTGCCGTCAAGACACTGACGCCACACCCCTGCCTGTCTCCAACATGAAAGGCCTGCCTGAAGCACAGCAGCTCGAAGGCTGCTGCTGTTTCACACAGGTAGGAACATGGTTTATTTAATCTTTTCTTTGCTTATAAATTTTTATTCAGGTTGGATTTATTTGTATAATATTTGTATAAGTATAACTAAGGATTGATTGTAGAATTTAATGACTTCCCTTCCTCCCCCCCCCCCCCCGCTTCCCTACGCCTAATTTGTAACCTACGCCTGATTTTCTAAACTGTCGACAAGATTTTTTCGAACGTACAAAAATCTTCACTTACTCCATTCAAAGTTAGTTTGGAGTAAGTTTTCACTGCCTAAACTTTGAAAACAGGCGTAAGTGGCCGGATACGCCCCCTTTTGAAAAACAAATTCTGTTCCAAAGTGAAACTGTTCTAACTGACTAGAACTGGAGCAAATTAAATGCCGAGAATTCAAATTTCTATGATACTCTGTTCTAAACCAGTTGCTCCAAAAAAACAAGAGCAACTCAGGCCGAAACTTGGCCCCCATGAATCCGGAATTACCAATTAAGGCATATAGAAGGCTGATTGGAGGAAGCACCCTACCAATCAATCATTAATTAATCAATCAGCATGTATTAATTGTAACTTGCATAATTATGTAATGCTATAATCTGAAACTGGATAAAGTAAGATGTCTCTGGCAGTATCTTCGAGCATCCCTTCAAGGATAGCTCCCCTGCCGGCTTGTACCTGTTATTAATAAAAACTATATTTATTTTAAGGCTAACAAACTCCGAGTGGTGGTTTGAAGTTAACCCTAACAAAAATGTTAATGTCAGAAATAGAGTTATTCTACACCATTTTACAAGTGAGTAGTTGAATAGATTGCAATTTTTGGATCTAGTGTATTGATATATTTAAGTTCAGAAAATAAATAGTGTACACAGATACAGAATAGTAGTGATGATGGTTGATTATTTTGTTTTATATCAGTAAATCTCCTGGGGCACTGCTTATTGTAAGTCATGGGATACATTGATTTATAAGTACAGGAATGTACAGAAGTACAGGAATATACATTAAAATCATTTGGATGAAGGAATTGAGTGTAATGGGGTCAAGTTTCGGCCTGAGTTGCTCCTATTTTTTTGGAGCAACTAGTTTAGAATGGAGTATCTCAGAAATTGCAATTCTCGGCCTTTAGTTTGCTCCAGTTCTAGTGAGTTAGAACAGTTTCATTTTAGAACAGATTTTTTTTTTCAAAAGGGGGTGTGCCCGGCCGCTTACGCCTGTTTTGCAAGTTTAGGCAGCAAAAACTTACTCCAAACTAACTTAGAATGGAGTAAGTGTAGATTTCTGTACGTTCAAAAAAACCTTGCCTACATTTAGAAAATCGGGCGTAGGTTACAAATCAGGCGTAGGGAACGAGGGGTGGGGGTTAACAAACACTAAACACTTCACTTTTATAAATAAAGAGCCATCATCAATAATAAATGATAAATAAACAAATAAATCAATCCAAATAATTAAAAAATTTAAAAAATTTAAAAAAATAAAAAATCACTCAATAAATAAAAAAAATATTTCTACTCACCGACTGCAGCACCAGGGAGAAGAGAGGAAGAGAAGATGATTGGGGGGGAGGGGAGAAGATTCTGGGGGGGGGGGAGGGGGAGAGAAGATGATGGGGGGGGAAGAGAAGATGATGGGGGGGGAGGGGAAGAGAAGATGATGGGGGGGGAGGGGGAGAGAAGATGATGGGGGGGGGAAGAGAAGATGATGGGGGGGGAGAGAAGATGATGGGGGAGGGTGGGGAGAGAAGATGATGGGGGGGGGAAGAGAAGATGATGGGGGGGAGAGAAGATGATGGGGGAGGGTGGGGAGAGAAGATGCTGGGGGGGGGGGGGGGGGGGAGGGGGAGAGAAGATGATTGGGGGGGGTCGGGGGGGGGGGGGAAGAGACCGGGCTGTTGCCGACGCCGCCGACTCTTCGGCCAAGGCCCGCCCCAGCAAGATGCAGGGCGGGCGGGCCCTGCCGACGACAAGGAAGCCGGGCCCCGCCGAGGACTTCGGGCAGGGGCCGCACGCAGCCAATGCCAGGCTGCCAACGCTGACGCCGACTCTTCGGGCGGGGCCCGCCCTAGCGAGAGGCCGGGCGGGCGGGCCCCACCGCCGAGGTAAGATGCGCAGGCCACTCGGCCGGGGATAGGGGCGACGTCCCTTCAGCTTGGGATAGGGTCGTCGCCCCGGAGACAGGATACCAGCAGCTACTGCGCACGCGCGCACTGCCGGCACTGTTTTCGGCGCAGGGCTGTAGCTCCGCCACCAGCAGCTCCTGCTGTGCCGTGCCGAGGTGGAATTGGGCCTACAGCTATTGGAGAATTGCGAGGTAAGTATTCGCCGCAATTTTTGTTCTATAAATTAGGTGGGCCTCTCCGATGTGCGCCGTTCTAGCTGGCGGCTGAAACTTCACCCCAATATCTCTAAGTTTGCAGATGACACTAAGCGGTGTGAGCTGTGAGGAGGACGCTAAGAGGCTGCGACAGGTTAGGTGAGTGGGCAAATGCATGGCAGATGCAGTATAATGTGGATAAATGTGACGTTATCCACTTTGGGGGCAAAAACACGAAGGCAGAATATTAATTGAATGGCGGCAGATTAGGAAAAGGGGAGGTGCAACGAGACCTGGGTGTCATGGTACATCAGTCATTGAAAGTTGGCATAAAGGTACAGCAGGTGGTGAAGAAGGCAAATGGTATGTTGGCCTTCATAGCAAGAGGATTTGAGTATAGGAGCAGGGAGGTCTTACTGCAGTTGTACAGGGCCTTGGTGAGGCCTCACCTGGAATATTGTGTTCAGTTTTGGTCTCCTAATCTGAGGAAGGATGTTCTTGCTATTGAGGGGGTGCAGCGAAGGTTCATCAGACTGATTCCTGGGATGGCTGGACTGACATATGAGGAGAGACTGGATCGATTGGGCCTTTATTCATTAGAGTTTAGAAGGATGAGAGGGGTCTCATAGAAACATATAAAATTCTGGACGGGACTGGACAAGTTAAATGCAGGAAAGAATGTTCCTGATGTCGGGGATGTCCAGAATCAGGGGACACAGTCTAAGGGTAAGGGGTAAGCCATTTAGAGCTGAGATGAGGAGAAACTTCTTCACTCAGAGAGTTGTTAACCTGTGGAATACCCTACAGCAGAGAGTTGTTGATGCCAGTTCATTGGATATATTCAAGAGGGAGTTAGATATGGCCCTTGCAGCTAAAGGGATCAAGGGGTATGGAGAGAAAGCAGGAAAGGGGTACTGAGGTGAATGATCAGCCATGATCTTATTCAATGGTGGTGCAGGCTCGAAGGGCCGAATGGCCTACTCCTGCACCTATTTTCTATGTTTCTATGGGCTCAAGTTTCGGCCTGAGTTGCTCCTATTTTTTTGGAGCAACTAGTTTAGAATGGAGCATCTTAAAAATTGCAATTCTCAGCATTTAGTTTGCTCCAGTTCTAGTCAGTGGGAATAGTTTCATTTTAGAACAGATTTATTATTTCAAAAGGGGGCGTATCCAGCCACTGACACCTATTTTGCAAGTTTAGGCAGTGAAAACGTACTCCAAACTAACTTAGAATGGAGTAAGTGTAGATTTCTGTATGCTCAGAAAAACCTTGCCTACACTTATAAATCAGGCGTAGGGAGCGAAAGATAGCGAGGCGTGGGGGGGTGGCAGGGAGGGAAGCTTACAAACATTAAACACTTCACTTTTACAAATAAAGAGCCATCATCAATAATAAATGATAAATAAATCAATAAATCAACCAATAAATCAATCAAACAAAATTAAAAAATTTAATATATCAATCAATGAATAAAATCAATCAATGAATAAAAAATTATTTCTACTCACCTACTGCAGCACTGGGAGCCCTCCAACAGCATGCTGGGATGGGACACCCCCCCCGCCCCCGCCCAGTGTCTCTCTCTCTCTGTCTCTGTCAGTGTCTGTATGTTTCTGACAGCGAGGGGTGGGGAGAGAGATTGGGGTGGGAGGGAGGGGAGGGGGGAGGGATGGGAGGAGAGGGAAGGAGGGGAGGGAGGGGAGGGAGGGGGGAGAGGGGAAGGGAGAAGGGGGAAGAGGAGGGGAGGGAGGGAGGGAGAGAAAGGAGGGAGAGAGGGAGGATGCGAGAGGAGAGAGAGGAGGGAGGGAGGGAGAGAGGAGGGAGGGAGGGAGAGAGAGGAAGGAGGGAGGGAGGGTGCGAGAGGAGAGAGAGGAGGGAGGGAGGGAGGGAGGGAGGGAGACAGAGAGAGGAGGGGGGAGAGGCTGATCAGGTCGGGCCACCGCCGCCGCCGACACTTCGGGCGAGGCCCACCCCCAGCGAGATGCTGGGTGGGCCCCGCCGACAACATGTAGGGAGGGAGGGGGGAAGATGAGAAAGGGGGGAGGGGAGGGAAAGTGGAAGGGGGGAGAGAAGGGTGGGGAGAGAAGCGGGGGGAAGCTGACCGGGTCGGGCCACCGCCGCCGCCGACACTTCAGGTGAGGCCCACTCCCAGCGAGATGTCGGGTGGGCCCCGCCGACGACATGGAGGAAGGGAGGGGAGAAGATGAGGGAGGGCGGGGGGAGAGAAGGGGCGGGAGAGAAGGGAGGGAAGAGGGAGGGGCGGGGGAAGGCTGAACGGGAGCGGGGGAGGGAGCTGAACAGGAGGGAGGTCCGAGTCCCGATCTTCGCCCGGTGAGCCCATTCGGCCAGGGCTAGGGTCGGGCCCCTCCCACACAGCCTCAGGGGCCTGGAGCTGCTGCACATGCGCGCACACTCTAGCGCGCATGTGCAGAGGTCCCGGCACTGTTTTCAGCGCTGGGACCAGGCTCCGCCCCCGACCCCTTGTGCTGCGCCACACCGAGCACGAAGACGTCCTGAGACCAGAGGTAAGTTTTCGGCGCCTTTTTTCTTCCAGAAAGTCGGCGCACCTTATCGAGATGCACCGTTTTTCCAGAGGGCGGAAACTTGGGCCCGATGTTTCTATGTTATACCAGGTAAACACACAGCATACGTGTGTGTACCCCATTAAGGCTTGAAGATATAATTGCTCCGGATTTTAAAATGAATGTTGGAATCAGTTACGGGTCAGGCTGTAAATAAAAACAATGGGCTAGAAATTGCATAGCACCCCATTTGGGGCGATAACTTTTCAGGAAGCGCGAAAGTATTGTTGGGCGAAAAAGAGTTGCTTCTGCCGGAAACTTCCGCTTTAGCGCTCCAAACAGCAAGCCGAGGTAACAACGTCTCCTGCAGCTGCCATTGTTAACACCTGGTGATGTTGCAGGGGGGGAACGAATATTATATCCGGGGTGGTAATGGGGTGCTGCGCACCGGATGACGCCAGGGAAGTTTGCGGGTATCAGTAACCTCTTAGCGTCCCAGTACCACCCCCTGGAGGCGCTAACAGGAGGTGCAAACGTGTCTAATTTCTCCCCCAATGGCTTTGTTTAATTGACAAGGCAATTGAGAAAGAGACATTGTGGAACCAATATGTCCTCGGAGAGATCTATCTGAAATACAGCAAGTAATCAGGAAGCCAAATGGAATATTGGCCTTTATTGCAAGGGGGATAGAGTATAAAAGCAGAGAAGTCCTGCTGCACCTGTACAGGGTATTGGTGAGGTCAAACCTAGAGTACTGCTTACAGTTTTGGTCTCCTTATTTAAGGAAGGATATACTTGTATTGGAGGCAGTTCAGAGAAGGTTCACGAGGTTGATTCCTGAGATGAAGGGGTTGTCATATGAAAGGTTGAGCAGGTTGTGCCTCTACTCATTGGAGTTTAGAAGAATGAGAGGTGAGATTATTGAAACATATAAGATTCTAAGGGGGCTGGACAAGGTAGATGTAGAGAGGATGTTTCCCCTCATGGGGGAATCCAGAACTAGGGGGCATAGTTTCAGAATAAAGGGTCGCCCATTTAAGACAGAAATGAGGAGGAATTTCTTCTCTCAGAGGGTCGTGAATCTTTGGAATTCTCTATCGCAGGGAGCTATGGAGGCTGGGTCATTGAATATATTTAAGGTGGAAATCGACATATTTTTGAGCGATAAGGGAGTCAAAGGTTTTTGGGGAGTGGGCGGGGAAGTGCAGCTGAGTCCATGATCAGATCAGCCATGATCTTATTGAATGCCGGAGCAGGCTCGAGGGGCCAAATGGCCGACTCCTGCTCCTATTTCTTATGTTCTTATATCGCCATTCCTTCATCATCGCTGGGTCAAAATCCTGGGACTCCTTCCCCAACAGCACTGTGGGAGCACCTTCACCACACGGACTGCAGCGGTTCAAGAAGGCTGCTCACCACCACCTTCTCAAGGGCAATTAGGAATGGGCAATAAAGGCTGGCCTTGCCAGCAACGCTCACATCCCAGGAACAAATAAAAATAAAGACGGAGCGAGGGGGACAAGAATAGAGAGATAGAGAGGGGGACACAGATAGAGAGAGACAGAGACGTGGGACACGGATAGAGAGAATGAGAGAGAGAGACGGAGAGGGGGCACGGATAGAGAGAGAGAGAGAGAGGGACACGGATAGAGAGACGGACAGAGGAGGACAGGGATAGAGAGAATGAAAGAGACAGAGAGAGGGGGACACGGATAGAGAGAGAGAGAGAGAGACAGAGAGAGAGGGACACGGATAGAGAGACAGAGAGGGGTACACGGATAGATAGAGACAGAGAGAGACGGAGAGAGGGGGACATGGATAGAGAGAAAGAATGAGAGAGACGGAGAGAGAGGGACACGGGTAGAGAGACGTAGCAAGAGAGATGGAGAGTGGGGGACATAGATAGAGAGACAGAGCGAGAGATGGATAGAGAGATGGAGAGTAGGGGACACAGACAGAGAGATAGAGTGAGAGACAGAGAGAGGGACACGGATAGAGAGACAGAGCGAGAGACGGAGAGAGGAGGACACGGATAGAGAGACAGAGTGAGACAGACAGAGAGGTGCCGCAGTCCCTGTTCTCTCTCCCCGTGTCTCACTGCCTCTCTCCCTCGCAGGCTGACAGCCTTAATGTTGAAGTCGTTCCTCCACGCCTGGCCTTACATCTTTATCAATGATCCGTCCTCCGCCTGTCCGCAGGTTTCTTACTGAAATACTGTCTGGAGTCGGGCTGCTTCGCCAGTGTGGGCAGTCTGCTCAACAACGTCATGAAGGTGCGAGGGTCAGAGGGCAGGGCCGAGGGTAGGGTCGAGGGTCAGAGGGCAGGGCCGAGGGTCAGAGGGCAGGGCGGAAGAGCAGTGCTAAGGGAGCATTGCACTGTCGGAGGGTCAGTACTGAGGGAGTGCTGCACTGTCGGAGGGACAGTACTGAAGGAGTGCTGCACTGTCGGAGGAGCAGTACTGAGGGAGTGCAGTGCTGAGGGAGTGCTGCATTGTCTGCGGGGCAGTACTGAGGGAGCGCCGCAGTGCGTTGTCGGAGGGGCAGTACTGAGGGAGCGCCGCACTGTCGGAGGGGCAGTACTGAGGGAGCGCCGCACTGTCGGAGGGGCAGTTCTGAGGGAGCGCCGCACTGTCAGAGGGGCAGTACTGAGGGAGCGCTGCACTGTCGGAGGGACAGTACTGAGGGACACTGCACTGTCGGAGGGTCAGTACTGAGGGAGCGCTGCATTTTCGGAGGGGCACTCCTGTGCCGCCCTGACCTGTGTGAGACCACCACCGTAGGTCGGGGCTATAAACAGAGCTGGAGCGCTGGGCCCTGGAACATTGTGGGTCATCCTGACCTGTGTGAGAACACCACGGCAGGTCGGGGTTATAAATAGAGCTGTAGCGCTGGGCCCTGGAACATCGTGGCGGAGGTGCGGCAAATGAGGGTACGGGGCCTAGAAGAGCCGAGAGCCCAAGGGCTGCACGGACCAGCCCACACTGCGATATGTGTGTGCACTAGGTCCGTGCAGCAGAGCAGGTCTGCAGTCGCCCTGGTTAATCCTTGCCATTGGATAATGGCCTAGCTCTGTGAAGCCCGTGTGTGGCTGATGTGCAACGGTTACCACACGTTAAAAAAATTCACGCACAGGCATCTTCCACCCCCTCAACTGGAGTTCAGGACTGGAACATCGGGTCCTTCATTGAAACATCTGTGAACTCTCGTGGAAGCAAGTCATCCTCGTTCGAGGGACCGCCTATGACTGACGCTTCATAAGTGTCTCTGATTGCAAATTAAAGCCAATATTTTGTGTACATCAATCTTGCGTAGTCTGCTTGGAAAGTCAAATTAGTTTTGGTTCTGGGTTGTTACCTTGTTATGTCCAGATGTAAATTATTTTTGGAGTCGATCATAAAAATCAGGATACCACAGTAAAGTTGCATGGTATTGTACAGTATAGCAGAGTAGCGACACACTACACTCCCTTTTTTGTTTGATTTGGGGAGTAAGGAAAGTTAAAGGAATAATAGAATCATAGAATGGTTACAGCACAATAGGAGGTCATTTGGCCTGTCGAGCCTGTGCCGGCTCTATGCAAGAGCTTGTCCTACTCCCCCGCCCTTCCCTGCAACCCTGCAATTTTTTTTCCTTCAGGTACTTTACCAACTCCCTTTTGAAAGCCGTAATTCAGTCTGCCTCCACCACCCTCTCAGGCAGTGCATTCCAGATCCGAACCACTCACTGTGTTAAAAAGTTTTTTCTGATGTCACATTTGGTTCTTTTGCCAATCACCTTAAATCTGTGTCCTCTGGTCCTCGACCTTTCTGCCAATGGGAACAGTTACTCTCTATCTACTCTGTCCAGGCCCCTCATGATTTTGAACATCTCTATCAAATCTCCTCTCAATCTTCTCTGCTCTACGGAGAACGATCCCAGCTTCTCCAGTCTACCCATGTAACTGAAGTCCCTCATCCCTGGAATCATTCTCATAAATCTTTTCTGCACCCTCTCTAAGGCCTTCACATTCTTCCTAAAGTGTGGTGCCCAAAACTGGAGACAATACTCCAGTTCAGGCCGAACCTGTGTTTTATACAGTTTCATCATAAATCCACGCTTTTATACTCTATGGGGCCGATTTTGATCAAGGTCTCTGCCCGCCCAAAGTGCCGCCGATGGCTGCCGAGGTACCGGACGGTACTTTGGGCGGGATATTCATGGCCAAGGTCCCTCGAAGGTCGACGGGTGACAAATGGACGACGTACACCATCAATCTGGGCAACAGCGGGTGGGAGGTCTCATTCTCGGCGGCAGAGGCGCTTTCCGCCCAAGTGCCGCCGAGGATGGAGTCGGGTCCACGGAGTGTCGAAAAGCTGGAAAAAAAAATCAACAATAAAAAATTTTAAAACTATCAGAAGACTTCCAGGGGAACCCATGCAGGTAAGTCACTGTTGAAAAAATTTTTTTATGTTCACGTACCTTTTTTTCAGGTTCTTCCTACTTACCGTCGGGGTCAGACCAGCCTCCACGCAGCGGTCTACCCCCACTCTGCCGCCAAGTCCCGCTGACTCCCGCCTGCAGGAATCTGGGAGCTCGGCAGGCGGGAGCTCAGTTGCACCACTCGGCCGCCCGCTGCACCTGGTGGCTCTCCCCTCCCGCCTGCTCCAGACCACCTCGAAAGTGGCACTGGGCGGATCAAGAAGAGCAATGTCGGCAGCAGTGGGCGACAGTCGGCGGCCGCGGGCAGTGTGATGAATTTCGGCCCCTATACCTCTATTTATGAAGCACAGGATCCCGTAAGCTTTTTTTAAACTGCGTTCTCAACCTGCCCTGCCACCTTCAATGATTTGTGCACATCTTCCCCTAGGTCTCTCTGTTCATGCACTCCTTTTAGGATTGTACCCTTTAGTTTATATTTCTCTCCTCATTCTTTCTACCAAAATGCATCACTTCTCACTTTTCTGTATTAAATTTCATCTGCCACATGACCATTCCACCAGCCTGTCTATGTCCTCTTGAAGTCTATCACTACCTTCCTCACTGTACACTATACTTCCAAGTTTTGTGTCATCTGCAAATTTTGAAATTGTGCCCTGTACACCTAAGTCCAAGTCATTAATATATATCAAGAAAAGCAGTGGTCCTACAATTGACCCCTGGGGAACACCTTCCTCCAGTCCGAAAAACAACCATTCACCATTTCTCTGTGTTTCCTGTCACTGAGGCAATTTCGTATCCATGCTGCCACTGCCCTTTTTATTCCATGGGCTTCAACTTTGCTGGCAAGCCTATTAAGTGGCCCTTTGTCGAACGCCTTTTAGAAATCCATGTACACGTCAACCGCATTGCCCTCATCAACCCTCTCAGTGCCTCATCAAAAAACTAGATCAAGTTGGTTAAACACTATTTGCCTTTAACAAATCCATGTTTGCAAAGTAAGACCATCCACATCATACTGAGCTAAAATAACTTGGGCTCAGTAGCCCAATAAACCCGCTCTTTGAAATCCAGAATCCCAAGAGAGAGATTAGTATATTAAATGCTCGAGTTGCACTCTACTGTTTGAAAGAGAAATGCTGATTTATCACCGATTTTGTTACAACTATACAATGATTATGAACTGTTCTGATGAGAGGTCATCAACCTGAAAGGTTAACTCTGTTTTTCTCTCTCCACAGATGCTGCCTGACCTGCTGAGTATTTTCCAGCATTTTCTGTTTTTATTACACAACTATAATAACTTTGTGACTGTAATGTCTGTCAAGGGGAAGTGCTGAAAGATGGGATTGGAGGGGGCGAATGTCCTGATGGCTAGGATTTTAATGAAATAAATCCATAAATCTTGTAGAGGCAGATGTGTCCATGCCTAAATCCAGTGATATGTTTTTACTTTACTAACAGGATGATCAACCTAACAATACAATGATTTTGTTTTAAAATAAAGTCGTTATTTTGCTTTAGCCAAACATATACTACCGATTCAATTGAGAAGAACAATAACTACCAGCTTCAGTGCCTTTTTTACAAAAAATCTAGCTTTTTTCAAAAGCAAATATAATTGCTTTTTAAGCTCTGACAATAGTCTTTGCTGCAACTTTTGTACAAACTGTGAAGTTTGTAACCCAGACACATTCAGTGCCAATTATGTAAATTATCAGAAGTCACATGAATTATGATATTAATTTCATATTTCTTTGTCGACGACATGAATGGAAAGCCCACGTGATTTGTAAGCAACAGGTAGCTGTGGTGAAGAATACATCAATTCCAAGACACTATAAGCACGCCATGGTGAGAAAAATGTAAGTATACAGGAAAGTTACGTAAAGATAACATTTGTGAATTAGCACCATTGTTTAAAAAGCAGCAAATGAATGTTTCCTAATGCTCGCCATGTAAAGATGTGCTATGTGATTGCCATGAAATTGTATAATGAGACAGGGTTAATTAGCAACCTCACAGTAATGTAAACTATCCCTTCACATCCTTCTCGACCTGTCTACAGTCTTTGACATGGTTGACCACTCCATCCTCCTCCAATGCCTCTCCACCATCATCCAGCTTGTTATGTATGTAAACTTTACTAGTGTGTAAGACTTGCCACCAGGGGGCGCACCTGTTGGAGACCAAGGGTCACCTGCATATCCCGGGCAAGCTGTTATAAAAGGCAGTCTACCATGCTGCTTCCTCATTCTTGAGTTACATTAAAGAGACCAAGGTCACAACAGTTTGAGCTTACAGTATACAGTCTTGTGGAGTTATTCTGAACATAATAATTGACAACGAGTAACAGATCACGAACTTTCACGCGGTTATGGCTGCTGTTGGTATTCTTGAGAGATTTGTTGAGGGTGATGATTTGGAAGCCTTTGTTGAGCGTCTTGACCAACTTCGTAGCCGGATACAGAAGATACCGCGTTTGTGGGTCCACGATATATGGCCTCTTCAAAAATCTGCTAGTACTGACGAAACCAACGGACAAGACATATGCAGAGTTGTGCACGCTGGTTCGGGAACACCTCAAGCCGAAGGAGAGCATCTTAATGGGCAGGTATCGCTTTGACACTCACCATCGCTCCGAGGGCCAGAACGTGGCGAGCTATGTCGCCGACCTAAGATGCCTTGCGGGACCGTGCGAATTTGCTGGATTTTTGGGGGAAATGTAGCGGGACTTTTTCATGTCCACGAACGATAACACTAAACAGATATTTTTGCAGCATTGAAGCTCACCGGCAAGTACTGTGCATAAAATAATGCCTTCAGTAGGCAGAACGGTACATGGCAGGGCCTGCACGTCTGCAGAGACCAGACCAAGGATGACTCAGAGACCACTGTGGGGCGTGAATGCCAATCCATTAACACTACGTTGACGCTGCAGGGGCAATCATAGAGCCCATCAATGTCGATTCACGCACTATGTGTGCAAGGGCTGTGGAACAATGAGGCACCTCCAGCGAATGTGCAAACGCACTGCGACTCACCACGTGGCAGAGTCGGCAGAAGATGACTGATCCAGCGCGGATCACGCTGAACGAGTAAGGGAGGCAACTCAACCCGAGGCTGAAGAGGAAGTGTATGGGGTACACACCTTCACCACCAAAAGCCCTCCGATAATGTTGAAAGTCAAATTAAACGGCATTCCAGTTTCCATGGAATTGGACATGGGGCAAGTCAGTCAATTATGAGCCAGAAGGCTTTTGAGAAACTGTGGGGCAACAAGGCACAAAGGCCAAAACTAAGCCCGATTCACACAAAGCTGCGCACTTACACCAAAGAGCTCATACCAGTCATTGGCAGTGCGGCAGTGAAGGTATCGTACGATGCAACTGTGCATGATTTATCACTATGGATTGTACCAGGCGATGGCCCAATGCTGTTCGGCAGAAGCTGGCTAGGAAAGATCCGATGGAGCTGGGACGACATCAAAGTGCTGTCTTTGGTGGATGACGCCTCATCCGCCCAAATGCTAAACAAATTCCCGTCGTTATTTGAGCCAGGCATCATCAACTTCACATGCGCCAAAGTGCAGATCCATCTCGTCCCTGATGCACGGCCCGTTCATTACAAGGCCCGAGCAGTTCCATATATGATGCGAGAGAATGTCGAGATCGAGCTGGACAGACTTCAGTGAGAGGGAATCATATCGCCAGTCAAGTTCAACAAGTGGGCCAGTCCAACTGTTCCGGTGTTGAAAAGTGATGGGACGGTCAGAATCTGCGAAGACTACAAGGTAACGATCAACCGAGTATCGTTACAGGACCAGTACCCACTACCAAAGCGGATGACCTGTTCGCAACGCTAGCGGGGGGAAGTCGTTCACCAAGCTGGATCTAACCTCTGCTTACATGACACAGGAGTTGGCTGAACCTTCGAAAATATTGACTTCCATCAACACGCACAAAGGACTGTTCATATACCACAGATGCCCTTTTGGGATTCGCTTGGCTGCGGCCATCTTCCAGAGGAACATGGAGAGTCTGCTGAAATCGGTTCCACACATCGTGGTCACTGGTCACAACACCACCGAACACTTGCACAACCTGGAAGAGGTTCTAAAGTGACTGGACAAAGTGGGACTCAGGCTGAAACGCTCCAAGTGTGTTTTCCTGGCGCCAGAAGTCGAATTTTTGGGAAGAAAGATTGCGGCGGACGGCATCAGACCCATGGATTCCAAGACGGAGACCATCAAGAATGCACCCAGACCAGAGAATGTGATGGAGCTGCGTTCGTTCCTGGGACTCTTCAATGATTTTGGTAACTTTCTACCAGGATTGAGCACTTTGCTGGAACCTTTGAATGTATTGCTACGCAAGGGTGACGACTGGGTTTGGGGTAAATCTCAAGAGACAGCCTTTAATGAGGTCAGAAACCTGCTATGTTCTAACAAGTTACTTGTATTGTATGACCCATGTAAACGTTTAGTACTAGCTTGTGATGCATCTTCGTACGGGATCGGTTGTGTGTTACAGCAAGCCAATGTGTCAGGCAAACTGCAACCGGTTGCATTTGCGTCCAGAAGTTTATCTAAGGCTGAAAGAGCCGACAGTATGGTTTAGAAAGAAACATTATCATGCATATACAGAGTTAAGAAAATGCATCAATACCTATTTGGACTCCAGTTCGAGCTCGAAACCGACAACAAGCCGCTCATTTCGTTGTTCTCATAAAGCAAAGGTATTAACACCAATGCTTCGTCCCGCATCCAAAGATGGGCACTAACATTATCTGTGTATGACTATGTAATCCGCCACAGACCAAGCACTGAGAACTGTGCTGGTGCTCTCAGTCGGCTTCCATTGCCCATCACCGGGGTGAAAATGCCGCAACCCGCAGACTTGCTTCTTGTAATGGATGTTTTTGAGAGCGAGGGGTCACCCATTACGGTTCGTAGATCAGGACACTGTGCTATCACTAGTAAAAATCTACGTCCTTAATGGGAGCTGGTCGGCTGTTCCTGGGGAAATGCAAGATGAAATTAAGCCGTTTTACCAACGCAAGGATGAAATGTCCATCCATTCGGATTGTCTCTGATAGGGAATCGCGTGGTTTTGCCAAAAAAAGGCAGGGAAACGTTTATACGCGACCTACACAGTACCCACCCAGGCATAGTCATGATGAAGGCTATCGCCAAGTCGCACGTTTGGTGACCCGGCATTGACTCGGAATTGGAGTCATGCGTACACCAATGTAACACTTGCTCACAGTTGAGCAATGCACCAAGGGAGGCCCCATTGAGTCTGTGGTCATGGCTCTCCAAACCGTGGTCCAGGGTCCACGTAGATTTCGCTGGCCCCTTTCTAAGAAAGATGTTCCTAATAGCAGTGGACGCTTACTCCAAATGGATTGAGTGTATAATAATGTCATCATGTACATCCACTGTCACCATTGAAAGCCTCCAGGCCATGCTCGCTACCCGTGGTTTGCCCAACGTCCTTGATAGTGACAATGGACCATGTTTCACCAGCTCGGAATTCGACGAGTTCATGACCCACAATGGCATCAAGCATGTCAAGTCTGCCTCGTTTAAGCCCGCATCCAATGATCAAGCGGAATGGGCAGTCCAAACTATCAAGCAGAGCTTGAAACGCGTGATGGACGGTTCCCTGCAGACCCGGTTATCTCGGGTTCTGCTCCGCTACCGGACGCGACCCCACTCACTTACTGGTGTTCCCCCTGCAGAATTGTTAATGAAGAGAGCACTCAAAACCAGGCTCTCCTTAGTCCACCTGGATCTCAGTTGATCATGTAGAAACCCGGCGTCACCGGCATAACGTGTACTACGATCGCACAGCTGTATCGCATGACATTGAGGTTAATGACCCTGTGTTTGTTCTTAATTACGGTCAAGGTCCCAAATGGGTTGCTGGCATTGTTTTAGCCAAGGAGGGGAATAGAGTGTTTTCTTTCAAACTTTTGAATGGACAAACGTGCAGAAAGCACTTGGATCAGACCAAACTGCGATTCACTGACAACCAAGAACAGTTTGAAGAGGACATTACCATCATTGATCCACCAACACATACCTAACCAGCAATCGACCTTGCTGTCAACCACGAGGATGAACCCACCATGCCCGACAGTCCGATCAGACCAGCCGCGCTGCAGTGCAGCAATGATCCGACCAACTCACCCATGCTAGGACTTCAACTCTGGCGATCAACCCGGGAACGTAGAGTCCCGGATCGCCTCAACTTGTAAATAACTTGTATCTAAGACTTGGGGGGCGGGGGGGGGGGGGGGGGGAGTGATGTTATGTATGTAAACTTTACTAGTGTGTAAGACTTGCCATCAGGGGGCACACCTGTTGGAGACCCAAGGGTCACCTGCACAGCCCAGGCAAGCAGGTATAAAAGGCAATGTACCATGCTGCTTCCTCACTCTGGGGTTACATTAAAAAGACCAACGTCACAACAGTTTGAGCTTACAATACAGTCTTGTGGAGTTATTCTGAACATAACACAGCTGGGTGGGACTGCACTCGCCTAGTTCCATTCTTATCTATCTAATCATAGATCATAGCCAGAACATCACCTGCAATGGCTACTCTTCCACTCCCGCATAGTTACCTCTGGAGTCCTTCAAGGATCTATCCTTGGCCCCCCTCCTATTTTTCATCAATATACTGCCCCTTGGCAACATCATCCGGAAACACACGCTGACAACACCCAACTCTACCTCACCAACACTTCTCTCAACTCCTCCACGGTCTTTAAATTGTCAGACTGCTTGCCCGACATCCAGTACTGGTTGAGTAGAAATGTTCTCCAATTAAATACTGGGAAGACCGAAGCCATTGTCTTTGGTCCCCATCACAAACTGCGTTCCCTAATCACCGACTCCATCCCTCTCCCTCACATCTGCCTGAGGCTGAACCAGACTGTTCGCAACCTAGGTGTCATATTTGACCGTGAAATGTGCTACCGGCCACATATCCACAGCATAACTAAAAACGCCTATTTCAACCTCCTTAACACTGCCCGTCTCTGCCTCTGCCTCAACTCATCTGCTGCTGAAACCCTCATCCATGTCTTTGTTACCTCTAGACTTCTGGCTGGCCTCCCACATTCTACCCTACATAAATTTGAGGTCATCCAAAACTCAGCAGCCCGTGTCCTCACTCGTACAAAGTCCCGCTCACCGATCACCCCTGTGCTCGCTGACCTACATTGGCTCCCGGTTAAGCAAAGCCTCGATTTCAAAATTCTCATCCTTGCTGACAAATCCCTCCATGGCCTCACCCTTCCCTAATCTCCTCCAGCCACACAACCCCACCAAGATGTCTGCGCTCCTCAAATTCTGGCCTCTTGAGCATCCCTGATTATATCAGCTCAACCATCGGTGGCCGCGCCTTCAGCTGCCAAGGCCCTAAGCTCTGGAACTCCCTCCACCTCTCTCCCTCTCTTTTCTCCTTCAAGACCCTCCTTAAAAATCTACTTCTTTGACTAAGCTTCTGGTCATCTGCCGCAATTTCTTCTTATCTGGTGTGGTGTCAAATTCTTTTTTTTGTCTTATAACACTCCTATGAAACACCTTGGGATGTTTTACTACGTTAAAGATGCTATATAAATACAAGTTGTTGTTGTTGTTGTAAGGATCTCCTGGGGAAGAGTGATCATATGATGGAATTTCACATTGAGTGAGAGAGTGAAATACTTAAATCCGAAACAAGAGTCTTAAATTTAAATAAAGCCAATTACATAGATATGAAGGGTGAGTTGATGAAGGCAGATTGAGAAATTAGATTAAAAGGTACGACAGCAGATGAGCAGTGGTAAACATTTAAAGAAATATTCCATAATTCTCAACAAATATACATTCCATTGAGAAATAAAAATTCCACAGGAAAAGTGATCCATCCGTGGCTAACTAAAGAAGTTAAGGTTCGTATTAGATTAAAAGAGGCTAATAATGCTGACGCTAGTAATAAGCCTGAGAATTGGGACACCTTTAGAAACAAGCAAAGGATGACCAAAAAATTGATCAAAAAAAGGAGAAAATAGAACATGAGAGCAAACTTGCAAAAATCTAAAAATAGATTTGAAGAGCTTCTACAAGTATGTAAGAAGGGGGAGTAGCAAAAGTAAGCATTGGTCCCTTAGAGGCTGAGACAGGAAACATTATAATGGGGAATAAGAAAATGGCAGAGACATTAAACAAATATTTTGTATTTCATCATCATTATCATAGGCAGTCCCTCGAAACGAGAATGACTTGCTTCCACGCCAAAAAAGGATGAGTTCACAGGTGTTTCAATGAAGGACCTAATATTTCAGGTCCTGAAGGGTGGAAGATGCCTGTGCGTGGATTTTTTTAACGTGTGGTGGCCGTTGCACACCAGCCACCTCACGGGCTTGACAGCTAGGTCTTGGTCCAGTGGCAAGGGTTATCCAAGACGACTGGAGACCTGCTCTGCTGCACGGACCTAGTGCGCACACATATCGCAGTGTGGGCTGGCCCGTGCTGCACCTGGGCTCCTGGCCTCGAACTCATGCCTCTCCTGGGCCTCGATCACATGCCTCCACAGTATCTCTCCGCTTCTGCTGTACCTGCCCACGCTCCAATCACCGACCTGGACTGTGATGACGTCATTCTTTGCTGCCGTCGCCCTCCTACACCAGCTCGCGCTGCTCCCTGAAGTGGCATGCCTCCACACTGCTCCTGGGGCCTCCACGCTGCTCCCGGCGCCTCCACGCTGCTCCCAGGCCGCTGCTCGACAGTACCAAAATAGCGACAGTACCGATATAACGAAACTACCGATATAGCGACTTTACCAATATAACGACAGTACCGATATAACCATAGAAAGTATATAATGATAGTAAGTATATAACGACAGTACCTATATAGCGACAGTACCGATATAACAGTACTATCGTTACATTGGTACTGTCGTTACATCAGTACTGTCGTTACATCAGTACTGTCGCTATATCAGTACTGTCGCTATTTGCTTACTGTCGCTATATCGGTACAGTCGCTATATCTGTACTGTCATTATATCCTTCCTGTCGTTATCGGCACTGTCATTATATCCTTACTGTCGTTATATCGGTACTGTCGATATATCGGTACTTTTGTTATATCGGTACTCTCGCTATATTGGTACTGTCGTTACATCAGTACTGTCGTTATATTGGTACTGTTGATATATCAGTACTTTTGTTATATCATTACTGTCATTATTTCCTCATTGTCGTTATATCAGTGCTGTAGTTATATCGGTACTGTTGCTATGTCGATACTATCGTTATATCGTTCCTGTTGTTATAGCGATACTTTCGTTATATCAGCACTGTCGGTATATCTTTACTGCCGATATATCATTACTTTTGTTATATCGGTACTGTCGCTATATCGGTACTGTGGGACCTGATTAACTATTGTGGGACCTGATTAACTATTGTGGGACCTCATTAACTGGGACCTGATTAATTTATAATTATAGAGTAGTTGTGTGCTGTGTACATGCTCACTAACAATGGAAAAGGTTGCAGCATGGTTGGGGCCAAAGCACAGTCACCAGGTTAAGCGCTGTTCCGACCAGATAACAGAAACATGCTGCGAAACAGTGAACAGAAGGAGGATAGGGCATGATGTGGTAATCACATCATGACCAAGGCGATTGCTATCTGCAATGGGCAGCTGGGTCATAACCAGCGGCCAGTCCGGAGTCGACAAACTGACCCCAGTAACAGCAAGGTGGCCAATCAGGGAATGGGAAGACCCCACATTCACGACTATAACTGAAGCTGTAACACGTGGTAGAGTGCGCTTTATTCTTAGTAACTGCAAGATGTAACTGAATGTAACTGAGCCAATAAAGTTTGCCTGGATACTACCACCGGACTCAAGTCTCGTCAACTGCTAAGAATATAAGAGACCCTACAGGTACTGTTGTTATATTCTTCCTGTCGTTATATCGGTACTGTCGCTATATCGGTACTGTCATTATATCGGTACTTTAGTTATATCGTCGCTATATAGGTACTGTCGTTATATGTTTACTGTCGTTATATCTGTACTGTTGCTATATTGGTACTGTCGTTAAGTTGGTACTGTTGTTACGTCCTTCCTGTCATTATATCTTTACTGTTGTTATATCGGTACTGTTGATATATCAGTGCTTTTGTTCTATCGGTACTGTCGGTATATCCTTACTGTCGATATATCGGTACATTTGTTATTTTGTATTTATCTTCACAGTAGAAGACACAAAAAGCATACCAAAAACAGTGAGGAACCAAGGGGCTAATGAGAATGAGGAAGTTAGAGTAATTAAGACCAATAAAGAAAACATACTTGAAAAACTAATGTGATTAAAAGCCGACAAATCCCTCGCACCTGATGGCCTACATCCGAGGAAACAAAAAAAAAAACCACAAAAAAGAAAAAAAGGGCCTTGTAAATGTCTGGTGTGTCATCCAGATCGGGTGGCACGGTTTAATGTTTTATGTTTTTCAGATAAACTCCAAAAGCACTAGTCTGAAAACGCCTGATCTCGTCTGATCTTGGAAGCTAAGCAGAGTCAGGCCTGGTTAGTACTTGGATGGGAGACTGCCTGGGAATACCAGGTGCAGTAGGAGGCAGAGGCCGCGTGGCCGAATGGATAAAACGTCTGACTTCGATCACAAACCGCAAATTTATCAGAAGATTGCAGGTTCGAGACCTGCCGCGTTTGACTAAGCTCACTGCGTGAAATTTTCCGCGCGGAGGGGTTTCCTGTACGGGCTGCTCCTGCACACTCTCAACTTTGCCATCCTCGCCTGCCGTCCGGACACGCCATGGCGTACCATCTTGCCGTCCGGAGGAGGCGGGGGTCCCCGATGGAGGGTACTCTACGCAGGGGTCCTCCCACTATTTGTCGGGGACTTGGCCTGGAGGGTGGTGCACGGAGCAGTGCCGTGCAATAAATTTTTAAGCCGGTTCACGGGCTCCCAGGCCGCCTGCAATTTCTGCGGTCTGGAAGAGTCCGTATTCCATGTTTTTATTGAATGCACGAGGTTGCAGCCCCTGTTTTGTTATTTAAAGGGGCTGCTCCTGAAATTCTGGCTGCACTTCAGTCCCACACTCCTGATCTTCGGGCACCCTGTGCGGAGGGGAGCGGGTAGGTCCAAGGGCCTCCTCGTAGGACTGCTCCTGGGCACGGCCAAGGGGGCCATCAGCCGGTCCAGGCAGCGGGCGGTCGAGGGGGTCGTTCAGCCAGACTGCCTGCCTCTCTTCCGCGCATACATCCGGTCCAGGGTGTCCCTGGAGATGGAGCACGCGGTGTCCACCGGTACGCTCGCGGCCTTCCGCGAGAGGTGGGCACCGGAGGGACTTGAGTGCATCATCACGCCCGGCAACCAAATTTTAATTTGATTTTATGTTTTTAAGTTAATTTGTTTTAATTGCCGGTGCTTTTAGTGTCCCCCTCCCCTTTTATAGGGGGCACTTGGAGAAAAAATGTTTTTGTGCCCAAAGAAAACCCCCAAAAAATACCACAAAAAAATAAAAGGGCCTGTAAATGTTTGGTGTTTCCCCCAGATCGGGGGGGCACGGTTCAATGTTTTTTGTTTACTCCCAAAAGAGTTTCTAAAAGAGGTGGCTGCAAAGATAGTGAATGCATTGGTTGTGATATTCCAAAATTCCCTAGATTCTAGAACATGCCCAGCAGATTGAAAGGTAGCAAACGTAACCCCACTATTCAAGAAAGGAGGGCAAATACGGGAAACTACAGGTCAGTTAGCCTGACATCAGTCGTCAGGAAAATGCTAGAATCCATGCAGCGCTGCCGTCTTTGGAGGCTCTTTCCCTTGCTTAAAGGGAAATGCAATGTTGCTTTGAATCCATCCTCATGCTATCTCTGTGGAGCCACGGCACCTGTGCTACGTGCATAACAGCCCCTAGTACTCTGTCAAGCCCCCTCAGAATCTTATATGTTTCAATAAGATCATCTCTCATTCTGCTAAACTCCAATGAGTATAGGTCCAACCTGCTCAACCTTTCTTCATATGACAACCCCTTCATCTCAGGAATCAACCTCGTGAACCTTCTCTGAACTGCCTCCAATGCAATTATATCCTTCCATAAGAGACCAAAACTGTACGCAGCACTCCAGGTGTGGTCTTACCAACGCACTGTACAGTTGGGAGCAGGACTTCCCTACTTTTATACTCCATCCTCCCCTTTCAATAATGGGCATCATTCCATTTGCCTTCCTGATTACTTGCTGTACCTGCGTGCTAACTTTTTGAGTTTCATGTACAAGAACCCCAAGATCCCTCTGTATTGCAACGTTTTGTAATCGCTCCCCATTTAAATAATAATTTGGGGTTTTTTTGGGCTGTGAATCTTTGGAATTCTCTATCCACAAAGGCTGTCAATGCTGAGTCATTGAGTATATTCAAGGCCGAGATCGACAGAATTTTTGAACTCGAGAGGATTACACAGGATTACGTAAGATATACGGCACAGAAACAGGCCATTCGGCCCAACCAGTCAGTCCATGCAGGCGTTTATGTTCCACTATCTTCCCTCATCTAAATCTATCAGCATAACCCTCTATTCCCTTCCCCCTCATGTGTTTGTCTATCCTCCCCTTAAATGTATCTATTCTATTTGCTTCAACCACTCCCTGGGGTAGCAAGTTCCACATTCTCACCACTCTTTGGGTAAAGAAGTTTCTTCTGAATTCCCTACTGGATTTCTTGGTGATTATCTTATATTGATGGTCTCCAGTTATGCTCTTCCCACAAGTGGAAAGATTTTCTCTGTAACCACTCTATTAACACCTTTCATAATTTTAAAGACCTCTATTAGGTCATCCCTCAGCCTTCTTTTTTCAGGAGAAAAGAGGCCCAGCCTGTTCATCCTTTCCGGATATGTATATCCTCGCATTTCTGGTATCATCCTTATAAATCTTCTCTGCACCCTCTCCAGTGCTTCCATATCTTATTTATAATATGGCGACCAGAATTGTACACAGTACTCCAGTGTGGTCTAACCAAGGTTCGATATAGGTTTAGCATAATTTCCCTACTTTTCAATTCTATACCTCTAGAAATAAACCCTAGTGCTTGGATTAATTTTTTTATGGCCTTGCTAAACTGTGTCACAACTTTTAGTGATTTGTGTATTTGTACTCTGAGATCCCTTTGTTCCTCTACCACACCTAGACTCGCACCCTCCAAGTAATAAGTGATCTCCCTATGCTTCCTACCAAAATGTAATACCTCACATTTATCTGCGTTGAATTTCATTTGCCAATTATCCCCCATTCTGCAAGTTTATTAATGTCCTCCTGTAATTTGTTGCAGTAAAAAAGGAGGGAGAGAGAAAATGGGTAATTATAGACAGGTTAGCCTGACATCAGTAGTGGGGAAAATGTTGGAATCAATCAGTAAAGATGAAATAACAGCGCATTTGGAAAGCAGTGACAGGATCCGTCCAAGTCAGCATGGATTTATGAAAGGGAAATCATGCTTGACAAATCTTCTGGAATTTTTTGAGTATGTAGCTAGTAGAGTGGACAAGGGAGAACCAATGGATGTGGTGCATTTGGACTTTCAAAAGGCTTTTGATAAGGTCCCACACAAGAGATTGGTGTGCAAAATTAAAGCACATGGTACTGGTTGGCAGACAGGAAGCAGAGAGTCGGGATAAATGGGTCCTTTTCAGAATGGCAGGCAGTGACTAGTGGAGTGCCGCAGGGCTCAGTGCTGGAACCCCAGCTATTTACAAAATACATTAATGATTTAGATGAAGGAATTGAGTGTAATATCTCCAAGTTTGCAGATGACACTAAACTGGGTGGCTATGCGAGCTGCGAGGAGGATGCTAAGAGGCTGCAGGGTGACTTGGATAGTTTAGGTGAGTGGGCAAATGCACGGCAGATGCAGTATAATGTGTGTAAATGTGGGGTTATCCACTTTGGGGGCAAAAACACGAAAACAGAATATTATCTGAATAGCGGCAGATTAGGAAAAGGGGAGGTGCAACAAGACCTGGGTGTCATGGTACATCAGTCATTGAAAGTTGGCATGCAGGTACAGCAGGCGGTGAAGAAGGCAAATGGTATGTTGGCCTTCATAGCTAGGGGTTTTGAGTATAGGAGCAGGGAGGTCTTACTGCAGTTGTACAGGGCCCTGGTGAGGCCTCACCTGGAATATTGTGTTCAGTTTTCGTCTTCTAATCTGAGGAAAGACGTTCTTGCTGTTGAAGGAGTGCAGCGAAGGTTCACCAGACTGATTCCCGGGATGGCTGGTCTGACATATGAGGAGAGATTGGATCGACTGGGCCTTTATTCACTGGAGTTTAGAAGGATGACAGGGGATCTCAAAGAAACATGTAAAATTCTGGCACTGGACAGGTTAGATGCAGGAAGAATGTTCCTGATGTTGGGGAAGTCCAGAACTAGGGGACACAATCTAAGGATAAGGGGTAAGCCATTTAGGACTGAAATGAGGAGAAAATTCTTCACTCAAGAGAGTTGTTAACCTGTGGAATTCCCTACCGCAGAGAGTTTTGATGCCAGTTCATTGGATATATTCAAGAGGGAGTTAGATATGGCCCTTATGGCTAAAGGGATCAAGGGGTATGGAGAGAAAACAGGAAAGGGGTACTGAGGTGAAAGATCAGCCATGATCTTATTGAATGGTGGTGCAGGCTCGAAGGGCCGAATGGCCTTTTCCTGCACCTATTTTCTATGTTTCTATGTTTCCTCCTCAGTGTTGATAACCCCCCAGTTTGGTGTCATCCACTAATTTAGAAATTGTGTTTTTGATTTCAAAGTCTAAATCGTTAATATGAATTGTGAACACTGATCCTTGTGGAACACCACTACCCATCTTTTGCCACTGTGAAATAGCTACCTTTTACCCCTACTATCTGCTTTCTGTCTTGAAGCCAGCTAGCTAACCTTGATCAAGGCCTTTTGAAAATTTAGATAAATTGCATCTACTGTATTACCAAAGTCTACCCTCTCTGTTACCTCTTCAAAAAATTCAATGAGGTTGGTCAAGCCAGGCTTTCCCTTTTGAAATCTATGCTGACTATTCATTTCTATATTTTTGGTTTCTAGATGCTCTTCTCTTTTAGTAGGGATTCCATTATTTTTCTTACCACCGATGTTAAGCTGACAGGTCTATAATTCCCTGATCATGTCCTATCTCCCTTCTTAAACATAGGTATTACGCTAGCTATCCACCAGTCCACCTTTTTCTAACGAATGATTAAATATGTGTAGTAATGCCTCTGCTATAAGAACATAAGATCATAAGAAATAGGAACAGGGATTGGCCATACGGCCCCTCGAGCCTGCTCCGCCATTCAATAACATCTTGGCTGATCTGATCATGGACTCAGCCCCCGCCCGCTCCCCATAACCCCTTATCGTTTAAGAAACTGTCTATTTCTGTCTTAAATTTATTCAATGTCCCAGCTTCCACAGCTCTCTGAGGCAGCGAATTCCATAGATTTACAATCCTCTGTGAGAAGAAATTTCTCCTCATCTCTGTTTTAAATGGGCGGCCCCTTATTCTAAGATCATGCCCTCTAGTTCTAGTCTCCCCCATCAGTGGAAACATCCTCTCTGCATCCACCTTGTCAAGCCCCCACATAATCTTTTTTGTTTCGGTAAGATCACCTCTCATTCTTCTGAATTCCAATGAGTAGAGGGCTAACCTACTCAATCTTTCCTCATAAGTCAACCTCCTCATCCCCGGAATCAACCTAGTGAACTTTCTCTGAACTGCCTCCAAAGCAAGTATATCCTTTCGTAAATATGGAAACCAAAACTGCACGCAGTATTCCAGGTCTGGCCTCACCAATACCTTATATAACTGTAGCAAGACTTCCCTGCTTTTATACTCCATCCTTTGCAATAAAGGCCAAGATACCATTGGCCTTCCTGATCACTTGTGTACCTGCCTAGCATCCTTTTGTGTTTCATCACAAGTACCCTCAGGTCCCGCTGTACTGCGGCACTTTGCAATCTTTTTCCATTTAAATAATTACTTGCTCTTTGATTTTTTTTCTGCCAAAGGGCATGACCTAATCCTTGTAGATTTTCAAAAGGCCTTCGATAAGGTACCCTATAATAGACTGAGGATCAAGGTTAGCTAGCTGGCTTCCCCAGATTCTTTTAAAATGCGTGGATGCATTCCATCTGGACCAGGGGTTTTTTCCTCTTTGAGTTTGATTAATTTATTTAATATATCGTCTCTTTTTATTTTAAATGCATTTATCTCATTACTAACCTCATCATTCAATATCATGTCCACCTGTTCTATCTCCCTGGTAAATATTGAAGCAAAATTATTATTTAATATTTTTGCCATCTCTCTATTATTACCTGTGGTATTATCTTGTCTATCCCTTAATGGCCCTATTCCCATCCCAACCTTCCTTTTTTATTGATGTGCCTGTAAAATATTTTGCTATTTTGTTTTATGTTCCTTGATAATTTAATTTTATAACTCGTATTTGCCTTCCTAATTGTTTTTTTTTTACTTCTCCCCTAATCTCTTCATATTCTCCCTTATCATCCACTCCACTGCTATGTACTTAATGTATGCCACTTTCCTTACCCTCAATATATCCCTTATATTCATCCATGGAGTCTCATTATTGTTTAGTTTGTTCTTTCCTTTTAGTGGAATATATTGTTCCTACACTCTATTGAACACGGTTTTAAATGTTTCCCATTGCTGTTCTACATCGTTGTTTGCCAATATTGTTGCCCATTTTATTTTCCCAAGTTCTATTCTCAGCCCCTCAAAATCAGCTTTCCTCCAAACTATTAGCCTGCTTTTCTCATATGTATGTCCTCCTCAATTATCATCTTAAAGCGTATTATATTATGGGCACTATTGCCTAGATGTTCCCCTACTTTTACGTCTCTTATGTGTTCTGGTAGAGGAATCAAGGGATATGTGGAACGGGCAGGAAAGTGGAGTTGAGGTTGAAGATCAGCCATGATCTTATTGAATGGCGAGCAAGAGGGGCCATATAGCAAGAGGGGCTCTTGCTTCTAATTCTTATGTTCTTAATCTATGAGTTTCCTGTCATCCTGTCCCTCCATACAGCATATTGGACAAGCGGGCACAGCTCTCAGAATATAACTTTCAGCAGTTGATGTTGGAAGGCCTGATTGAGCCAGGTGAGATGGTGATACACGCTATGGAGAGCATGGTGCGAGTTTGCCTCCTCCAGGTGGTCTCACGTCACTAGTGTCTGGAGTGTGGCGGGGCCCGAAGAGGAATGCTCCTCCATGAGGATGGCGAGGTTGCTCTCCAACCCCCCGATTACAGTAAATGATCATAGATAAAGTTACTCACCCTGGGCACAGGAGGCCTCTTCGACGTTCCCTGTGACCTGAAAGAATTAAGTCAACGCGTCAGTCCCGCAATACTGATGAACAACAACACCGCCGTTTATCGAGCCGATCCTCACCTGCTCATGTCCTTTGGTGCTGCTGCAACGGTGAAGCGCTGAGAACCAAGTCAGAGGCGTGCGGGAAGCGGCGGTGTCTCAGGAAACCATTTCACTGAGGCCCGGATTCAATCGCTTCTGCCCAGCTCTGCTCCTGCGCGGCCACCCTCGAAACCCTTTCCCAACCAAGCCACACAAAGCCGCTCCCTGGTAACCGCCGCGGCGTTTCCGGGGCAACCGCTGCCGAACGCGTTCCACTGGTTGTGTGCATGCATCAGTCTGCAGCGTGAGCGGCTCTGTGCCACTACCTCTTCACTAACTTTTGCTAGTTCAGTGGCAAGTTTCCCACTTTGTGTTTTGCTTGCACGCACCGTATAATGTACAACGTGTATAATGTTACAGAACTGTCTCATCTGAATCATAACTTAATTTGTTTGCAAAATATTATTTATTTTTAATAACTTTCACTCTTACAAATAAACATAGCTTAATTCGTTTCATATTTTTGCAATTTGAATCCCGGATCCCCTACGGATCACACAACGGCCCCCATCCACTAAAACACAAACGTGCAGTAAAATGCAAGAAGAAGTAGGCCGCAGAGTGTTTATGCACTGCAATAATAATAAAACAAATCATATCACAATATACCACACGAAAACGAAACAACTTATTTGTCTGGGGCCCCTAAGCACAGGTCCTGTACTAATCCTGTCTCATTCGTAATCATAAATATCACTTAAACATTTACTGGATGTTGACAGCCCTGTAATTGCTGGGATGGATCGGTTTTGCCAGTGGATTAACAATCACTGCCCCCCTACATTTACCTCCAGAATGCTCACTCACGAACAAGGCCCTTGCCTTCCATGACCTTATTATGGACAATTGCATTGACATCTTGATTTCCACAGAAACTTGGCTCACGAGTGACGACACCGTTCCCGTACTGAAACCTGACTATATTTCCACTATCTACCCTATCGATATTTCTGCAGTGGCGGTGTGATCCTTATCACCAAATCACACCTTGGATTCTTCCCCTGCTCCCCGGTACCTTCGAGCACTTCACCTTTTTCATTCCTCTCACCCCCTTTAAAATCCTCATTCTCCATCGCCCCGGCAAGTTCCAATCCATGTTACTCATTGAGATAACAGCAATAACAACTTGTATTTATATAGTGCCTTTAAAGAACATAAGAAATAGGAGCAGGACTATGCCATATGGCCCCTCGAACCAACTCTGCCATTCAATCACATTATGGATAAACTGATCTAGACCTCAACTCCACTTTCCTGCCTGTTCCCAATAACCCTTGAATCACCTATAGTTCAAGAATCTGTCTATCTCAGCCTTCAATACATTCAATGACTCAGCCTCCACAGCTCTCTGGGTTAGAGAATTCCAAAAATTCACGACCCTCTGAGAGAAGAAATTCTCCTTATCTCCATCTTAAATGGGTGACCTCTTATTCTGAAACTATGGCCCCTAGTTCTAGATTATCCCATGAGGGGAAACATCCTCTCAGCATCTACCGTCAAGCCCCGTCAGAATCTTATAGATTTTAATAAGGTCACCTAAACTCATAGAAAACATAGAAAATAGGTGCAGGAGTAGGCCATTCGGCCCTTCGAGCCTGCACCACCATTCAATGAGTTCATGGCTGAACATGCAACTTCAGTACGCCATTCCTGATTTCTCGCCATACCTCTTGATCCCCCAAGTAGTAAGGACTACATCTAACTCCTTTTTGAATATATTTAGTGAATTGGCCTCAACAACTTTCTGTGGTAGAGAATTCCACAGGTTCACCACTCTCTGGGTGAAGAAGTTTCTCCTCATCTCGATCCTAAATGGCTTACCCCTTATCCTTAGACTGTGACCCCTGGTTCTGGACTTCCCCAACATTGGGAACATTCTTCCTGCATCTAACCTGTCTAAACCTGTCAGAATTTTAAACGTTTCTATGAGATCCCCTCTCATTCTTCTGAACTCCAGTGAATACAAGCCCAGTTGATCCAGTCTTTCTTGATATGTCAGTCCCGCCATCCCGGGAATCAGTCTGGTGAACCTTTGCTGCACTCCCTCAATAGCAAGAATGACCTTCCTCAAGTTAGGAGACCAAAACTGTACACAATACTCCAGGTGTGGCCTCACCAAGGCCCTGTACAACTGTAGCAACACCTCCCTGCCCCTGTACTCAAATCCCCTCGTTATGAAGGCCAACATGCCATTTTCTTTCTTAACCGCCTGCTGTACCTGCATGCCAACCTTCAATGACTGATGTACCATGACACCCAGGTCTCGTTGCACCTCCCCTTTTCCTAATCTGTCACCATTCAGATAATAGTCTGTCTCTCTGTTTTTACCACCAAAGTGGATAACCTCACATTTATCCACATTATACTTCATCTGCCATGCATTTGCCCACTCACCTAACCTATCCAAGTCACTCTGCAGCCTCATAGCAACTCCAATGAGTAAAGGTCCAAACTGCTCAATATTTCCTCCTAAGACAACCCCTTCATCCCAGGAATCAACCTAGTGAATCTTCTGTGAACTGTCTCCAATGCAAGTATCTCCATTTTTAAATAAGGAGAACAAAACTACGCAGTACTCTAAGTGTGGTCTCATTACGTCGTGTACAGCAGTAGCAAAACTTCCCTACGTTTATACTCCATCCACCTTACAATAAAAGCCAACGGGCTGAAATTCAGGCTCCCGATAAGGCCCATTATCATCGGAATGCGGCTGCCAGGCGGCGGAATCCAATGGCCATCGATTTCTGGTATATTGGCTGCCGCCAGCCAAATTCAGCAGGGTTTTTTTTCTGATGGTCCCCACTTCTGCCCCGCTGCTGTCAAGCAGCTGTAAGTGCATCATTAGTGTGCGCACCACCGGGATCCCCCCACCTCCATCGATATTCAGGCTGAAAAATCTAATGCCCGCCAAGCGGTGCCCCCAACAGCTTTTTCTGTCGGTGCACATTTCATTCCCTCTGGGAGCCCTGGCTGCGTGGCAACCCCCTCTTGGGTACCAAGCCGTTGGCCCAGCTGTAACCCTCCCTGGTGGCCCAGTGGCCAATCAGTGCAGCGAAGGTTCACCAGACTGATTCCTGGGATGGCTGAATTGACATATGAGGAGAAACTGGGTCGACTGGGCCTTTATTCACTGGAGTTTAGAAGGATGAGAGGGGATCTCATAGAAACATATAACATTCTGACGGGACTGGACAGGTTAGATGCAGGTAGAATGTTCCCAATGTTGGGGAAGTCCAGAACCAGGGGACACAGTATAAGGATAAGGGGTAAGCCATTTAAGACTGAGATGAGGAGAAACTTCTTCACTCAGAGAGTTGTTAACCTGTGGAATTCCCTACCGCAGAGAGTTTTGATGCCAGTTCATTGGATATATTCAAGAGGGAGTTAGATATGGCCCTTATGGCTAAAGGGATCAAGGGGTATGGAGAGAAAGCAGGAAAGGGGTACTGAGGTGAATGATCAGACATGATCTTACCGAATGGCCTTCTCCCGCACCTATTTTCTATGTTTCTATGTAAATCTGTGTCAGAACAGTGGGAGGCGTTCAAGGAGGAAGTCCTGAGGGTACAGAGCAAGTATGTTCCCTTAAAAAGAGGGTGGGACTAACTAATCTAGGATGTCAAGGGACAGAAGGATAAGATAAAGAAAAAAGGGAAAGCTTATGACAGATTCCGAGATCTCAATACTGCAGAGATTCTAGAGGAGTATAAGAAATGCAATTAAAAAAGATATCAGGAAAGCAAAGAGAGAGCATGAAATTATGTTGGCAAGTAAAACAGGGAAAACCCAAAGATGTTTTATAAATACATTAAGAGCAAGAGGATAACTACAGAAAAAGTGGGGCCTATTAGAGACCATAAATACTTTGCATCTGTTTTACAAAAGAGAGGGGCGATGCAGACTTTGTAATGAGGGAAGTGGAGTGAAATATTAGATGAGATAAACATAGTGAGAGAGGAAGTATTAATGGGCTTAGCAGCTTTGAAAGTGGATAAATCCCCAGGCCCAGATTAAATATATCCCAGGCTGTTAAGAGAAGCAAAAGAAGAAATAGCAGAGGCTCTGACCACCATTTTCCAGTCCTCTCTGGCTCCAGATGAGGTGCCAGAGGACTGGAGTACTGCTACTGTTGTACGTTTGTTTAAAAAGAGAGAAAGGGACAGACTAAGTAATTACAGGCCAGTCAGCCTAACCTCAGTGGTGGAAAAATTATTGGAAAAAATCCTGAGGGACAGGATAAATCTTCATTTGGAAAGACATGGACAGTCAGCATGGATTTAAGGGAAGTTTCGTGTCTGACTTACTTGATTGAATTTTTCGAGGAGGTAACCAGGTGGGTTAATGAGGGCAGTGCGTATGATGTAATGTATAAAGATTTTAGCAAAGTTTTTCATAAGGTCCCACATGGCAGTGTAATGTAGCCAAGTTTGCTGATGATACAAAGATGGGAGCAAAGCAATGTGTGAGGAGGACACAAAAAATCTTCAAAAGGACATAGGCAGGCTAAGTGAGTGGGCAAGAATTTGGCAGGTGAAGTATAATGTTGGAAAGTGTGAGGTCATGCACTTTGGCAGAAAAAAAATCAAAGAGCAAGTTATTATTTAAATGGAGAAAAATTGCAAAGTGCTGCAGTACAGTGGGACCTTGGGGAACTTATGCATGAAACACAAAAGGTTAGTATGCAGGTACAGCAACTAATCAGGAAGGCCAATGGAATCTTGGCCTTTGTTGCAAAGGGTGTGGAGTATAAAAGCAGGGAAGTCTTGCCACAGTTATATAGGGAATTAGTGAGGCCACACCTGGAATATTGCGTACAGTTTGGTTTCCATATTTACGAAAGGATATACTTTCTTTGGAGGCAGTTCAGAGAAGGTTCACTAGGTTGATTCCGAAGATGAGGGGATTGACTTATGAGGAAAGGTTGAGAAGGTTGGGCCTCTGCTCATTGGAGTTCAGAAGAATGAGAGGTGATCTTATTGAAACGTATAAGATTATGAGGAGGCTTGACAGGGTGGATGCAGGGAGGATGTTTCCACTGATAGGGGAGTCTAGAACTAGAGGGCATAATCTTAGAATAAGGGGCCGCCCATTTAAAACAGAGATGAGGAGGAATTTCTTCTCTCAGAGGGTTGTAAATCTGTGGAATTCACTGCCTCAGAGAGTTGTGGAAGCTGGGACATTGAATAAATTTAAGACAGAGATAGACAGCTTCTTAACTGTTAAGGGATTAAGGGATTATGAGGCAGGAAAATGGACCTGAGCCCATGATCGGATCAGCATGATCGTATTAAATGGTGGAGCAGGCTCGAGCGGCCGTACGGGCTACTCCTGCTCCTATTTCTTATGTTCTTATGTTCTTAAGAAAGCTGCAGATTGCAGGAAGATATCAATGTACTGGTCAGGTAAGCGGAACAATGGCAAATGGAATTCAATCCGGATAAGTGTGAGGTAATGCATTTGGGGAGGTCTAACAAGACAAGGGAATACACATTAAATGGTACAATACTAAAAAGTGTAGAGGAACAAAGGGACTTTGGAGTGCAGGTCCACAGATCCCGAAAGGTAGCAGGTCAGGTTGGTAAGATGGTTAAGAAGCCATATGGAATACTTGCCTTATTAGTCAAGGCATGGAATACAAGAGCAAGGACGTTATGCTTGAACTGTATAAAACATTGGTCAGGCCGCAGCTGGAGTACTGTGTGCAGTTCTGGTCACCACATTACAGGAAAGATGTGATTGTACTGCAAAGGGTGCAGAGGAGATTTACAAGAATGTCGCCTGGACTGGAGAATTTTGGCCATGAGGAAAGATTAGAGATGCTAGGTCTGTTTCCTTTGGAACAGAGGAGGCTGAAGTAAAACCTGATTGAGGTGTATAAAATTATGAGGGGCCTGGATAGAGTGGATAGGCAGGACCTGTTTTACTTGGCAGAGGGATCAACAACCAGGAGACATAGAATTAATGTAATTGGGGGGAGGTTTAAAGGAGATATGAGGGGAAATTTCATCATCCAGAGGGTAGTGGGGGTCTCGAACTCACTGCCTGAAAGGGTGGTAAAGGCAGAAAGCCTCACCACATTTTAAAAAGTATTTGGATGTGTCATAATCTACAGGGCTATGGACCAAGAGATGGAAAGTGAGATTAGACTGAATAGCTCTTGATCAGCCAGCGCGGACTTGGTGGGCCAAACTGGCCTCCTTCTGTACTGTAAATTTCTATATTTCTATGTTTCTAAGACCTGAATATCGATCAAGAGTCGACCTGTTCTGCGACGGCGGTATAAGCACTTAAAAAACGGTACTTGCGTCAGCTTTCTGACGGGCCTGAATTTCAGCCCCTAACATTCCATTTGCTTTCCTAATTACTTGCTGCACCTGCATGCTAACTTTCTGTGTTTGACATATGAGGACACCAGATCCCTCTGTTCTGCAGCGTTCTGTAGTCTATCTCCATTTCAATAATATTTTGCTTTTGATTCTTCCTACCGAAGTGGATAACCTCACATTTTCCCACATTATTTTCCATCTGCCAAATTTTTGCCCAGTCGCTTCACCTATCGATATCCCTTTGCATCCGCTTTGTGTTCTCCTGACAACTTGCTTTCCCACCTATCTTTGTATCATCAGTGAATTTGGCTACAATACAGTCGGCCCCTTCATCCAAGTTTTAATATAGATTGTAAATTGTAAATTGTTGCGGCCACAGCACTGATCCCTATGGCACTCCATTAGTTACAGTTTGCCAATCTGAAAATGACCTATTTTTCCCAACTCTCTATTTTCTGTTCGTTAGCCAATCCTCTATCCATGCTAAGATATTACCCAACCCCGTGAGCTCTTATCTTGTGTAGTAATCTTTTATGCGACACCTTAACAAATGCCTTTTGGAAATCCAAAATCCCTTTATCCATACTGCTCGTTACATCCTCAAAGAACTCTAATAAATTTGTCAAACACAATTTCCTTATCATAAAACTATGTTGATTCTGCTTGATTGTATTATGATTTTCTAAATGTCCTGCTCCATCTATTGCTGACGTAGTAAATCTTCCGAAGGTGCTTCACAGAAGTATTATAAGTCAAAAAATAATTGACACTGAGTCACGTAAGGAGAAATTAGGGCAGATGACCAAAAGCTTGGTCAAAGAGCTGGGTTTTAAGGAGCGTCTTAAAGGAAGAAAGAGAGATAGGGAGGCAGAGAGGTTTAAGGAGGGAATTACAGAGCTTAGGGTCTAGGCAACAGAAGGCATGGCCACTAATGGCTGAGTGATTATAATCAGGGATGCTCAAGAGGCCAGAATTAGAGGAGCACAGATATCTCGAGAGGTTGTGAGACTGAAGAAGATTATAGAGATAGGGAGGGGCGAGACCATGGAGGGATTTGAAAACAAGGATGAGAATTTTGAAATCGAGGCATTGCTTAACTGGGAGCCAAAGTCATCATCATCCTAGGTGGTCCCTCGAATGTGGATGACTTGCTTCCACGAGTTCACAGGTGTTTTGACGAAGGACCCGATGTTCCAGTCCTGAACTCCAATTGAAGGGGTGGAAGATGCCTGTGCGTGAATTTTTTTAACGTGTGGTGATCATTGCACACCAGCCACCACATGGGCTTGACAAAGCTAGGCCTTTATCCAGTAGCAAGGCAGCAGAGCAGGTCTCCAGTCATTCTGGGAACCAATGTAGGTCAGCGAGCACAGGGGTGATAGGTGAACAGGACTTGGTGTGAGTTAGGACATAAGCAGCAGAACTTTGGATATCATCAAATTTAAGTAGGGTAGAATGCAGAAGGCCAACTAGAAGTGCGTTGGAATAGTCAATTCTAGAGGTAATAAAGGCATGGATGAGGGTTTCAGCAGCGAAAGGGCTGAAGCAAGGGCGGAGATGGGCAATGTTATGGAGGTGGAAATAGGTGGTCTTAGTTAAATCACGGATTTGTGGTCGGAAGCTCATCTCAGGGTCAAATATGACACCAAGGTTTCGAACAGTGTGGTTCAGCCTCAGATAGATGTTAAGGAGAGGGATGGAATCAGTGGCTAAGAAATGGAGTTTGTGAGCAGTAAGAAACCTTGTCATTGTTGCTAAATTAAATTAATTTAAGAGTTAATTCATGGCAGGAGAGCCCAGATCCATGTCATGCTCCTCCTGTGCTATGTGGGAAATCAGGGACGCTTCCAGTGTCCCTGACTGCTATGCGTGCGGGAAGTGTATCCAGCTGCAGCTCCTGACAGACCGCATTGCGGCACTGGAGCTGCGCATGGACTCACTCTGGAGCATCCGCAATGCTGAGGTTGTCGTGAATAGCACGTTAAGTGAGTTGGTCACACCGCAGGTAAAGGTTAATCAGGCAAATAGGAAATGGGTGACCATCAGGCAGAGCAGTGGAAGGAAGGTAGTGCAGGGATCCCCTGTGGTCATCTCCCTCCAAAACAGATACACTGTTTTGGGTACTGTTGGGGGAGATGACTCATTAGGGGAAGGCAGCAACAGCAAAGTTCATGGCACCAAGGGTGGCTCTCCTGCACAGGAGGGCAGGAAAAAGAGTGGGAGAGCTATAGTGGTAGGGGATTCTATTGTAAGGGGAATATATAGGCATTTCTGCGGCCGCAATCGAGACTCCAGGATGGTATGTTGCCTCCCTGGTGCAAGAGTCAAGGATGTCTCGGAGTGGCTGCAGGGCATTTTGGAGGGGGAGGGTGAACAGCCAGTTGTCGTGGTGCATATAGGTACCAAAGATATAGGTAAAAAATGGGATGAGGTCCTACAAGCTGAAATTATGGAACTAGGAGTTAAATTAAAAAGTAGGACCTCAAAGGTAGTAATCTCAGGATTGCTACCAGTGCCATGTGCTAGTCAGAGTAGAAATAGCAGGATAGTTAAGATGAATATGTGGCTTGAGGAATGGTGCAAGAAGGAGGGATTCAAATTCCTGGGACATTGGAACCGATTCTGGGGCAGGTGGGACCAGTACAAACCTAACGGTCTGCACCTGGGCAGGACCAGAACCAATGTCCTAGGGGGAGTGTTTGCTAGTGCTGTTGGGGAGGGTTTAAACTAATATGGCAGGGGGATGGGAATATGTGCAGGGAGACAGATGAAAGTAAAATGGGGGCAGAAGCAAAAGGTAGAAAGGAGATAAGGAAAGGTGGAGGGCAGAGAAATCAAAGGCAAAAATCAAAAGGGGCCACATTACAACATAATTCGAAAAGGACAAAGAGTGTTAAAAAAACAAGCCTGAAGGCTCTGTGTCTCAATGCGAGGAGTATTCGTAACAAGGTGGATGAATTAACTGCGCAGATAGCTGTTAGCGGATATGATGTAATTGGGATTACAGGGACATGGCTCCAGGGTGACCAAGGCTGGGCACTCAACATCCAGGGCTATTCAATATTCAGGAAGGATAGACAGAAAGGAAAAGGAGGTGAGGTAGCGTTGCTGGTTAAAGAGATTAACGCAATAGTAAGGAAGGACATTAGCTTGGATGATGTTGAATCTGTATGGGTAGAGCTGCAGAATACCAAAGGGCAAAAAACGCTAGTGGGAGTTGTGCACAGACCACAAACAACGGTAGTGAGGTTGCGGATGGCATCAAACAGGAAATTAGGGATGCGTACAATAAAGGTACCGCAGTTATCATGGGTGAATTTAATCTACATATAGATTGGGCTAACCAAACTGGTAGCAACATGGTGGAGGAGGATTTCCTGGAGTGCATAAGGGATGGTTTTCTAGACCAATATGCCGAGGAACCAACTAGAGAACTAGACTGGGTCATATGAAATGAGAGAGGATTAACTAGCATTATTGTTGTGCAAGGCCCCTTGGGGAAGAGTGACCATAATATGGTAGAATTCTTCATTAAGATGGAGAGTGACACAGTTAATTCAGAGACTAGTGTCCTGAACTTAAAGAAAGGTAACTTCGATGGTATGAGATGTGAATTGGCTAGAATAGACTAGCGAATGATACTCAAAGAGTTGACGGTGGATAAGCAATGGCAGACATTTAAAGATCACATGGATGAACTTCAACAATTGTACATCCCTGTCTGGCGTAAAAATAAAACGGGGAAGGTGGCTCAACCGTGGCTAACAAGGGAAATTAGGGATAGTGTTAAATCCAAGGAAGAGGCATATAAATTGGCCAGAAAAAGCAGCAAACCTTTATAATTCAGTAGAGGAGGACAAAGGGTTTAATTAGGAGGGGGAAAATAGAGTATGAGAGTAAGCTTGCAGGGAACATAAAAACTGACTGCAAAAGCTTCTATAGATATGTGAAGAGAAAACGATTAGTGAAGACAAAAGTAGGTCACTTGCAGTCAGAATCAGGTGAATTTATAATGGGAACAAAGAAATGGCAGACCAATTGAACAAATACTTTGGTTCTGTCTTCACTAAGGAAGACACAAATAACCTTCCGGAAATACTACGGGACGAGGGTCGAGCGAGAAGGAGGAACTGAAGGAAATCCTTATTAGTCAGGAAATTGTGTTAGGAGAATTGATGGGATTGAAGGCCGCTAAATCCCCAGGGCCTGATAGTCTGCATCCCAGAGTACTTAAGGAAGTGTCCCCAGAAATAGTGGATGCATTGGTGATCATTTTCCAACATTCTATAGACTCTGGATCAGTTCCTATGGATTGGAGGGTAGCTAATCTAACCCCTCTTTTTAAAAAAGGAGGGAGAGAGAAAACAGGGAATTATATCCTGACATCGGTGGTGGGGAAAATGTTGGATTCAATTATTAAAGATGTAATAGCAGCGCATTTGGAAAGCAATGACAGGATCGGTCCAAGTCAGCATGGATTTATGAAAAGGAAATCATGCTTGACAAATCTTCCAGAATTTTTTGAGGATGTAACTAGTAGAGTGGGCAAGGGAGAACCAGTGGATGTGGTGTATTTGGACTTTCAAAAAGCTTTTGACAAGGTCCCACACAAGAGATTAGTGTGCAAAATTAAAGCACATGTTATTGGGGATAATGTATTGACGTGGATAGAGAACTGGTTGGTAGACAGGAAGCAAAGAGTAGGAATAAACTGGTCCTTTTCAGAATGGCAGCCAGTGACTAGTGTTGTACCGCAAGGTTCATTGCTGGGCCCCCAGCTATTTACAATATACATTAATGATTTGGATGAAGGAATTGAATGTAATATCTCCAAGTTTGCAGATGATACTAAGCTGGGTGGCATTGTGAGCTGTGAGGAGGATGCTAAGAGGCTGCAGGGTGACTTGGACAGGTTAGGTGAGTGGGCAAATGCATGGCAGATGCAGTATAATGTGGATAAATATGACGTTATCCACTTTGGTGGCAAAAACAGGGAGGCAGAATATTATCTGAATGGTGACAGATTAGGAAAAGGGGAGGTGCAACGAGACCTGGGTGTCAGAGTACATCAGTCATTGAAAGTTGGCATGCAGGTACAGCAGGTGGTGAAGAAGGCAAATGGCATGTTGGCCTTCATATCGAGAAGATTTGAGTATAGGAACAGGGAGATCTTTCTGCAGTTGTACAAGGCCTTGGTGAGGCCACACCTTGAGTATTGTGTGCAGTTTTGGTCTCCTCGTCTGAGGAAGGACATTGTTGCTATTGAGGGAGTGCAACAAAGGTTCACCAGACTGATTCCCGGGATGGCAGGACTGACATATGAAGAAAGAGTGGATCGACTAGGCTTATATTCACTGGAATTTAGAAGAATGGGAGGGGATCTAATAGAAACATATAAAATTGGACAGGTTAGATTCATGAAGAATGTTCCCGATGTTGGGGAAGCCCAGAACCAGGGGTCACAGTCTAAGGATAAGGGGTAAGCCATTTAGGACCGAGATGATGAGAAACTTGTTGGGGAAATTGATGGGATTGAAGGCTGATAAATCCCCGGGGCCTGATTGTCTGCATCCCAGAGTACTTAAGGAGGTTACCCTAGAAATAGTGGATGCATTGGTGATCATTTTCCAACAGTCTATCGACTCTGGATCAGTTGCTATGGACTGGAGGGTAGCTAATGTAACACCACTTTTTAAAAAAAGGAGGGAGAGAGAAAACGGGTAATTATAGACCGGTTAGCCTGACATCAGTAGTGGGGAAAATGTTGGAATCAATTATTAAGGATGAAACAGCAGCGCATTTGGAAAGTAGTGACAGGATCGGTCCAAGTCAGCATGGATTTATGAAAGGGAAATCATGTTTGACAAATCTTCTGGAATTTTTTGAGGATGTAACTAGTAGAATGGACAAGGGAGAACCAGTGGATGTGGTATATTTGGACTTTCAAAAGGCTTTTGACAAGGTCCCACACAAGAGATTGGTGTGCAAAATCAAAGCACATGGTATTGGGGGTAATATACAGGCGTGGATAGGGAACTGGTTGGCAGACAGGAAGCAGAGAGTCGGGATAAACGGGTCCTTTTCAGAAAGGCAGGCAGTGACGAGTGGAGTGCCGCAGGGCTCAGTGCTGGGACCCCAGCTCTTTATAATATACATAAATGATTTGGATAAAGGAATTGAGTGTAATATCTCCAAGTTTGCAGATGATACTAAACTGGGTGGTGTGAGCTGTGAGGGGGATGCTAGGAGGCTGCAGGGTGACTTGGACTGGTTAGATGAGTGGGCAAATGCATGGCAGATACAGTATAATGTGGATAAGTGTGAGGTTATCCACTTTGGGGACAAAAACGTGAAGACAGAATATTATCTGAATGGCGGCAGATTAGGAAAAGGGGAGGTGCAACAAGACCTGGGTGTCATGGTTCATCAGTCATTGAAAGTTGGCATAAAGGTACAGCAGGCGGTGAAGAAGGCAAATGGTATGTTGGCCTTCATAGCTAGCGGGTTTGAGTATAGGAGCAGGGAGGTCTTACTGCAGTTGTACAGGGCCTTGGTGAGGCCTCACCTGGAATATTGTGTTCAGTTTTGGTCTCCTAATCTGAGGAAGGACATTCTTGCTATTGAGGGAGTGCAGCAAAGGTTCACCAGACTGATTCCCGGGATGGCAGGACTGACATGTGAGGAGAGTCTGGATCAACTGGGCCTTTATACACTGGAGTTTAGAAGGATGAGAGTGGATCTCATAGAAACATATAAGATTCTGATGGGACGGGACAGGTTAGATGCGGGTAGAATGTTCCCGATGTCGGGGAAATCTAGAACCAGGGGACACAGTCTTAGGATAAGGGGTAGGCCATTTAGGACTGAGATGAGGAGAAACTTCTTCACTCAGAGAGTTGTTAACCTGTGGAATTCTCTGCCGCAGAGAGCTGTTGATGCCAGTTCATTGGATATACTCAAGAGGGAGTTAGATATGGCCCTTATGGCTAAGGGGATCAAGGGGTATGGAGAGAAAGCAGGAAAGGGATACCGAGGGAATGATCTTATTGAATGGTGGTGCAGGCTTGAAGGGCTGAATGGCCTACTCCTGCACCTATTTTCTATGTAAGACACCACCATCAGATCTATGAGGATAACAAGGCTTTAGAAATTAAAAATGAATCCCTGATCTGACAACTTGAGGACGCCAGGTGGCCTTGAGGGAATTACTCGAGAAATCCCCTTTGGCGAGCGCCGACCATACTAAATGCAAATTACAAATCATGGAATTGAAGGGAAAATAGGGGAGACAAATGACAACTTTTGCAGCCATAAGTCGCCTTAAACCCAGGAATCCCATTACTAATTGAGATGATCTAACAAGAAAAGCCCAGTGCAATAATAACCCCATCTGTGAAAATAGTCCCTCAATCTCTGTGTATCCCCTTCCCTATCCAGGACAAACTGCCCTGGTAGAATCTAAGCAGGATATAGTCACTACACCCACTGCCCCGGTAGAAACAAAGCAGGTTGAGATAGTCACTGCTATCACACGATTTGGGGACCCTACATTTTCGGATGATGAATTTAATGATACCTCCTCTGTAGCCTACAACTTTCTTCCAAATGAGGAAATATCTACTACCAGCAGAAGTTTGACTCCGCCGGAGTGCAAAGCACTGGCCGAAGACTTGGGTCAAATAAACTGGGGGATGAACACAGTTGCCCTAACAAGTGACTGGGGTGATTTCTGTCACTGTCACCCCGAGTTAGAATTGAAAGACTTAAAGCAAATTCTGTTGGAAAGTGCCTCACGGTAACTCAAGGCATAACTCCCATGAAAAATCTATGATAAAAGTAAGGGTTGGTGGAATGTCATGGATGAAATTTGTAACCGTTTGGGCATGAAATCAGTCAATTTTACCCGCTCAGCTGGGGAAGCCCGGCAGAGGCTAACGAACATCCCGTGGCCTTTGCAAATCTATTTATGATTTGTACGACCAGTCCCAGGTAAACCGTGATGGACAAGGGTTTTGGGAAACTGAGGGATTTGAACTGACATTCATCAATGGTCTCTTACTTGGGACATTCTTGGTATTATCATCCATCAGGGAACCCCGTGGGCTGATCTGTTGGACTGTTGCACTTGAGCTTGGGAATGCATTAAATCGCCCCTCACCCCTACTGAGTCCAAAATTTTGGCGGTGGAGGGTCCTCTGATTCCACAGGCCCCTCCCCAGTCAGGAGACAGACGTAACTTAATTTGTTATAACTGTTATAAGCTCACGAATGCCGCTACAGTCGCTGTCCAAATAATGGCCCACATTACCAACTCCCAATCCGTGAATCTTACGGGCCTGATTTCAACTCTGTGCAGCAGTTGCAGCCATGAAACGCGATCAGACAAGGGGGCAAAACGTTTTGTCTGTTACTCGTAGTGGAGCTGCGCTCCCAGACTCACGGCCCCAGTGACGGCCACTGGCCTCTGCGGTGACCAAGTCTTCTCCTGTCTGGTACAGGGACGATGGATGACCCTTTGTCCAGGCCACTAATCATGGAGGCTGCCACCATGATTTGCTAATGGATTCCAGTTACAGAATGGCATTCAGTAGAAAACATCAGAAATTGAAAATCAGCTTATGGAAGAAAGGATAGAATAGTTACAATGAAATAGAGAGAAGAGGGACGATCATGTCTCTTTTCTGATGCTCTACAGCTTTTTTTCAGTGTGAATTTTGATGGCTTTTTATAAAGCATGTTTGAATGTTTAAAAAAGCTACAGTATTCCTTTTGTCTGAAAGCTGTCTTTAAAAAAAATGACTGTTATATTTGTTTTAGTTCCACCCACTTTTCTGTACAGAGCTAAAAGCCATTTAACCCTTTGTCTTGGTATTAAGAAGTTTACATAAGAACGTAAGAAATAGGAGCTGGAGTAGGCCATTTGGCCCCTTGAGCCTGTTCCGCCATTCAATAAGATCATGGCTGATCTGACCATGGACTCAGCTCCACTTCCCTGCCTGCTCTCCATAACCTTTTATTCCCTTATCGCTCAAAAATCTGTCTATCTCTGCCTTAAATATATTCAATGACCCAGCCTCCACAGTTTTCTGGGGCAGAGAATTCCATAGATTTATAACCCTCTGAGAGAAGAAATTTCTCCTCATCTCAATTTTAAATGGGCGGGCCCTTATTCTGAGACTATGTCCCCTAGTTTTAGTTTCCCCTATGAGTGGAAATATCCTCTCTGCATCCACCTTGTCGAGCCCCCTCATTATCTTATATGTTTCGATAAGATTACCTCTCATTCTTCTGAACTCCAATGAGTGTAGTCAACCCCCTCATCTCCGGAATCAACCAAGTGAAACTTCTCTGAACAGCCTCCAATGTAAGTATATCCTTCCTGAAATACGGATACCAAAATGTACGCAGTACTCCAGGTGTGGCCTTACCAATACCCTGTACAGTTGTAGCAGGATTTCTCTGCTTTTATACTCTATCCCCCTTGCAATAAAGGCCAACATTCCATTTGCCTTCCTGATTACTTGCTGTATCTGCATACTAACTTTTTCTGTTTCATGCACAAAGATTTTAAGAATGTGTGAAAATATTTGAGTTAAGCTGGTAGTAAAACTGAGAAAAATGAATTGTTTGTAGTGTACTTGGATTTTCAGAAGGACATTGATAAAGTCCCACATAAGAGATTAGTGTGCAAAATGAAAGCACATAGGATTGGGGGTAATGTGCTGGCATGGATTGAAAATTGGTTAACTGACAGGCAACAGAGAGTAGGAATAAACGGGTCTTTTTCGGTGTGGCGGGCAGTGACTAGTGGGGTAGCACAGGCCGCCTCGACCTGTGTGAGCACACCACCGCAGGTCAGTGCTATTAATAGAGCCGGAGTGCCGGGTCGCCCGACCTGTGTGAGAACACCACTGCAGGTCAGGGCTATTAATAGAGCTGGAGTGCCGGGTCCTGGAACATCGTGGGTCGCCCGACCTGTGTGAGAACACCACTGCAGATTGGGGTTATAAATAGAGCTGGAGCACTAGGCCCTGGAACATCGTGGGCAAAGGTGCTGCGAATGAGGGTACGGAGCCCAGAAGAGCCGAGGGCCCAGTGACAGCACGGGCCAGCCTACATTGCAATATGTGTGCGCACTAGGTCACCAGTTGTCCTGGTTAACCCTTGCCACTGGATAAAGGCCTAGTTCTGTCGATCCCGTGTGGTGGCTGATGTGCAACGGTCACCACACGTTAAAAAAATCCATGCACAAGCATCTTCCACCCTCTCAATTGGAGTTCAGGACTGGAACATCGGGTCCTTCATTGAAACATCTGTGAACTCTTGTGGAAGCAAGTCATCCTCGTTCGAGGGACCGCCTATAATGATGATGACCACAGGGATCAGTGCTTGGGCCCCAGCTATAATAAATGATTTGGATGAGGGAACCAAATGTAATATTTCCAAGTTTGCTGACGACACAAAACTAGGTGGGATTTTGAATTGTGAGGAGGATGCAAAGACACTGCAAGGCGATTTAGATAGGTTGAGTGAGTGGGCAAACACATGGCAGATGCAGTAAAATGTGGATAAATATAAAGTTATCCACTTTGATAGGAAAAACATAAAGACCATGGGCTCGATTTTCCATTATTTTTGCATGCATAATGCCCACTTAACCTCCATTTTAACGCTGAAATGAGGTGTAACACCCAGATATCGCCCATTTAGGCACAAAATGGAAACTGATGCCCATTCCTCGGAGACCTATTGCCGAGCGTTACTTTCGTCATGTATGTAACGGCGGGAAAAAATACCGCCCGCCCACCTTTTTTGGTGGAATCATCAGAATGGGTGAACCCAACGCCCATAATATTGCCCAGCGTTACTTTTGGCACGTAATTAATGCCGAGATTCAATAATACCGACCGCCCACTTTTTTTCATCATAAAGATCACATTTGCCGAAACTAGTGCCCAGTATATCGCCCAGCGTCACTTTCAGCACCTCGCACACATCTCGCTCACAATATCGCTCGCCAAAAACACCACTCTGAAAAAGTTGAACTGTTCTGAACTAATCACAGCGGTGTGGGCGCCATTTTGTAAATTGCAGGTCACTTCATTGAAAAGGCTGCTTCAACTTTGGGGGAGTTTGGATTGACTCTGGAGTTCTTCTCAGGTGATGTGACCACCTGAATAGACATATTTTCATACTGTGGACGATTGGGTTTTACTGTAGGTGTCTTAGTGGGGAAATTTATTGCTTGTGAACAATCGGCATTATACTTTTATTGGAATGGGGCCAGCCATTTCTCAGCCTGCATCGATTACAACGCAGATGCTGCAGAGTGCAAATGGCACAATGTCTAATCCACAGCATTATGTGCCCAATCTAAGACATGCCAGACTGAGGAGGAGGTCCAGATCATACATCCCCCGCACTTACATGGAGAAGCGGTCTTACCTCGACTTATCCAAGAACACATGCCTTTGGAGAATGCACTTCCACAAAGTGGTTATCAGTGAAATATGCCAGCTCATCAGGGCAGATCTGCAGCCTGCCAACACCTTCAGGACATCACTGTCCGTTGATGTCAAGGTCACTGCGGCACTTCCGTTCTGTGCGTCCAGTTCCTTTCAGGCCTCCGTGGTCGACATTTCCCCTATGTCTCAGCATGCCACACATTGTTGCATTAGACAAGTCATGGAGACCCTGTACACGTGTAGGATGGACTTTGTCAGCTTCCCTATGATCACAGAGGCTCAGACTGACAGGGCTGGAGCATTCTACCGAATTGCTAAGTTCCCCAAGGTGCAGGTAGCAATACACTGTATGCACATCGCCATGCGGGCACCTTCTCAGGACCCAGAGGTTTTTCGCAACAGAAAAGGATTTCACTCCCTGAAGGTCCAACTAGTTGTCGACCACAACCAGATAATTATGGCAGTGAATGCCAAATATCCGGGCACTTTCGATGAGGCTGACATCCTGCGTGAGAGCGCTGTCTCTGACATGTTTAAGAGTCAGCCACAAGGACAATGCTGGATGCTTGGTGACAAACGATATGGCCTAGCCACCTGGCTGATGACCTCCCTGCATGACGCCCACACCGAGGCCGAGAAGCAATACAATGAAAGCCACAGAGCCACATGCAATGTGGTCCACAAAACAATTAGTGGACTTAAGCAGCACTGTAGATACCTGGAGCACTCAGGAGGGGAGCTACAATACAACCCTGACCAGGTAGCTCAATTCGTGGTCGTGTGCTCCATGCTTCACAACCTGACTATCAGGAGGGGACAAGAATTGCCAGAAGGGACTGATGGTCCACCTCAGGAGAGAGAGGAAGAGGAGGACAAGGGGCTGGACGCTGACCTCAGTCCAGACAATCAGGCTGGCTATGCAACCATGTCCACGCCCCCCCTCCAGACTGCAGGAAAGGGCCCGTGGTGGCTAGATAGCTGCAAGGCTCTTACGTCAGCAGCTCATAAATGAGCGATTTGCCTGAAAGAACGCTGCTGTTATTGACAAAGCTGACACCCTGCTGTGTGTGCAGTTCAGACATCAATGGTGGGCATCACCTTGGTGCCAGTTAAAGTTTAATTTGATTCAAGTTAAGTGTAATTGTACCCTTTCATGTTAAAGAATCACCAGTGTGTAACGGTCCAGCTATATGAGACAATGAGCAACAAGATTATTGATACGTCCTTACTATACAGTATAAATACACACGAGGCCCATTGCTTGAGAGGTCAGTCTGTGACCTGTCCTTTATTTCTTAGCACTCAAATGATAGAAGTGGGTGGAGCTTCCCCTTTTACACCTGAAGGTCCAAGTTAGGAGTGTCTCCCACAAGTTCACCACCTAGTGGTCATTGTTCTCACAGCGTACAACTTAGGTCAGATTATACATGGGTTACAATGCTGGTTGAATACATGACATCACCTCCCCCCCAAAGTCTTATTGGGATCACAGGTTGAGTCTCTCTGGTGGTTTACACTCTCTTGTAGAGCGCCTGAGTTGGGGCTCTGGTTGTTCGGCGCTGGCCTGAGTGTCTGCTGTTTGCGGTGCCTCAGGCCTATCCGGACTGCCCACAGTGACTGGGCTCTCCTCCCTTTGGTTCCGGCGTTCAGTCACCTGTGGTGGAGTGAACTCTATATTGTGTTCTTCCTCTGCTTCTTCTATGGGGTTGCTGAACCTCCTTTTTGTTTGATCCATGTGTTTGCGGAAGATTTGTCCATTGGTAAGTTTAACTACCAGAATCCTATTTTCCTCTTTGGCAATCACAGTGCCTGTGAGCCATTTGGGCCCTGCAGCGCAGTTGAGGACAAAAACAGGGTCATTTACATCAATACATCGCATGCCTGTCATGGTAGTCATATTGTGACTGACGCCTGCTCTCGACAATTTCTTTCATGGTGGGGTGTATAAGGGATAACTGGGTTTTAAGCATCCTTTTCATTAGCAGCTCTGCGGGTGGAACCCCTGTGAACGAATGTGGTCGGGATCTGTAGGCCAACAGGAGGCATGATAAGCGGCTTTGTAGGGTACCCCCTTGGATTCTGAGCATCCCCTGTTTGATTGTCTGCACTGCTTGTTCTGCCTGGCCGTTTGAGGCCGGCTTGAACGGTGCCATTCTGACATGGTTAATTCCATTGCCTGCCATGAAGTCCTCGAATTCAGTGCTTGTGAAGCACAGGCCATTGTCGCTGACCAAGATGTCCGGTAGACCGTGGGCGGTGAACATTGCCCGGAGACTTTCTACCATGGCAGAGGATGTGCTTGAATTTAAAATGTCACACTTGATTCATTTGGAATAGGCGTCTTGGTGTATGAACTGTATACGTGCTCCAAACTCGCTGAACTTCAGCTTCCAGCGATTTCCCCCAGCGTTCATTTCTGCAATTTCAGCAGGTATTTTGCTCATCTCTGCAAACTCCGGCTGAGTGTGTGCCTCCATGCCTCCAACATGAGCTATTGTTGGAAACAAAAGGTCCCTTGCCAGTCGATCGTCCCTGACTGCCCCTGTGACTGTCCTTGAGTGCGCCATTAGCAGGTGTTGATGGCCCCCTTACTGGCCGCATTGTCCCTTGCAATGGCGTGAATCACCGTTCAGCTTGCCATTGTCTTTGTCGAACTCCCCCTCTGGGTTCGACTACATGTTGGGGCATGCCCGACTGTCCTTGTCTGCCTGGAGAACTGTGCTGCTTTAACAATGTAGAATCTCTGTCCCAACCATTCCTTAACACAATACCTCATGTCTGTTCTGCTAGTGGCCATGCTCGCGTGGTTTAAATCCCAGTTTCTCGTCGCCATTGATTCATCCTTACTATACAGTATAAATGCCCATGAGGCCCATGCTTGCGAGAAGGTCAGTCTGTGACCTGTCCTTTATTCCTTAGCACTCAAGTGATGGAAGTGGGTAGAGCTTCCCCTTTTATACCTGAAGGTCCAGCTTAGGAGTGTCTCCCACAAGTTCACCACCTAGTGGTCATTGTTCTCACAGTGTACAACTTAGGTCAGATTACACATGGGTTACAATGCTGGTTGAATACATGACATCGATGTTGAATAAAAAACATTTAATACGACCATTGGTCTAAAATCAAAAGTATCACGGGCAAAAACATCCTACCCCCACCCCACTTTTCCGAACGTCGACATCAATCAAATGGTCAACATGTCCAGCAACACAGAACACAAATGCAAACCAACACGGTGGCCCCCTCCCCCCATACATTACAACAAATTGCATACACTGGGATGGAGATATAACACAGCCATCACCTGCGGACATGCATCTCACTTTCCTTCCCCCCCCTCCCCGTCTTCTCCCCACCTCTATCCCTTCCCCTCCTCGCTCCATGCCGCCTGGCCGAGGAGCTCCTCAGGTGGTGCCTCATTGGGGGGGATGAAGGCAGAGCCAGTGGTCGCACAGATCCAGGAGCGGGGGGTGCCGAGGTGGCGACATTATCGGATGCAGAAACAGGATCTTGCTCCTGCCTCTCATGTGTCGTTGGCACTGGGGGTGCGGAGTCTAGGGGTGGAGTGCCGCGCTCCGGGACCACTGGGAGGCCTATTCCTGGCTATCACCTCCAGGGCCGCCGCCATCCGCGGAACGTACTCCGTCATGGTGTCGGAGATGCTGGCCAGCTGTCGGGATACGCCCCCCAATGCACGTAGGGTCTGGTCACCTAATTCTACAGTCCTCCTGGACAACTGTACCATCTCTCCGCTCTCATCTGGCGTTCGTGGAGCAGACCTGCCGCGTCCACGAAACCTCCATGGGGTCGGTGCCGTCCTGGGGAAACCTGCGGTGCCCTGTGGCGAGGTGCTTGGGCCCGGTACCTCCAGAGTGGAGGTGGGAATGGATGGAGGAGCACTAGATGGCCTTGGGGTGGAATGTCTTCTGGAGCCTGGCGATGCAGAGTCCTCAAAAGTCGGCGCTCTCATCCGTGGAGAGCAGACCCAGCTGATTGACAAGCGAGAATTGGACCTACTCATCACCAGATGTAGGATCGTCTGGAGAGTCGGGCCCCGCGCTCCCACCTTCTGGCCTCGGTGGTCTTGCCTTGGGATGCAGAGCTGGCTGAGCTGCAAAACACAAATGAGGTTATTAGAGGAGAAGGGGGTGCTAGGGTCACAAGGTGAGTCCAGCGCAACACACAGCATATGCACGACAAAAGCAGCACCGCTATCAACATCATCACATTTCATGACTATCAACACATTCTGCATTGCAATGATTCTCATGAGGCCAGCATTATTTATAGGACACTTTTAGAAATCATCTATCATATATTATTGTTCGGATATGAGTGGGTGTGGCATCAATTGACTTTACATCATGCAATGATGTATACTTTACTCACTTGGCGTCACTTCAGGGTCTGCAGCTGCCTTCATGGCCGTCCGGGAGTTGCTCCCCACTAGTACGAGCACTCGCTCCTCAATATCAGTGATGTCGCTGATGACTGGTGGCCCCCCCCACCTGTTCGCCTCTGCTCGAATCTATTCCTCGATAGCTTCTTCTGTAAAAGGTAACAGGACGACATGGCATGAGAAAATTGCATGATATCATTGCTAGGTACTGTCACAGAGACTGATACCACACATAACCGACAGATATAATCATGATTATGATGATAATTATCATTCTTTACCTAAAGACGTGCACCGTGAATGCAGGCTTTGAGTACAGCATTCCCGGTAAAATTGAAAGACCTCACATCTGAATATTGTCACTCATGACTCTTACAAATCAAATTATATAAATACATAAGTACATGAAAATAAATGTAATACTTACTCTTGCGGATCCGACAGGGTCGTTCCATCACTTTTAGCACTGGTTGCCCCCACGCACCTCGTTGGTCGCTGACGAGACCACCTCTGCTATCTCAGCCCATATCCTCTGGTAGGCCTTTGGGGTGGGATTGCCACGCTCTCCCTGTATCAAATCACCCCAGCGTGACTCGACCTCCTGCATGAGGGAAGATTAGCCTCGTCCGAGAACCTCCTCGCTCTTTTGCGTCCTCCAATGTGCTCCTCTCCCACCTCACTGCTCTCTCCAGCATCAGTCTCCACAGCGTGCTGTGTCATCTCCTCCTCTCTATCCATTTTCGACACCAAATTCGGGAAAATATCTGGCTGGTAACAGCTAATTTTTTTTGCCACAATTTGCTATAAAGCTTGAAACTCTCCCTCCTTCCTCCCAAAGCAGCCACACCACATCCACACACGCCTTCACTCCCTCTCAGATTCCTCTCTCTCTGTCTACTCTTATCGAAACATAGAAACATAGAAAATAGGTGCAGGAGTAGGCCATTCGGCCCTTCGAGCTTGCACCACCATTCAATAAGATCATGGCTGATCATTCACCTCAGTGCCCCTTTCCTGCTTTCTCTCCATACCCCTTGATCCCTTTAGCCGTAAGGACCATATCTAACTCCCTCTTGAATATATCCAATGAACTGGCATCAACAACTCTCTGCAGTAGGGAATTCCACAGGTTACCAACTCTCTGAGTGAAGAAGTTTCTCCTCATCTCAGTCCTAAGTGGCTTACCCCTTATCCTTAGACTATGTCCCCTGGTTCTGGACTTCCCCAACATCGGGAACATTCTTCCTGCATCTAACCTGTCCAGTTCCGTCAGAATGTTATATATTTCTATGAGATCCCCTCTCATCCTTCTAAACTCCAGTGAACACAGGCCCAGTCGATCCAGTCTCTCCTCATATGGCAGTCCTGCCATCTCGGGAATCAGTCTGGTGAACCTTCGCTGCACTCCCTCAATAGCAAGAACGTCCTTCCTCAGATTCTCAGATTAGGAGACCAAAACTGAACACAATATTCCAGGTGAGGCCTCACTAAGGTTCTGTACAACTGCAGTAAGACCTTCCTGCTCCTATACTCAAATCCCCTAGCTATGAAGGCCAACATACCATTTGCCTTCATCACCGCCTGCTGTACCTGCATGCCAACTTTCAATGACTGATGCACCATGACACCCAGATCTCATTGCACCTCCCCTTTTCCTAATCTGCCGCCATTCAGATAATATTCTGCCTTCGTGTTTTTGCCCCCAAAGTTGATAACCTCACATTTATCCACATTATACTGCATCTGCCATGCATTTGCCCACTCACCTCACCTGTCCAAGTCACCCTGCAGCCTCTTAGCATCCTCCTCACAGCTCACACCGCTACCCAGCTTAGTGTCATCTGCAAACTTGGAGATATTACACTGAATTCTTTCACCTAAATCGTTAATGTATATTGTAAACAGTTGGGGTCCCATCACTGCGCCCTGCGGCACCCCACTAGTCACTGCCTGCCATTCTGAAAAGGATCCGTTTATCCCGACTCTCTGCTTCTTGACTGCCAACCAGTTCTTTATCCACGTCAGCACATTACCCCCAATACCATGTGCTTTAATTTTGCACACCAATCTCTTGTGTGGGACCTTGTCAAAAGCCTTTTGAAAATCCAAATACACCACAACCACTGGTTCTCCCTTGTCCACTCTACTAGTTGCATCCTCAAAAAATTCTAGAAGATTTGTCAAGCATGATTTCCCTTTCATAAATCCATGCTGACTTGGACCGATCCTGTCACTGCTTTCCAAATGTGTTGCTATTTCATCTTTAATAATTGATTCCACCATTTTCCCCACTACTGATGTCAGTCTATCTGGTCTATAATTACCCATTTTCTCTCTTCCTCCTTTCTTAAAAAGTGGTGTTACATTAGCTACCCTCCAGTCCATAGGAACTGATCCAGAATCGATAGACTGTTGGAAAATGATCACCAATGCATCCATTATTTCTAGGGCCACTTCCTTAAGTACTCTGGGATGCAGACTATCAGGCCCCGGGGATTTATTGGCCTTCAATCCCATCAATTTCCCTAACACAATTTCCTGCCTCATAAGGATTTTCTTCAGTTCCTCCTTCTCACCAGACCCTCGGCCCCCTAGTATTTCTGGAAGGTTATTTGTGTCTTCCTTTGTGAAGACAGAACCAAAGTATTTGTTTAACTGGCCCTCCATTTCTTTGTTCCCCATTATAAATTCACCTGAATCTGACTGCAAGGGACCTACGTTTGTCTTCACTAATCTTTTTCTCTTCACTTATCTATAGAAGTTTTAGCAGTCAGTTTTTATGTTCCCAGCAAGCTTCCCCTCATACTCTGTTTCCCCCCTCCTAATTAAACCCTTTGTCCTCCTCTGCTGAATTTTAAAAGTCTCCCAGTCCTCAGGTTTGCTGCGTTTTCTGGCCAATTTATATGCCTCTTCCTTGGATTTAACACTATCCTTAATTTCCCTTGTTAGCCACGGTTGAGCCACCTTCTCCATTTTATTTTTACTCCAGACAGGGATGTGCAATTGTTGAAGTTCATCCATGTGATCTTTAAATGTTTGCCATTGCCTATCCACCGTCAACCCTTTAAGTATCACTCGCCAATCTATTCTAGGCAATTCACGTCTATACCATCAAAGTTACCTTTCCTTAAGTTCAGGACCTTCGTCTCTGAATTAACTGTGTCACTCACCATCTTAATAAAGAATTCTACCATATTGTCACTCTTCCCCAAGGGGCTTCGCACAAGATTGCTAATTAGACCTTTCTCATTACACATCACCCAGTCTAGGATGGCCATCCCTCTAGTTGGATCCTCACCATATTGGTCTAGAAAACCATCCCTAATAGACTCCAGGAAATCTTTCTTCACTGCATTGCTACCAGTTTGGTTAGCCCAATCAATATGTAGATTAAAGTCGCCCATGATAACTGCTGTACCTTTATTGCACACATCCCTAATTTCTTGTTTGATGCTGTCCCCAACCTCACTACTACTGTTTGGTGGTCTGTATACAACTCCCAGTAGCGTTTTCTGCCCTTTCCGTAGCTCCACCCATACAGATTTCACATCATCCAAGCTAACGTCCTTCCTTACTATTGCGTTAATTTCCTCTTTAACCAACAACGCCACCCCACCTCCTTTTCCTTTCTATCTATCCTTCCTGAATGTTGAATACCCCTGGATGTTGAGTTCCCAGCCTTGGCCACCCTAGAGCCATGTCTCCGTGATGCCAATTATATCATATCCATTAACAGCTATCTGCGCAGTTAATTCGTCCACCTTATTCCGAATACTCCTCGCATTGTGGCACAGAGCCTTCAGGCTTGTCTTTTTAACATCCTTTGTCTCTTTAGAATGCAATGATGACCCTTGGCCTCCTGAATCGCGGGAATCGAGCGTTGCCATGCCGTTGCTAAGGACGGCGACACTTTACGGCAGAAGGTCAGAGAGATTTAACGCTAACACCTATTTCAGATCGCTCACGGTAACACCCATTTTATAAAATGGAAACTAGGGGGTTTGAAAGTGGACAACAAGCCGGCGATCTGAAAACCCATATTTACCGTCCACGCCGGAAATGTCGATGTACAAAGGGGTGTCCTTGTACACCAGTCATTGAAAGCAAACATGCAGGTGCAGCAAGCAATTAGGAAGGCAAATGGTATGTTGGCCTTCATTGCAAGAGGATTTGAGTACAGGAGCAAGGCTGTCTTACTACAGTTATACAGGGCCTTGGTGAGACCGCACCTGGAGTATTGTGTGCAATTTTGGGCGATCTGCGCAAAAGTGTAAAATCTCGCCCCATGTATTATTTAAATGATGATACCTTGGGAAATGTCGATGTACAAAGGGGTGTACTTGTACACCAGTCATTGAAAACAAACATGCAGGTGCAGCAAGCAATTAGGAAGGCAAATGGTATGTTGGCCTTCATTGCAAGAGGATTTGAGTACAGGAGCAAGGTTGTCTTACTACAGTTATACAGGGCCTTGGTGAGACCGCACTTGGAGTATTGTGTGCAGTTTTGGTCTCCTTACCTAAGAAAGGATATATTTGCCATGGAGGGAGTGCAGCAAAGATTCACCAGACTGATTCCTGGGATGGCAAAACTGTTGTATGAGGAGAGATTGCGTCGACTAGGTCTGTATTCACTAGAGTTTAAAAGAATGAGAGGGGATCTCATTGAAACGTATAAAATTCTGATGGGGTTGGATAGACTGCATGCGGGGAGGATGTTTCCCCTGGCTGGGAAGTCTAGAACAAAGGGTTACAGTCTCAGGATACGGGATAGGAAATTTGAGACCGAGATGAGAAGAAATTGTTTCACTCAGATGATGGTGAACCTGTGGAATTCTCTACCACAGAAGGCTGTGGAGGCCAAGTCACCGAATATATTTAAGAAGGAGATATATAGATTTCTCGACACAAAAGGCATTGAGGGGTATGGGGAAAAAGTGGGAATATAGTGTTGAAATAGAGGATCAGCCATGATCATATTGAATGGCTGTGCAGGCTCGAAGGGCCGAATGGTCTACTACTGCTCCTATTTTCTATGTTTCTATATTTTCTATGTTTGTTTAACAAGAGGTTACATTTCAGCCGAAGATTTAACCTTGGAGTTGCGGTTGCTATAGCAATTTTCAAAGTAGTTTGATTTGATTTGTTTAAATTTTATCAGCTCTGTATTATGTTTAGTTAATAAGATTGAAATTCACTTACCTATTAAACTATAAAAAAACCCGACTTACATTGTGACCAAGATGCAATTCTGCTTATTTTAAATACTAAGTGTTGGATTTTCTGCTAATTTGCGCCCTGTTTTGCGCCTCAGCGGGGCGGTAAATGGTGTTTCTGGGCGTGAAATGAGGCATCCAGGATTTAGCGCCTGGCAGGAAGTTTTGCACTGGTTTTGTGGCAGTGCAAAAACTTACCTCTGTTTTGACCGTCAGGAAGACGTCAATCATCATGCAAGGCTGCACTAGTACCCCGTGTGGAACTTTCGGGCATAACGCCCCAGGACCCGACCAAAAAAAACAGGCCATTGACTGTACACACGTCACCTTGCAAGCAGCAACACAGAATGCAGAGGTCTTCCAAAATAGAAAGTGATACCACTCCCTAAACGTTCAGCTGGTCTGCGACCACACTCAGCGCATCCTCACAGTCAATGCCCGCTATCCAGGGAGCAAACACCATGCTTTCATCTTGCATGGGAGCAGTGTCTCACGCATGTTTCAGCGACAAGACAAGGTCAGAGCTGGTTGATCGTGGACCAAGGATATGGCCTGGCCACCTGACTCATGAACCCCCTCCGGAACCCTGCCACAGCAGCCGAGCAGTGCTATAATGACAACCAGGCAGCCATCCACAACATTATTAAACAGACAATTGGCATGCTCAAGCAGCATTTCTGATGCCTGGACCGTTCTGGAGGCAGCCTTCAATACTCCCCTCAGCAAGTCTCTGAGTTTATTGTTGTGTGCTGCATGCAACACAACTTAGCCATCATGAGGGGACAGGTAGTGCCAATGGGAATTGCAGCACCACCTCAGGAGGAGGAAGATGAGGAAGAGGAGCCTGTTGAGGAATCCAGACCGCAACCACCACAACCACAGGGGGGGGCAGTGTGGAGATGTGATGGCTGCAAGAGCCTTATCATTGACCGGTTTGCTTGAATGGGGAACGGGAGGTTTGAGCATTACCTCGCCACTCTGTGCACCATGCTGGCTATTCTACAACTAATTGTACAAATGAGACACAAGACAGCAATGTCAAAGATCAAACAACAATTTGTACCCACATTGTACAGTCTCAATATCTCCTCTCCCCTCACCACCCTCCTCCCCCTCCCCCCACTACTTAATACAATGCTTAAACACTTATGGACACATAACCGATCCCTGCAATCAACAAGATCTAAAAAGACTGCTGCCTGCAGTGCACAACTGGTAAAAAAAATAAAAACTGCTTCCTGCAGTGCACAAAGTTTAAAGGAAAGAAAAACTGCATCCTGCAGTGCACAACATTTAAAGGAATAAACTGCATGCTGCAGTGCACAACATTTAAAGGCACAATGATTTGTTGCCAGCCCTTAGTGGGTCTTGGACAGATTCCTCACCCCTTTCCCTTCAACCCCCTCCCATGCCTGCTGCTCCTCCTCAATGTGGCCTCAGGGTGTACATCAAGGCTGCTAGAGGGCTGCTGTGTTGGGGGTCCAGACAATGGAGACCGCATCTGAAGACACACTGGACCAACTCTGGCCTGGAAAACCTGGCTTTCGACTGGTGCGCATCTTCCTCGGTGTTACCAGCCACAAGTGAACGGGGTGTCAACCGTGTATGGTGCATGGTTGGCGAGTGAGTGGTGGGATCCGAAATACTGTCATCCTGAGGAATCACACCACCTCACATTTCCCTGGAGCCACTCACTCTCCGACGGGGCTGGGCCTTAGCAACTGGAACATGATGTCGAGGAACATCTTGCTGGCCTGCTTTGGCACCATCACTTCCCCGTAGGACAATGGAGAATGCAACAAGTATGGAAGCAGACATGGACTGCTGAAGCAAAGCTTGTGCCTGCGATGTGCCTGAGTCTGCGGCATGATCAATAGCACGTGCCACACACTCTGAAACTCCACTATCGCTGCTCGAGGCCACCAGCCTCTGTGTGTGGGCAATGATGGCCTCGTTGGACTCGCGACTCGCAATGACAATCTGCGACGCTGTCTCCACAACAGTCACAGTGAGCTTGGCAAAGCTAGCTGGGATCTGTCCCAATGCATCAATAAGGTCACGGTTCATCGCTGCGTTTCCCTGGACATTTCCACCAGGTCCACTTCAATGTTTGCCTGTCTGTGAGCAGTCCGACTTTGCCAACTCAGAGCTGGCCTGTGGGATTCCACCCCGGCACTGTGCTGCTGTACGCCACTGGGGCCAGGAGCCTCCGAATCCTCAAAGCCAGGGAAGTCCGCGTCATCCCAGAAGTACTTAATCCTGAGTGTGCAACTGGTGGGCTCGAATGCTCCGCAGGAGCAGTGTCGTCCAGTGCCTTGTCGTCTGCCACATGGTCTGAAGTGGAAGCCTCCCTTGAGGGATGCTGCGTCTCTGGTTGGTCACTGGAAGTAGAAAACAGCAGACGAGTGGTTAGCAGCAGGGGAGGGGGCAGAGTGACATGAGGAAGGTGGCATAGCACCGGTTCATTTGAGGGCCGCCACAAGCCCATAATATCTGGCAATGCAGTGTATTTAGTTGCGTGATCCATTTACACACCTTCACCACCTGAAGGGGGCTCAGCATCACCCCCGGTAACTGTCCAACCTGGGACTCCGATGAGGGCAGAGACCCTCTCCTCTATGTCGGTCAGAGGAATTATTTGAGACAGACCCCCGCCTATCTGCTGCTTCTCCCTTCTGTTGTGGGAGTGTTTTGACTGCAAAAAGAAAAATAAGAAGGGTTTAAAAAGAGTCTCTCTGCTGTTGTGCCACATATGCCTAGGTGATACTGTGCGAATGTTCGAGAGGCCTCCGTTCAACTTGTTTTGATCTTACATGTGCTTCGTCAGTATGTATTCGCTGGTTAAAGACATCTACCATGGGGGATGTAAGTGACCTTTCAGAAAGCGATAGGAGCAGTTGGAATGTCTTATGAAGGACGATGTTAATGGTACAAATTATATGCATAGATCACTAAAAGCCAATGGTTGCCGATGTAAGCCTTCATCTTTGTTATGCATTGTGAAAGGCACTAGATACATGAAACACTTCACATAGTTTGTGAGATTAATGTTACAAATCATGGAGGCATGCATAGATGCAAATGGTACACATCTTGACGACGCTCGTGAGATCATTGAACATTTTTCGGCACTGTGTGTCAGTCCTGGGCACAGTGTCTGCAGCAGATACCTCTTGTGCAATGTCCCCCCATATTCTCTTGAACACAGGAGCGAGTGGTCTGTCTCCCCCTGTAAGATGGAGTCAGGCCCTCCTCGTCTCCAGCGTGCTCGCTAAGGCCTCACTAACCTCCTGGCTGACGTGCCTGGCACCCTGCCTTCCTTCCTGCTCCTCCATCTCAGCAGAAGTGGCTGAAGTGGGCCGGTTTAAATGCGCATGCGCGCAGGAAGTTGGCATGCTCTGCATTTGCATTTGCGACCAGAAAAGAAATCAAGAGAGAAAAAAAAATTGAAAAAAATCCAATGCGTGTGCGCAAAATGGATGCCTCCATCAACGCCGAAAATTTCGGCTCTGGCGCACAAAGTCAGTTGTGCAACACCTGACTTAACACCAACAATCCTCCACATCACTTTTTGGCCAAAAATTCACGACGAGGGCGCAAACTATTTCCCGGCCCAAACTTTTGCACATCGCCGTGATTTGCGCCCCGAAATGCTAAAAGCTGAAAATCCAACCCTAAAAAGCTTGGAAACAATCTAAAATGTTACTTTCTCTGATGAGACAGAATTGGTCGAGGTGGTGAAGTGACCTTGTAAATGAATTGCGAGCACTTGTGTCTCTAATTTTAAGATACTAGTGATGTGTAAAATGGAGAGAGTAAGTTTTGAAGGTACAAAGACTTGAAAAAAAAAGTTTCTATCGGGAAAGGAATTAACCCTTTCCACTGACAGCTGTCATTTTTTTTGTTCACCAAATAACTTTAGTATCACTGAATGAAATTTTAAAATATTGTACATTACTAATTTAAGCTTCCTAATTTTAAGTGAAAATTTTGGGTTCTTAAGCAGAGTTACAATTCAAACACTCGGGAAAGGAAAATCTAACTTAAGTTTAAGGGAATAATTGCTGTGTATCAAGAGAAAGGTTTGTGGGGAAATAAAATTGAACATTGACAAAACCTGTGCAACAATACTGCTGTTTAGATTTGTAATAAGTTGGAAATGATAAAATTGACTTGGGCACAATAAAGCTGGTTATAAATTTAAAAAAATGAAATGTGTCAATAACTTAAGACTAACTGGGAATATTTGATCGATGTTTTCTATCTTTAATATTATATTTTGTATCATAAAGTTTCTTCAGAACTCATGAGATATGAATAGTAATTAATGGTATGCCCCACTTAAGATGCAAGATAGAAACAGGAAAAGTATACAACAAATGGGAATTTTTTGACCATTCTATTGAAAGTCAGGAAAGTGTAGTTAAGACTAATAAACTGATAGCTTTCTCTTGGAGACATATGTGTCCTTGCACATGTACCTTTGAAGAAAGCTGTGCTGAAAGCCTAACCACTACCTGAGACATGCAGTGGAAGATGAGCAAAGATCTCCAGACAATCGTTTGATAAGATCACCCTGAACACCCGAGATGGCTTGTACCAGATGGCATTGAGATGCTGGTGTAAGTGTGCAGACGTGATTTGTAGTATATGAAGCATTGCATGGTGAATTTGCACTGAAGAATGGGCCTCAGACATGCTCAGTTACTTGACAACAGCAAGACATGAAATGGTTAATGTGGCTCAGGAGTGAGACAACTTTTAAAGCATTGACACAACCTATCGAGAAACTATCTAATTAATTTAAAAAATCAGGAGAGAGTTAAACACACTGGTAGCTGTCAGAGAAAATTGAAGGTGTGTTTAAATAAAAAACGATTAAAATTTAAGTTAAAACAATACAGAATTTAGATTGGGATAATTGAAGGCTAGGGAGAAATAAATTTAGTAAGAATGTATCCACAATGGATGGATACGAGTAAAAAAAGAGATCTGGAGAATCTTTTAAGTCCATGACTTGTTGATTAGATGTTAAATTTCAGGGGGCCGAAATTGGCCCTCCTGCCCGAAACGGGGCACTCCCACCCCGTTTTTTGTGATTTCACTGCCACTGTGGTTGAGGTCACCTCTTGAGCAAAATTCTGCACTTTGTTTTTTTTTTTACTTGGATCCGGAAGTCGCTCTTAATGGGGGCAGTGAGTACATGAGAGGGGTGGATACGCGGCGGCGACAACTCCTGAGGGGCGGAAGTTGGTGGGGGACTTGCGGATTGACCCCTTAAAGGGGACAGCCTTCGCGATTTTAAAACTTCAGTCCATTGGGCCACCAGGGAGGGTTTCAGCAAGGCCAGCAGTCTGGCACCCAAGAGGAGGTGCCAGGCTGCCAGTTGGCAGCCCAGCCGAACCCGGGGGCATAATTGTTGGGCCGACACGGCAGCCGGCCAACCAAAAAAAAACATGGCAGCAGCGGCAGTGTATCTTCCCTGTTATGTATGTAAACCTGTAAATACCATGTCTAACTACCAGAGGGCTTATCCCCTGGAGTCCCAAAGGATCCCACAATCCCTTGGGAGCACCTGTATATAAGGAGGCCTCACAGGCTAGAGAGACACTCTGAGATCTGTAATAAAGGACTATGGTCATACCTTACTTTGAGCTTGCAGTATCTGGTCTGACTCTTTATTCAAGACATAACAATTGGCGACGAGATATAAATGACGAATCCCACCGCAACAATGCAGAGAACCGTGGGCATCCTGGAGAAATTTTTGGAGGGAGATGATTGGGAAACCTTCGTGGAGTGACTATACCAATACTTTGTGGTCAGCGAGCTGGAAGGAGAAACGAACACTGCCAGACGAAGGACGATCCTCCTCACCGTTTGCGGGGCATCAATGTATGGCCTCATGAAAAATCTGCTCGCTCCAGCGAAACCCACAGACCAAGTCGTACGATGAGTTGTGCACACTGGTCCGGGAGCATCTAAACCCGAAGGAAAGCGTTCTGTTGGCGAGGTAGCGGTTCTACACGTACAAGAGCTCTGAAGGCCAGTAAGTGGCGAGTTATGTCGTCGAGCTAAGACGCCTTGCAGGACATTGTAAATTCGAAGGACACTTGGAGCACGTGCTCAGGGACTTCTTTTACTTGGTATTGGCTACGAAGTAATACTTTGCAAACTTTTGACTGTAGAGACCCCAACCTTGAGTAAAGCCATAGCGATAGCCCAGGCGTTTATCGCCACCAGTGACAATACCAAACAAATTTCTCAGCACACGAGTGCTGCTGCAAGTATCGTGAACAAAGTAACGTTGTTTTTGAATCGAAATGTACAGGGCAGGATTTACACGCCTGTAGCTGCACGTCCGCAGATGACTCAGAATCCACCATCAAGGGTGGTGAATACAAGGCCATTAACACCTTGTTGGCGCTGCGGGGGTGATCATCATTTCCATTCATGCTGCTTCAAAGAATACGTTTGCAAGGGCTGTGGAACAATGGGACACCTCCAACACATGTGCAGGTGAGCTGCAAACCCTGCTAATCCTGCAAACCACCATGTTGCAGAGGAGGACAGATCCACGGTGAATCACGACAAACCAGAGCCTGAGATCGAGGAGGCAGAGGTACATGGGGTGCATACATTTACCACAAAGTGTCCCCCGATAATGCTGAAGGTTGAATTAAATGAACTCCTGGTGTCAATGGAGCTGGACACTGGTGCAAGCCAGTCCATAATGAGCAAAAAGACTTCCGATAAATTGTGGTGCAGCAAGGCCTCAAGGCCAGTCCTGACTCCCATTCGTACTAAACTGAGAACGTACACAAAGGAACTGATTCCCATAATCGGCAGTGCTACCGTAAAGGTCTCCTTTGATGGAACGGTGCACAAGTTACCACTCTGAGTGGTACCGGGTGATGGCCCCATGCTCTTCAGCAGGAGCTGGCTGGGAAAGATACACTGGAACTGGGACGACGTCTGAGCACTTTTGTCCGTCGATGACACCTCATGTGCCCAGTCCTAAACAAGTTCCCCTCGCTGTTCGAACCAGGCATCGGGAAGTTCTAAGGAGCAAAAGTGCAGATCCATTTGATTCCGGGGACGCGACCCATCCATCACAAGGCGAATGCGGTACCTTACATGATGAGAGAGAGGGTGGAGATCGAACTGGACAGGCTGCAACGAGAAGGCATCATTTTACCGATCGAATTCAATGAGTGGGCCAGTCCGATTGTTCCAGTCCTCAAGGGAGACAGCACCGTCAGAATCTGTGGTGATTATAAAGTAACTATCAATCGTTTCTCACTGCAAGATCAATATCCGCTACCAAAGGAAGACGACCTATTTGCGACGCTAGCGGGAGGGGAAACGGATTGGCAAATGATTACTTAAAGGGTTGACAGTGGATAAGCAATGGCAAACATTTAAAAATCACATGGATGAACTTCAACAATTATACATCCCTGTTTGGAGTAAAAAATAAAACGGGGAAGGTGGCTCAACCGTGGCTAACAAATGAAATTAAGGATAGTGTTAAATCCAAGGAAGAAGCATATAAATTGGCCAGAAAAAGCAGCAAACCTGAGGATGGGAGAAATTTATAATTCAGCAGAGGAGGACAAAGGGTTTAATAAAGAAGGGGAAAATAGAGTGCGAGAAGAAGCTTGCCGGGAACATAAAAACTGACTGCAAAAGCTTCAATAGATATGTGAAGAGAAAAAGATTAGTGAAGACAAACATAGGTCCCTTGCAGTCAGATTCAGGTCAATTTATAATGAAGAACAAAGAAATGGCGGACCAGTTAAACAAATACTTTGGTTCTGTCTTCACTAAGGAAGACACAAATAACCTTCCGGAAGTACTAGGGGACCGAGGATCTAGTGAGAAGGAGGAACTGAAGGATATCCTTATTAGGCGGAAAATTGTCTTAGGGAAATTGATGGGATTTAAGGCCAATAAATCCCCGGGGCCTGATAGTTTGCATCCCAGAGTACTTAAAGAAATGGCCCTAGAAATAGTGGATGCATTGGTGATCATTTTCTAACAGTCTATCGACTCTGGATCAGTTCCTATGGCGTGGAGGGCAGCTAATGTAACAACACTTTTTAAAAAAGGAGGGAGCGACAAAACGGGTAATTATAGACCAGTTAGCCTGACATCAGTAGTGGGGAAAATGTTGGAATCAATTATTAAAGATGAAATAACAACGCATTTGGAAAGCAGTGACAGGATCGGTCCAAGTCAATGTAGATGTATGAAAGGGAAATCATGCTTGACAAATCTTCTGGAATTTTGTGAGGATGTAACTGGTAGAGTGGATAAGGGAGAACCAATGGATGTGGTGTATTTGGACTTTCAAAAGGTTTTTGACAAGGTCCCTGACAAGAGATTAGTGTGCAAAATTAAAGCACATGTTATTGGGGGTAATGTACTGACATGGAAAGAGAACTGGTTGGCAGACAGGAAGCAGAGAGTCGGGATAAACGGATCCTTTTCAGAATGGCAGGCAGTGACTAGTGGGGTGCCACAGGGCTCAGTGCTGGGACACCAGCTATTTACAGCATACATTAATGATTTGGATGAAGGAATTGAGTGTAATATCTCCAAGTTTGCAGATGACACTAAGCTGGGTGGCGGTGTGAGCTGTGAGGAGGAAACTAAGAGGCTGCAGGGTGATTTAGACAGGTTAGTTGAGTGTGGAAAAGCATGGTAGATGCAGTATAATGTGGATAAATGTGAGGTTATGCACTTTGGTGGCAAAAACACGAAGGCAGAATATTATCTGAATGGCGGCAGATTAGGAAAAGGGGAGGTGCAACGAGACCTGGGTGTCATGGTACATCAGTCATTGAAAGTTGGCATGCAGGTACAGCAGGCGGCGAAGAAGGCAAATGGTATGTTGCCCTTCATAGCTAGGGGTTTTGAGTATAGGAGCAGGGAGGTCTTACTGCAGTTGTACAGGGCCTTGGTGAGGCCTCATCTGGAGTATTGTGTTCAGTTTTGGTCTCCTAATCTGAGGAAGGACATTCTTGCTATTGAGGGAGTACAGCGAAGGTTCACCAGACTGATTCCCGGGATGGCTGGACTGACATATGAGGAGCGACTGGATCGACTGGGCTGTTAGACACTGGAGTTTAGAAGGATGAGAGGGGATCTCAGAGAAACACATAACATTCTGACGGGACGGGACAGGTTAGATGCAGGAAGAATGTTCCCGATGTTGAGGAAGTGAAGAACCAGGGAACACAGTCTAAGGATAAGGGGTAAGCCATTTAGGACTGAGATGAGGAGAAACTTCTTCACTCAGAGTTGTTAACCTGTAGAATTCCCTACCGCAGAGAGTTGTCGATGCCAGTTCATTGGATATATTCAAGAGGGAGTTAGATATGGCCCTTACGGCTAAAGGGATCAAGGGTCGACGATTTGTGGTGGTAACAGGCCTTCAGGAGAGGGGCAATTTCGGCCCCCAGCTTTCGTTACAATGTCTGTTTTCTTTGTCTACATCGTTTTTGCTCGAAATGTATGTACTTAGTCGATGTGCTTGTGATTGTAAGACTGAATTATAACTTTAACTGTAATAATTGTGTTTTGTAGGTTTCACAGCGTGGGAAAAGCCAGTACGAATCCAGTATGAGAGTTTTGGTGGAGCCTCTTGTACCATGCTTTATGTCTAACAGAACCCGTCTCAAAACCTATGCTCAAGTGAAACCGAAAGTAAATGAGATACCTAAGTATAAGATACATAATTATGTGGCACAATTGGTATGACAATTCACACTGGTGGGTTATTGGGCTTAATATAACAGCACATCCTTAGGTTCAAATTATTTCACATGGTCTGTTAGTTTTCCAACTTGTAATTGTCATGTATGTAACCTTTATGTAACAACACTGCAATATTGTATATACGAAAGAAATGCACACCTTGACCACAGAGGGTGAACTTGTGGGAGACACTCCTCACCTGGTCATCCAGGTATTTAAAGGGAGGTCCCACACAGGGTCATCACTTCTTGGTCCTGTGAATAAAGGTTCAGGTCATGGAGTGACCTTGTCCATAGAATGTGCCTCATGTGGATTTGTGGTATTGTGTAAGGACTTTACATTGGCGACGAGAAACGGGAATCAACGACCCACGAGAATGGCCACCGGCAGCACAGATGAACGGTGAGGACTGGGACGATTTCATTGAGAGGCTCCAGCAGAGTTTTGTCACGAAGGACTGGCTGGGAGACGCAGCGGCTGACCAGCGAAGGGCTCATCTGCTGACCAGCTGTGGACCTAAGACTTACGCGCTCATGAAAGACCTGTTAGCACCCGAGAAGCCAACGGACAAAATCTTTGAAGAGCTCAGCAAACTAATTGGTGAGCACCTCAAACTGGCGAGCAGCGTATACACATGGCCCGACACAGGTTCTATACACACCGACATTGGGAAGGACAGAGCATACCGGATTTCGTTGCGGACCTCCGGCGCTTGGCCAGCCTCTGTACCACAAAACCAGAGCTGTGCCATATGTGATGCGAGAGAAAATTGAGAGCGAGTTGGACCGGTTGCTAAGAGAGGGCATCATCTCGCCCGTTGAATTCAGCGATTGGGTAAGCCCCATCGTTCCCGTCCTAAAAGCGGATGGCTCGGTCAGGATCTGTGGTGACTACAAGGCCACTATCAACCGGGTGTCCCCACAAGACCAGTACCTGCTCCTGAGAGCGGGGGATCTTTTTGCCATGCTGGCAGGCGGCAAGCTGTTCACCAAGTTGGACCTCATTTCAGCCTACATGACCCAAGAACTGGCCAACGAATCTAAATTACTGACCACCATCACCACGCAAAAGGGACTGTTTGTTTTCAACAGGTGTCTGTTTGGCATTTGATCAGCAGCCGCGATCTTTCAAAGAAACATGGAAAGCCTGCTCAAATCCAATCCGGAAACAATAGTATTTCAGGACGACATCCTCATCACCGGTCGTGACACCGAGGAACACCTCCACAACCTGGAGGAGGTGCTACATCGACTGGACCGGGTAGGCCTGCGACTCGTGGGGCCCAAGTTTCGAGCCGCGCCTAGAACGACGCAGTCCCGAACTGGACGCCCATTTCTCACACCACAAAGTGCACCTAAAAAAAACCTCCAGATTCTCCAGCTCCCTGCAGGTCCTCTGGCCCTCGGCGCAGCGCAGCAGGAGCTGTAGGGGGCGGAGCCAAGTCCCTGCGCTGAAAACAGTGCCGGGACCTCTGCATATGCACGCTACAGTGGGCGCGCATGTGCAGTAGCTCCAGGCGCCCAAAACTGTGTGGGAGGGGCCGAAGCACGCAGCCCCTAGCCCTGGCCGAATGGCCTCACTGGGGCTGCGTGAATAAGGCTCCTCCCACGGCCAGCTCCTGCTTCCTCCTGACCCGACTCCCACTTCTCACCTCTGGACCGGACCCGACACCGACCCGACTCCCGCTTCCCCCCCGCCCCCCACCCCCGGACCAGACCCGACACCGACCTGACTCCCATTTCTCCCCCCCCCCGCCCACGGACCCCCGGACTGGACCCGACCCGACTCCCGCCCCCACCTCTGGACGCGACTCCGGCTTCCCGCCCCCCCCGCCCCCAGACCGGACCTGACCCGACCCCCCCAGACTGGACCGGACCCGACTCCCGCTGCCCACCGCCCGCCCCCCCCAACCCCCGCCTCCGGACCGGACCCGACACCGACACCGACACCGACCTGACTCCCACTCTCCCACCCCCCCCGCCCCCGGACTGGATCCGACCTGACCTCCCTCCCCCCCCCCGACCTGACCTCCCTCCCCCCGACCCGAACCGACCTCCCTCCCACCACCCCCCCGACCCGCGCTCCCCCCGACCCGACCCAACGCCACCTACCTGTAAATCTGGTGCTGGGGACGGGCCCTGCCCAAAGTCTCGGGCCCGGCCCGTTCAGCCTCCCTCCCCTTCTCCTTTCCCCCCCCCCCCAATCTCCTTTCCCCCCCCCAATCTCCTTTCCCCCGCCATCTCCTTCCCCCCCACCTCCTTCCCCCCCCACATCTCCTTCCCCCCCATCTCCTTTCTCCCCCTTCTCCTCTTTATCCCCTTCTCCCCCTCCCCCTTCTCCCCCATCCATCCCCCTTCCCTCCCCCTCTACCCCCCTCCCCTCGCTGTCAGAAACACAGACACTGACAGACAGAGAATGAGACACACACACAGACAGAGAGAGATAGAGACACTGACAGAGACACACTGGGGGGGGGCATCCCAGCATGCTGTTGGAGGGCTCCCGGTGCTGCAGTCGGTAAGTAGAAAATGTTTTATTTATTGATTTTTTAAAAATTATTTCTTATTAATTTTTTTTGATTGATTTATTGGTTGATTTATTGATGTATTTATCATTTATTATTGATGATGGCTCTTTATTTGTAAAACTGAAGTGTTTAATGTTTGTAAACTTCCCTTTAAACCCCCCCTCCCATTCCCTACGCCTGATTTGTAACCTACGCCTGATTTTCTAAAGTGTAGACAAGGTTTTTTCGAGCGTACAAAAATCTTCACTTACTCCATTCTAAGTTAATTTGGAGTAAGTTTTCACTGACGAAATTTTGAAAACAGGCGTAAGTGGCCGGACACGCCCCCTTTTGAAAAAAAAATTCTGTTCCAAAGTGAAACTGTTCTAACTGACTAGAACTGGAGCAAACTAAATGACGAGAATTCCAATTTCTAAGATACTCCGTTCTACACCAGTTGCTCCTAAAAATCAAGAGTAAATCATGTGAAAACTTGGGGCCGTGAAGTCTAAGTGTGTGTTTTTGGCTCCCGAGGTCGAGTTTCTGGGCAGGAGGGTTGCTGCAGACAGGATTTGGCCTATCGAATCCAAAACGGAGGCAATTCGACGAGCGCCCAGGCCTGGCAACACTTCGGAGTTGCGTTCATTTCTGGGACTGTTGAACTATTTTGGGAACTTTCTGCCGAACTTAAGCACATTGTTGGAGCCGCTACATGTGCTCCTGCATAAGGGTTGTGATTGGTTTTGGGGGGACTGTCAGGAACAGGCTTTCAATCGGGCGCGAAACCTACTTTGTTCAAATAAGTTGTTGACCCTGTATGACTCCCATAAGAAATTGGTTCTGACATGTGATGCATCATCCTATGGGGTTGGATGCGTGTTGCAGCAGGGTAAAGCTGAGGGCCAACTACAACCTGTGGCTTATGCCTCCAGGTCGCTCTCTCAAGCTGAACGGGGATATGGGATGGTTGAGAAGGAAGCACTCGCATGTGTCTACGAGGTGAAAAAGATGCATCAGTACCTTTTTGGCAGGAGGTTCGAATTAGAAACGGACCACAAGCCGTCAGACAGCAAGGCTGTCGATGCCAACGCGTCAGCTCGCATACAACGATGGGCTCTCACGCTCGCTTAGTATGACTACACCATCCGGCACTGGTCCGGCACTGAAAATTGCGCTGACATGCTCAGCAGGCTTCCACTGGCCACCACCGAGGGGGCAGCGGAGCAAAGTGCTGAGATGGTCAGTGCTGAGATGGTCATGGCTGTCGATGCCTTTGACAGCGCAGGCTGCCCGATCACAGCCCGCCAGATCAAAATCTGGACCAACAGAGATCCCCTCCTATCCTTGATTAAGAAATGTGTCCTGACTGGGGATTGGGCGCCCGCACACAGAGCATGCCCTGAGGAGGTCAGACCGTTTCACAGGCGGATGGATGAGCTCTCCATCCAAGCCAACTGCCTACGATGGGGCAGCCGGGTAGTCATGCCCCAGAGGGGCAGGGAAGCATTCATCAGGGAACTCCACAGCGAGCATCAGGCATAGTGCTGATGAAGGCCATTGCCCGGTCACATGTGTGGTGCCCGGGAATTGATTCAGACCTGGAACACTGTGTTCGCAGGTGCACGACGTGTGCCCAGCTAGGTAATGCCCCCAGGGAGGCCCCACTCAGCCCGTGGCCCTGGCCCACCAGGCCATGGTCATGTATTCATGTAGAATACGCGGGCCCGCTCATGGGAGAAATGATTCTCATTGTGGTTGAGGCGTACTCAAAAATGGATCGAGTGCATCATTTTGAATTCGTGCACGACATCCACCACCGTGGAGAGTCTACGCGCGGTCTTTGCGACCCACGGCTTGCCGGACATCCTTGTTAGCGATAATGGCCCATGTTTCACAAGCTACGAATTCTGGGAGTTCATGTCGGGTCATAGCATTAACCATGTAAGGACAGCACCGTTCAAACCGGCCTCCAATGGCCAGGCGGAAAGTGCGGTCCAAATCATAAAATAAGGCATGCTCCAAATTCAAGGACCCTCCCTTCAATGCCGCCTATCCCGCCTCCTGCTGGCCTATAGGTCCCGACCGCACTCGCTCACGGAGGTCCCGCCCGCGGAGCTACTCATGAAACGAGCACTCAAAACTCGGCTGTCCCTCATTCATCCAGTCCTGTCCGACATTGTTGAGGGCAAGCGCCAGTCCCAAAACGAGTACCATGACCGAAATTCAAGGGGGAGATGTATAGAAATTGATGAACCCGTATTTGTTCTCAATCACGCTTTGGGGCCCAAATGGCTTGAGGGTACTGTAATAGACAAAGAGGGAAATAGGGTCATCATGGTTAAACTTAACAATGGGCAGATATGCGCAAGCATCTGGACCAAATTAAAAAAAGGTTCAGCATGGACACTGAGGAACCTGAGGAAGATCACGAGATGGTATTCACACCATTGCCAGTGAACGAGCAACAAGAACATTCAGCAGCATGCACAGTCCCTGCGGTCAGCCCGGACAGGCCGGAATCACCCCACAGGTGACAGACACGCATACCAAGGCTCAACAACCAGAGCCCCAACTGCGGCGCTCCATGAGAGAGCGCAGACCACCCGAGAGACTTAACCTATGATCCCAATAAGATGTTGAGGGGGAGGTGATGCCATGTATGTAACCTTTATGTAACAACACTGCAATACTGTATATACGTAAGAAATGCACACCTTGACCATGGGGTGAACTTGTGGGAGACACTCCTCACCTGGTCATCCAGGTATATAAAGGGAGGTCCCATGCAGGGTCATCACTTCTTCATCCTGTGAATAAAGGTTCAGGTCATGGAGTGACCTTGTCCATAGAATGTGCCTCGTGTGGATTTATGATATTGTGTAAGGACTTTACAGTAATGATAGTGTATTTAATATTTAATTAACTGAACACACCGAAAGAGAAGATTCGAAGCAACATAGAGGAGACACCAGGTGAGATAAGATCAGGAAAGATAAAAGAAACAGAGGATGCCCCTGGCGGGGCAGTGAATTGAATTTGAGTAAGGGGTCAGATGCTGCTCCTCCCCCTCAAAAGGAATGGACTGGAAGAAAGGGGGAAATCTTCATTTCTGAGTCTCCCTTATCAAAATCTAGAGTTGGCATAGTTAGTTGAGGTTCGTAAATGAGAGATCGAAATAGAGTTTTCTCTCTCTCAAGGTAGGGACTGGTAGAAACTAAAGATGCCTAAAAATGTATAAAACTGATACGAATGAATAAAATTGATATGAATGCTGTGTTTTAAATCATTATTTAGAACTGGAGATGAAGTATCTACTCAGAATGCTTAGAAATGCTAATGTCTTGGTACCCTGCTGAGATGTGATTGCATTCTGCACTATGACAACCATTATCTGTGGTTTTCAAGTTAAAGCTTCAGTTTTGTTTATGTATCTTCAAGACAATTTGTTCGAGAAAGACTTAGAATGGATGGAAGTTTTAGGAGTTAACGTAAACATGTTGCTACATTGTAAAGGAGATTAAGGGCCCAAGTTTCAGGTGGAGTTGCTCCTATTTTTTTGCAGCAACTAGTTTAGTTTGGAGTATCTTAGAAATCATAATTCTTGGCATTTAGAAACATAGAAACATAGAAAATAGGTGCAGGACTGGGCCATTCGGCCCTTCGAGCCTGCACCGCCATTCAACAAGATCATGGCTGATCACCCACCCCAGCACCTCCCCCCCCACGCCCCCTCTACATCCCCCCGACCCCCCCAGTTAGTTTGCTCCAATTGTAGTGAGTTAGTTTAGTTTTGTTTTAGTTCAGTTTTTCTTTTCAAAAGGGGGCGTTACCAGCCACTTACGCCTGTTTTGCAAGTTTAGGTACCGAAAAGTTACTCCAAACTAATTTAGAATGGAGTAAGTGTCGATTTTTATATGCTCAGAAAAACCTTGTGTACACTTTAGAATTAGGCACAGGAAAGCCAGAAATAGCGGGGGGAAGGGAAGTTAGAGGGAAGTTAGGGGATTTTCCAAAGCATTAAACACTTCACTTTTAAAAATAAAGAACCATCATCAATAATAAATGACAATTAAATCAATAAATCAATAAATAAAAAAATAAAAAAATCATTCAATAAATCAATAAATAAAAAATTAAGAGTTCCTACCTCACCTACCCATTCGGGGGCACTGGGAGCCCGGCCAGGGCTAGGGGCTGGTGCTGCAGGCTGGAAATCAGCACTCTGCAGGAGCCCATTCGGCCAGGGCTAGGGGCTGCGTGCTTTGGGCCCCTCCCACACAGCCAGCAGCACACGCACACAGAATCTGGGGGCCAGGAGCTACTGCACATGCGTGCAGCTGCCGGCACTCTTTTTGGCCCCCCTGCTGTTGTGTTGCGTCGCGCTGACTGCTGAACAGGCCTGCTGCACTCGGAGAATTGTGAGGTAAGTTTTTGCCGTGCTTTTCATTCCACAAAATAGGCGGGCCTCTCGGAGGTGCGCTGTTCTTGAGAATATCGGAAACTTGGCCCAATGACGCTAAAGTGGGCAGTTTTCTGGTTTAGCCTCATGAGATCAATGGAGAGGATAGAGACGAGAGAGATGAAATGATTTCCACAGGAAGAAACCCGAGGTGAGTGTGAACAGGAAATGAGATGTGGCCAAACATCTTTAGGGCAGGTTCTTGAAACAACAATCGAGACAAAGAACACGATATGGTATTGGATAGCACGTTTTATGGGGAACCTCTATAGGTCAAAATGTCTCGTCAATATGCCGATTAAGGCCCACCCCTAAAAATAGGTTAAAAGTGACCTCCCAGAAGCTTGTACTTACAGACGGAAGAAAGAGAGAGAGCGTGTGAAGGAAGCCCTAGACGAAAGAAGGAAAGAATTGCTCACATGTGTCAACCGTCTGTCCGATCGGATCGATATCAACTATTGTTACGGTCGTATGTTTTTGCTGTATAACTAACGTGTTATATTCCTTCCTAAACTCTGATTAAACGCAATATAGCCACCATATTGGTTTGCACTCGAACCTGATTATTTAAAGTGACCAGAGATAGCTGTAAAAGAGGTTATTTCTAACAGGGGTCAAGGGTTGGTTTTTTGAGAAGGATGATGATGGCAGATTTGAGGGAGAGGGGGACAGTACCCGAGGAGAAAGAACAGTTAACAATGTCAGCTAACATGGGAGCCAGAAAAGGAAGTTGGGTGGTCAGCAGTTTGATGGGAATAGGGTCAAGGGAGCAGGAAGTGGGTCTCATGGACAAAATGAGCTTGGAGAGGTCAAGAGGGGAGATCAGAGAGAAACTGGAGAAAGATGTAAGTTCAGGGCTAGAGCAGGGGAAACCTTAGAGGAAATTAGGCCCAGTGAGCTCGAGGAAGGAAGGGAAATGGCAGAGGCAGAAGTCCATTAGCTGCTCACACTTATTGTTGGAGGTGAGGGTGGAGCAGGCAGGGAAGAGGGGTTTAAGAAGACGGTTAACAGTAGAGAATAGAAGCCAGCATTTATCTTTGCATTCTAGAATGATTCTGGAATAGTGAGCAATTTTGGTAGATGAGAGCAGGAACCGATAATGCTTTATGTAGTTCAGCCAGATCTGGTGGTTAATGGCTGAACCAGTTGTCCGCCATATCCTTTCAAGTCTACGTCCCTTGAACTTAAGGGAGCGAAGATGAGGTCCATACTGGGGGACCGGCCAGGGTGAGAGAGTAATTGTTTTAATAGGAACTAGGGCATCAAAAGTGGTGATGAGGGTGTGGTTGAGCAGATCGGTAGCTGCAGAAATGTCATGGTGACTAGAGGGTCAAAGGCTGAACAATTGGGATTTCATAAGTGCAGTTGTAAGAGACTTGGGAGACATATTTTTCCAGGGGCGGACACCGAAAGAAATAGGGTTGGCTGGGGGGTGGCTGAGAGGGAGGGGGATATCCTCTCTTCTTTCCTCCCTCAGCCTCTCCACCGAGCAGATTGAGGGTGAGGAAATTGTGTCAGAAATGAGCGTACTATGCTTAAACAAAGGGGACTACAGTGGGATGAGGGCAGAGTTGGCTAAAGTAGACTGGAAACACAGACTAAACGGTGGCACAATTGAGGAACAGTGGAGGACTTTTAAGGAGCTCTTTCATAGTGCGCAACAAAAATATATTCCAGTGAAAAAGAAGGGCAGTCAGAGAAGGGATAACCAGCCGTGGATAATCAAGGAAATAAAGGAGAGTATCAAATTAAAGACCAATGCGTATAAGGTAGCCAAGGTTAGTGAGAAACTAGAAGATTGGGAAAATTTTAAACAACAGCAAAGAATGACTAAAAAAGCAATAAAGAAAGGAAAGATAGATTACAAAGGTAAACTTGCGCAAAACATAAAAACAGATAGTAAAAGCTTTTACAGATATATAAAACGGAAAAGAGTGACTAAAATAAATGTTGGTCCCTTAGAAGATGAGAAGGGGGATTTAATAATGGGAAATGTGGAAATGGCTGAGACAATTAAACAATTATTTTGCTTCGGTCTTCACAGTGGAAGACACAAAAACCATGCCAAAAATTGCTGGTCACAGGAATGTGGGAAGGAAGGACCTTGAGACAATCACTATCACTAGGGGGGTAGTGCTGGACAGGCTAATGGGACTCAAGGTAGACAAGTCCCCTGGTCCTGATGAAATGCATCCCAGGGTATTAAAAGAGATGGCGGAAGTTATAGCAGATGCATTCGTTATAATCTACCAAAATTCTCTGTACTCTAGGGAGGTACCGGCGGATTGGAAAGCAGCTAATGTACCGCCTCTGTTTAAAAAAGGGGGCAGACAAAAGGCAGGTAACTATAGGCTGGTTAGTTTAACATCTGTAGTGGGGAAAATGCTTGAAACTATCATTAAGGAAGAAATAGCGGGACATCGAGATAGGAATAGTGCAATCAAGCAGACGCAGCATGGATTCATGAAGGGGAAATCATGTTCAACTAATTTACTGGAATTCTTTGAGGATATAACGAGCATGGTGGATAGAGATGTACCGATGGATGTGGTGTATTTAGATTTCCAAAAGGCATTCGATAAGGTGCCACACAAAAGGTTACTGCAGAAGATAAAGGTACGCGGAGTCAGAGGAAATGTATTAGCATGGATCGAGAATTGGCTGGCGAACAGAAAGCAGAGAGTCGGGATAAATGGGTCCTTTTCGGGTTGGAAATCGGTGGTTAGTGGTGTGCCATAGGGATCGGTGCTGGGACCACAACTGTTTACAATATACATAGATGACCTGGAAGAGGGGACAGAGTGTAGTGTAACAAAATTTGCAGATGACACAAAGATTAGTGGGAAAACAGGTTGTGTTGAGGACACAGAGAGGTTGCAAAGAGATTTGGATAGGTTAAGCGAATGGGCTAAGATTTGGCAGATGGAATACAATGTTGGAAAGTGTGAGGTCATCCACCTTGGGAAAAAAAACAGTAAAAGGGAATATTATTTGAATGGGGAGAAATTACAACATGCTGAGGTGCAGAGGGACCTGGGGGTCCTTGTGCATGAATCCCAAAAAGTTAGTTTGCAGGTGCAGCAGGTAATCAGGAAGGCGAATGGAATGTTGGCCATCATTGCGAGAGGGAGTACAAAAGCAGGGAGGTCCTGCTGCAACTGTATAGGGTATTGGTGAGGCCGCACCTGGAGTACTGCGTGCAGTTTTGGTCACCTTACTTACGGAAGGATATACTGGCTTTGGAGGGGGTACAGAGACGATTCACTAGGCTGATTCCGGAGATGAGGGGGTTACCTTGTGATGATAGATTGAGTAGACTGGGTCTTTACTCATTGGAGTTCAGAAGGATGAGGGGTGACCTTATAGAAACATTTAAAATAATGAAAGGGATAGACAAGACAGAGGCAGAGAGGTTGTTTCCACTGGTCGGGGAGACTAGACTCTAGGGGGCACAACCTCAAAATACGGGGGAGCCAATTTAAAACCGAGGTGAGAAGGAATTTCTTCTCCCAGAGGGTTGTGAATCTGTGGAATTCTCTGCCCAAGGAAGCAGTTGAGGCTAGCTCATTGAATGTATTCAAGTCACAGATAGATAGATTTTTAACCAATAAGGGAATTAAGGGTTACAGGGAGCGGGCGGGTAAGTGGAGCTGAGTCCACGGCCAGATCAGCCATGATCTTGTTGAATGGCGGAGCAGGCTCGAGGGGCTAGATGGCCTCCTCCTGTTCCAAATTCTTATGTTCTTATGTTCTTATGAGCAGCTCCTCATTCTTGGTGATTGCAATAGCTATCTCACTCATCGTGCTCTTTCTCTGCTGATTTTACTGGCCTTATGTCCTCTATTATAAGAACATCAGAACATAAGAATTAGGAGCACCCTCGAGCCTGTTCCGCCATACAATATGGCTGATCTTCAACCTCAATTCCGATTTCCTTATTCCTTGATTTCCCTTCAAATCCAAAAATCTATCTAGCTCAGCTTTGAATATACTCTTGAATAACCTCCCTCCAAATCAACCCACCTACCTATATTCATGCCAAATCCCACGCGGCCCCTCTACTCACATGATCTCAATCACTGAAAAGGCCTTCTCTGACCACTTCTTTATATCCTTTACAACCCACATCCCTCTAGCCCCTTCTAACCCCACTTCCTTCAGCATCCAACCCTGGCAAAAACTCTCCTCCCCAAGTCACCTACAATTTCACTTTCAATCTCCCAACTGGCTAGCCTTTGGCCTTCCATTTGCCACTATACTTCTGTAGCTGTACATCTGCTCGATCACTCCCTCATCTCCACCTGTGATGCCCTTGTCCCAGTAAAAAACTTACTCTCTTCCCCTCCCAATCGATCCTCCTGGTATCGCCCCCATCTTTGCAGATTCAAGTCCAAAGGTTGCAGACAGGATCATATCTGGTGCACAGCTGGTTTAGCATCATCAGATCTGGCTAGAACACATCAAGCATTATTGGGTTTCGCTCTCCTTTGCCAAAATCACTCAATACTTCGGGACCATCTTGGAAAGGAAAGATAATAGACAGCTTCTTTTCTCAACTACCAACCATCTCATCAAACCTCTCTCCGTTGCTCCCTCCACACTCACCTCTAACAACAAGTGAAAGGGGCTCATGGACTTGTTTGTCACTAAAATTAAGACCAGCCATTCAGCTGTCTCTGCTGTTTCCTCTCTTGCCCACTGATGCAAACCTTCCCAAGGCTCTCCGTTGCCCTATCACCCCATCTCCAATCTCCCTTTCCCCTCCAAAGTTCTTGAAAGTGTTGTTGCCTCCAAAATTCTTGCCCATCTTTCTCTCAAATCCCTATTTAAATGTCTCCAAACAGGTTTCTGCTTGTGCCACACAATTGGAATGACCCCAAACAAAATCATAAATGACACCCCTGTAACTGTGACCATGGTACATTTTTGCTATACCCTTAACCATCTAAGATATGGTAGTAAGATCACCTCTCAGTTGACTCCTTTCTAGTCTGAAAGGCTTCTGAGGGCTAAATTTGATAACCACTGAAAGCGGGCACGGGATCGCGATGTGCGATTAACCTGCATCCATTCAATGTAATGCAGGCAGCACACCAACTTTGTATTGCCAACTCAGTTCCATGATTTCAGCGTGCAGCCAGCGCTAACTGCTGATTGGTTTTACGCATCAGCAGGGGGTCCAAAATTGGGAGAGCCTGTATTGCTTCAAGCTAGCAAGGACCTCTTAAAGGGGAGGTGCATTGCGGCTGGAGCAGGTGCCGGCAGTCATTCAGGAAGTGAATCTGACCTGGCAAACACTCAAGAATGGCACAACATGGGAGAGAGTGGGCTCCAAGATTTTCTGCTGCTGCACTGGAGGCCTTGGTGGAGGTGGTGGAAAGGAGGAGAGATGGCCCTCCAGACACATGCTCAGAAAGCAGTGGGAGCAGATAACAGTGCTGTCAATGTCAGGAGTCAAGCCGTGATGACCTGGATGCAGGACCATAAGAAATTCAATGGCCTTACACGAGTAATCAAGGTCGGTGAATGCATCTTCAAATGCCATATCCTACCAACTGCACTACAAACCTCAGCCACTGCTCAATGCACCACACCTCCATCACTCACCTACCAACAATCTCTATCAATCAGGACTCATACCTAACATTCATAGCTTCACCTCACCCTCAAACACTTAGCACTGCTGCAAGCCTCACACCCATATCTCACAGCTTGCACACACTGACAGCTATTCAACCATGACAGCCACATCACCCAAACAGATTGTATGACACACTTCCCTCTCCCTTGCAGGACAAAGTGGCACACGTCTGGAGGGGGACAGGTGCACCTGTGTGTCCTAACCCCATGGAGGAGACGGTGCTGGTCGTTATTGAAGCCGCCATGACAGAGGCCGTAGCCAGCGGTGGGACTGAAACCATAGAAGATGATAGTATCCTCATACCTAACCCTTCTTCTCTCATCCCACTTCCCCCTTATCCCACAATCTCTTCTGATTTACAAGCTTTAGATGGTGTAAGCATACACCTCTTGCTTTCTCTCCTCTCCTCACCACAATCTTATCCTTGAGCCTTTCTCCTTTCAGATACCCAAGAACGCTAAACTGGCCAGGCAGTGGTGGAAGTGCAACAAGACTCACCATCACTCAATTTCACACTCGCAGCCATCAGCTCAGATACTGACACTGTGCGTAATTTAAAAGATAGCTTAGAGGCAGGATCTGCACGTGGTGAGACATAGAGCACAAGTGGCCTGCACCCAGGGCAGGGGGCAAGCATAGCGCAGGTATCAGCTCACCGGAAGGCATGGTCACAATTGAGTTCTACTGCAGAGGACTCCGATGAGCACTTTGATGGGGCAGCCTACAGAAAAAGACTGATGGGTATGCACAATGAAATGCTTGGTGCATTGGCAGGCCTGCCAGAAAGCCTGCATGCAATGTCAAGGAGCATGGAGGAGTCTGCCACCAACATAGCACAGAGCTTGGAGCCCATCTTATCCAGCATGGAACTGGTGGCCAACTCCATTAGCACACCTGTGGACCCAACTATGATGCAGCTTCTGATGGTCGATGTCTCAACTTCCATTGCAGCACAAACAGCAGCCACCAAATGTCTGAGTGCTGCAGTGGAAGCTCACACTGCTGCCATCATGGCTCTTGATTCCAGTGTTCAAAGGGGCTTGCAGGGTGTCACAGCAGACCAGCAATCTGTCTTCCTTGCTGAGGCTCCACACCGGGTGACTGGCAGTGGCACCATGGAGCACAAACCTGTTGTCCTCTATTTGGATGACAGCATTTGTCCTCCCACCACAGGCACTGCGCCCTTGCAGTTGCCTGTCAGCCAGCCAGCCCAGACACCGACCACCCATGCTGAGATGGTGCAGTCTACAGCTGGGCCTTCTAGGCCCAGAGCTGCTCAAATTCATCCTCCAAGGCCAGCTGCAGTCTCCTCCACTGAAAGTCAGCAGGCTTCCACTTGCATTGCTGCAGCCATTTAGGTAGCACTGTGTAAGAGCACTAAAACAGGAAAAGGCACATAGGAGACAAGCACTAAGGGAATGGTAAGGGGGTAAAAAGTACACTTGAATAAAAAGCATAAGGGAATTAGAAGGTTAGAACATAAGAACATAAGAAATAGGGACAGGAGTAGGCCTTCGAGCTTGCTCCGCCATTCAATAAGATCATGGTTGATCTGATCATGGACTCAGCTCCTCTTCCCCGCTCGCTCCCCATAACCCCTTATCGTTTAAGAAACTGTCTATTTCTGTCTTAAATTTATTCAATGTCCCAGCTTCCACAGCTCTCTGAGGCAGCGAATTCCACACATTTACAACCCTCTGATAGAAGAAATTTCTCCTCATCTCTGTTTTAAATGGGCGGCCCCTCATGCCCTCTAATTCTAGTCTCCCCCATCAGTGGAAACATCCTCTCTGCATCCACCTTGTCAAGCCCTAGGCTCATAATCTTATACGTTTCGATAAGATCACCACTCATTCATCTGAACTCCAATGAGTAGAGGCCCAACTACTTAACCTTTCCTCATAAGTCAACCCCCCTCATCTCCAGAATCAACCTAGTGAACCTTCTCTGAAACTGCCTCCAAAGCAAGTATATCCTTTCGTAAATATGGAAACCAAAACTGCTCGCACTTTTCCAGGTGTGGCCTCACCAATATCTTATATAGCTGTAGCAAGACTTCCCTGCTTTTATACTCCATCCCCTTTGCAATAAAGGCCAAGATACCATTGGCCTCCCTGATCACTTGCTGTACCTGCATACTATTCTTTTGTGTTTCATGCACAAGTACCCCCAGGTTCCGCTATACTGCGGCACTTTGCAATCTTTTTCCATTTAAATAATAACTTGCTCTTCGATTTTGTTCTGCCGAAGTGCATGACCTCACACTTTCCAACATTATACTCCATCTGCCAAATTTTTGCCCACTCACTTAGCCTGTCTATGTCCTAGTGCAGATTTTGTGTGCTCTCTTCACACATTGCTTTTCCTCCCATCTTTGTATCATCAGCAAACTTGGCTACGTTATACTCAGTCCCTTCTTCCAAGTCGTTAATATAGATTGTAAATAGTTGGGGTCCCAGTACTGATCCCTGCGGCATCCCACTAGTTATTGGTTGCCAACCAGAGAATGAACCATTTATCCCTACTCTCAGGAGTTCTTCTGTCTTAGGGTATGGATTGTAATTGACCGGTTATGTATAACCCGCTTATGTGTATATATAGCACGCTTATACACTCATTTACATTGGGCTAGTAAAAAGGGGATAGCGAAGCCTGATGGGTAACGAACCATCTGAAATAGCCAACACTGCATTGACCCTTAGCACAGAAAATAGAAGATGAGAACACTCATTCAGTACAGAGAACAAGGACACAAATGTTTGGGAACATAGACTGTAAACAGAATCTGACTCTCATGAAAAACTGTATTCGACTAATTCTCTTGGGAAGATATAAGTGTGATATATTCACAGAGCACAGCACACACAGCTTCCTAACATGGCAGGCAGCTCTCTCGGAAGTCTCCGGAAAATCTGCTTGGTTCTGCTTATTATTAACCCTGCACTTGCAGTACACAATACGTCCACATCCACAGTGTGGAGCTACAACATTACAAGCTTACAGACATTATACTTCTCCCTCCTTAATGAAGAAGCCATCATAACAAACATCATACATAACGTTCACGTTTATACATAACACAGGATATAAACTTTTTTTTCCATATTTACAAATTTAACTTTACCACTTGTTTTCTGTTTCGAAGAGGATACCTTCGCTCTCGAACAGAACCTTCCAAACATGGTCTCGAATCTAAACTCTTTCGAGGCTCATCCTAAGGAACGTTTTCCTCCACGGAATTTCCTTGATTTTCATTTGAACTTACTCTAACTTCAGGCTCTTTGTTTTCCTGACTCGGACTCAGACTTTCATTCTGATTCTCTCTGGATTTGTTTCCAGTACATTGGATTTAGGATTTGCTACTGGTATATCAAAACTATCTGATGAGTCAGAAATAATTGAATCATTCCCACCTTCAACTCCTTCCATGTCTGTAGGTAAAATATGATCAATATGAACAAACCTAACCTGTCCATTATCAAACATCTTTACCAAATATGTGCAAGGACCACATATCTTCACCACTCTTCCTGGTAACCACTTTACCCATTTATGGTGATGGTTCTTCACTCTCACCTTCTGGTTTAATTTCACACCTCTCTTTTACTCTACCTTTATCATGATTCTCTTTCTGTCTTAATTGTGTCTCTTCTACGGACTGTGCCAAATTTGGCTTTAACAATGAGAATCTGGTTCGTGGCTATCGTTTGAGAAACAACTCTGCTGGTGTTCTACCAGTAGTTGTATGAGGAGTATTTCGATATGTAATCAAAAAAATTAGCCAATTTGTGATCCAATGACAACTGTCATTTCCTTGGATTTGGATCTAACATTTGTTTTATTAGGGCACGTTTTACAATTTGTACAGTGCACTCTGCTGCACAATTCGAAGAAGGATGGTATGGTGGAACCTTGGTATGTTTCACACCATTTTTGCTCGTGAATTGTGCAAATTCTTCTGAATGAAATTGTGGTCCATTATCCGAAACAATCTCTTCAGGGAGGCCAAATGAAGAAAATAATTTTCGTAAAATGTCCAATGTTTTACTTGTTATTATTTTCCACATTGGAAACACCTCAACCCACTTCGAATGGCTATCAATCACAATGAGCAATTGTTGTCCTTCTAACTCAGCAAAATCAATATGTAGCTTTTGCCACATCCTGGGAGGCCATTTCCATGGCTGTAATGGTACTGGTGGTGGTTGCTTGCTTACCGATTGACATGTCGTACACTGACTCATGATGTACTCTATACCTTTATCAAGACCTGGCCACCATAAATAATTGCGTGCAAAACTCTTGGTCAAACACATTCCCAGATGCTAGTCATGGAGGTCTCCTAATAATTTGGACCTGAATTTATTTGGTATAACCACTCTTGCACCCCACATGATACAATCTTTATCTACTGATAATTCATTCCTACAAATGAAGAATGGATGTGTATCTTTGTCTGTTACCTGATTTGGCCATCCATTTGCAATATACTCATACACCTTTGACATCACTGGGTCACGTTTGGTTGCTCTACCAATCTCTTCAGCTGTTACTGGCAATTCATCAATGTATGAAAAATAAAACACTTCTTCCCTATAGGGTGTAACTTGAGATGGGGAAGGCAATCTAGACATTGCATCAGCATTACTGTGATCAGCTGATCGTCTGTATTCAATATCATATGTATATGCTGACAAAATCAAAGCCCATCTCTGCATTCGGGCTGCAGCTAATGTTGGAACTGGGGACTTTGGATGGAGGATTGCTGTTAAGGGCTTATGGTCCGTACCGATGGTAAACTTACGACCATACAAGTATTTGTGAAACTTCTTGACCCCAAAAATTAATGCCAAAGCTTCCCTTTCAATTTGCGCATAATTACTCTCATTGGCACTGAGAGTGCGTGAAGCAAAAGCAATTGGTCTCTCCTCCCCACAACTTAATACTGCCCCAACTCCATACGGAAAGGTATCACATGTTAGCTTAATCTCCTTAGATATGTCATAGTGAACTAACATGGTGCTCTCTACCAATTTGTTTTTACACTCCTTTAATGCTGTATCGCATTCTTTTGACCACTCCCAATGGATCTGTTTTTTCAAAAGTTCATTCAGTGGATGTAATACTGTAGCCAAATTTGGTAGGAACTGCCCATAATAGTTCAAAAGACCCAAGAATGAACGAAGTTCAGTGACATTCCTGGAAGTGGATGCATTTCTAATTGTATCCAATTTTTCCATGGTTGGATGTAAACCAACTTTGTCTACTCTGTACCCTAAATACTCCATTGAGTTTTTAAATAACTCACGAGCAGACACTCGTACTCTGTGCTTCTCTAGGCGTTTGAGGACTTCATTCAATATGTTATTATGAATTTGCCTATTTGGTGCTGAAATTAGTATGTCATCCAAATAACATGCTACCCCTTCAATACCTTGCAAAATCTGGTTCATCACCCCTTGGAATATGGCAGGGGCAGAAAACATGCCAAACGGTAGCCTATTAAATTGATATAGGTCTAGATGAGTATTTATAGTCATCTAGGCCGATATGACTTGGACTCCTCATCTAGTTCAAGCTGTAAGTAGGCATTCGTAAGATCCAGTTTTGAGAAGATCTGACCACCTGTCAGTGTTGTGAACAAATCTTCTATATTCGGCAATGTATTGGGGACATTACCCTTTAGAACCTTGTTTACGGTTACCTTATAATCACCACACAATCTTACCTTACCATCGGACGTAGGTACAACAACAATGGGTGTAACCCAATTACATCGATCTATCTTACATATAATGTTTTCAGTCTCTCGTCTTTTGAGATCTTGCTCAACTTTCTCCTTGAGTGCATATGGTGTGGAATGTGGCTTGTAGTAAACCGATCTAGCGTCCTTCTGTACCCTGACACTCGCCTTAAAGTCTTGGATCGGACTGCCTGTTTCACAGAACACCTTCGGATACTTCTCGATAACCTCATCCGTTGATGAAAATCTCACTTCCACACAGAAAATCTTACTACAATCCAGCTTCAGTGAGCTCAACCAATTTCTTCCTTTTAAGGTAGACTTGTCATCTTTCACTACTATTAGAGGCAAGTTCTGAAATTGATCTTTATATTTCACCGGTACGGTGATATGTCCTACCACAGGAATTTTCTCTCCCGAGTAGCCTCGCAGCTCTATCTTGGATTTCTCCAGTTGGAAATCACGCAATTTGTCGCTGTACAGCGACTCCGGGACTACACTCACCGATGCACCCATGTCAATTTCCATTGGTATCTTGAATCCCGCAACATCGATGTGGATTTTGATGCTTTCCGAATCGCTGTCCGTTAACCTCGTGCTCCTGATGACATGTAACTCTAACATCTCCTCGTCCTGTTGTTGTTCTTCCATGCTATGTAGTCTCTTTGGATTTCTACTCATAGCTTTAAACTCATAGCTTTTAAAACTGGTTTACCCTTCAGTCGGCATGCCTTTGCAAGACGCCCAGTCTTTCTGCAGAAGAAACACTCTGCCTTCACGTATGGATAACTTTGAGCAATGTGTTGTCCCAGGCACCTATAGCACGACTTTGACGCTCTGTTAGAATTTCCAGTTTCTGAGACTTTCGGCCATGCCCATCTTTTACTTTGAACCTGCAGGTGATTTACCTCGGTTGACTGACGACCGTAATCATTATTTAATTCTCGGGAATATTGTTCGGCCATGCTCATCGACCTCGCTGTCTGACGAGCAATCTCAAAAGTCAAGTTATCCGTCGTCAATAACTTCCTTCCGATCGCATCATTTTTCACCCCACAAACAAAACGATCCCGTAATGCTCGGTTTTGAAAGTTTCCAAAATTACAGTGCATCGATAGCTTTTTTAATGCAACGATGCAATCACTGATAATTTATTCAGTCTTTTGATTCCGAATCCCGAAACGATAGCTCTCAGCAATTTCTAACGGTTTGGGGTTATAGTGCTGCTCCAGCTTTGTTAAAATCTCCTTAAGCATTTTGTCCTTTGGCTCGTCAGGCACAAGCAGATTTACAAGAGTGTCATATAATGCCGGACCTGCCTCCGATAAGAAGATCGCTTTCTTATGTTCCAACACAGTTCGGTTCTGGACTGCATTGTCTGGAACGTCGATTATGTTATTTGCAATGAATACAATTCTAGCCGATCCACATACTCTTTAAAACATTCCCGGTCATGTCTATATTCACCCAAATGTCCCAATACACCTGCCATTTTAATATCTAGCTGTTCACACCGTGTGCTGTATTTTACTTTGGATTTTGCAGCTTTTTTCCAAAGACAGAAACTTCCAAAGTTGGCTGGCTGAATCCTTTACCAACAAAATTTAAGCTTTAAATCATCTGAAAAATCCCATCTTCCATCGCCAACTGAGATATATTCACAGAGCATAGCACACACAGCTTCCTAACATGGCAGGCAGCTCTCTCGGAAGTCTCCGGAAAATCTGCCTGGTTCTGTTTATCATTAACCTTGCACTTGCAGTACACAATACGTCCACATCCACAGTGTGGCGCTACAACATTACAAGCTTACAGACATTACAATAACGAAGCCAGTGTTTGGGAACAAGAGTTACTTCACACGTCGTAGGGACTATGGCAAAGTTCACATCACTGAACAACATGATTGACATGTGATGAGAGATGGACAGGTGGGAAAAAAACACTCAGAGTTAGTCTGGTAAGAGTCAACAAATCAATGTAACTTCGCTGATAGCAGTAGACCAATTGATGGTTTTGTAGGTGGGTAGCACCCCTCGAAAAACTGTATAATTGTATTTGAAACCTTTTGTACTTTGAAGGTTCCACGTTTGAACTTTCCCTTGCATGTGCTCGAAATAAACTAGTTGTACTGAAGGTTTCAGTTAACTGATTCCGTGGTCGTTATCAGGAGGGCGATGGCGAGGTGTCGACTCCTTATATCAGGGAGTCCACCTCAAGGATCCACCCCAACAGGAACGCACAAGGGTGATTACTTTATGTTTGTATGCAATATGGCATGATTTGATTTATAAATTTGGTTTGCCTGTTTATTTTATGGAGGCTTTTAATTTTGCATTGTGGCCAACAGGTGCAGTGATGGCCAATGACAAAGTGAAGATAAGGTGTGGGACTGTTGGTGAATGGGGAATTGGGGTTGCGGTCACCAGTATCGCACTCAGATGCATTCTTCATGGACAGCCTGCCAGAAAGGCCTGTCTAGGTTGTCTCCTCTTCTTCCTCTTTCTCCTCCTCCTCCGACTCCTCCTCAGCTGCTTGTGGTATAGCTGGTGGCAAGGGCTATGCCCTCATGATCGCGAGGTTTTGCAGCATGCAGCAGACCACCATGAAATTTGACACCCATTCTGCCAAGTTCTGCAGGGCTCTTCCAGAGCGGTCCAGGCAGTGGAAGAATTGTTTCAGCATACCAAAGGTGTGCTCGATCACATTTTGCGTGCCAGCAGGGCTTTCATTGTATGCATGCTGCACACGTGTGTGTGGTTTGCGCACCAGGGTCACCAGCCATGTCATCAGCAGATAGTCCTTGATGCCCAATGGCCACGCTTTATTTGCCGTGATGGCTCAAATGCAAATGGTATAGTAGATTGCCACAGAATCAAGCCATCATGACTGCTGTCAGGATACCGGGCATTGACCTGTATGATTTTCTGCCTATGGTCACACAGAGAAACTTCTTCACTCAGAGAGTTGTTAACCTGTGGAATTCCCTGCCGCAGAGAGTTGTTGATGCCAGTTCATTGGATATATTCAAGAGGCAGTTAGATATGGCCCTTACGGCTAAAGTGATCAAGGGGTATGGAGAGAAAGTAGGAAAGGGGTACTGAGGGAATGATCAGCCATGATGTGCGTGCAGTCAATGGCACACCACCATGAATTGAGCTACCTGCTCAAGCTGGTATTGGAGCTCGCCTCCTGACTGGTCCAGGCATCTAAAGTGCTACTTCAGCACTCCAATGGTTTTCTCCATGATATTGCGAGTTGCTCTGTGGCTTTCATTGTATCACCTCTCGGCTTCGGTGTGGGTGTCACGCAGGGGGTCATCAGCCAGGTGACGAGGCCATATCCATTGTCACCAAGCATCCAGCATTGACCGTGTGGCTGATTGTTAAACAAGTCAGATACAGTGCTCTCACGCAAGATGTGAGCATCATGGACGCTGCCCGGAAAATGAGCATTCAATGCCAGTATAATTTGCTGGTGGTCGACAACCAGTTGGACATCCAGGGAATGGAATCCCTTGCAGTTCCAGAAAACCTCTGCATCCTGAAAAGGTGCCCGCATCCCGATTTGCATTCAGTCTATTGCTCCCTGCACCTTGGGGAAGTTTGCAATTCTGTAGAATCCTAGAGCCTTCTCACTCTGTGTCTCCCTGGTCATAGGGAAGCTGATCAAGTCCCTTCTGCGTGCGTACAGGGCTTCAGTGACCTGTCCAATGCAGTGATGTGTGGCATGCTGAGAAAGTCCGCAAATGTCTCCAGCTGTGGCCTGAAAAGAACCCGAGGCATAGAATGACAGTGCCGCAGTGACTTTGACCTCGATGGACAGTGCAGTATTGATGGTGCTGGCAGGCTGCAGATCTGCCCTTATCAGCTGGCATACCTCAGTGATAACTTCTTTGTGGAAGCGCAGTCTCTGAAGGCAGGTTGTGTTGGGTAGGCCAAGGTAAGAATGCTTCTCCTTGTACTTGCGGGGGGTGTAATGTCTGGTTCTCCTCATCAGTCTGTCACGTCTTACATTGGGCACATAATGCAGTGGAGTGTACTTTTGGCGATCTCGAGTCTGCTGCATGTAATTGGTCACCAAGAGAGGGCGAGAAAGGACAGGCCCTGTTATATATGTAAACCTGTATATACCTTGTGTAGCCATCAGAGGGCTCATCCCCTGGAGTCCCAAGGAATCCCACAATCCCTTGGGAGTACCTGTACTTAAGGAGGCCTCACAGGCTGGAGAGGCACTCTGCAATAAAAGACTACGGTCACACTTTACTTTGAGCTCACAGTATCTTGTCAGACTCTTCATCCGTACATAACAACTGGTGACGAGATACAGATGACGAACCCAAAGATGCAGAGAACAATGGGCATCCTGGAGAAATTTTCAGAGGGAGATGATTTGGAAACGTTCGTGGAGCGACTCGACCAATACTTCGTGGCCAACGAGCTGGAAGGAGAAGCGAATGCTGTCAAACAAAGGCCGATTCTCCTCACCGTCTGCAGGGCACCAACGTGTGGCCTCATGAAAAATCTGCTTGCTCCAGCGAAACCCACAGAGAAATCGTACGATGGTTTGTGCACACTGGTCTGGGAGCATCTGAAGCCGAAGGAAAGTGTTCTGATGGTGAGGTACCGGTACTACATTTACAAAAGGTCTGAAGGCCAGGAAGTGGCGACTTATGTCATTGAGCTGAGACGCCTTGCAGGACATTGCGAATTTGAAGGACATTTGGAGCACATGCTCAGGGACTTCTTCGTACTTGGCATTGGCCATGAAGTGATACTTCACAAACTTTTCACTGTAGAGACCCCAACCTTGAGTAAAGCCACAGCGACAGCCCAGGCATTCATTGCCACCAGTGACAATACTAAGCAAATCTCTCAGCACACGAGTACTGCTACAAGTACTGTGAACAAAGTGATGTTATTTTCAAATCGCAACGTAAAGCGCAGGCCCCACTTGCCTGCAGCTGCACGTCCGCAGATGTCTCAGAGTCCACCATCAAGGGTGATGAATGCAAGGCCATTAACACCTTGTTGGCACTGCAGGCGTGATCATTGTTTCCATTCATGCCGCTTCAAAGGGTACGTTTGCAAGGGCTGTGGAAAAATGAGACACCTCCAACGTATTTGCAGGTGAGCTGCAAACCCTGCTAATCCTGCAAACCACCATGTTGCAGAGGAGGATAGATCCACAGCGGATCACGATGAACCAGAGCCTTAGACCAAGGAGACAGAGGTATATGGGGTGCACACATTTACCACAAAGTGTCACCCGATAATGCTGAAGGTTGAATTAAATGGACTCCTGGTGTCAATGGAGCTGAACACGGGTGCGAGCCAGTCCATTATGAGCAAAAAGACTTTCGATAAATTGTGGTGCAGCAAGGATTCAAGGACAGTCCCGACTCCCATTCGCACTAAACTGAGAACTTACACAAAGGAACTGATTCCCGTAATGGGCAGTGCTACTGTAAAGGTCTCCTAAGATGGAGCGGTGCACAAGCTACCACTCTGGGTGGTACTGGGCGATGGTCCCATGCTGCTCGGCAGGAGCTGGCTGGGAAAGATACGCTGGAACTGGGATGACGTCCAAATGCTCTGGTCCGTTGACGACACTTTGTGTGCCCAGGTCTTAAACAAGTTCCCCTCACTGTTCGAACCAGGCATCGGGAAGTTCCAAGGAGCAAAAGTGCAGATCCACATAATTCCGGGGGCGCGACCCATCCATCACAAGGTGAGAGCAGTACCGTACATGATGAGAGAGAGGGTGGAGATCGAGCTGGACCGGATGCAATGAGAGGGCATCATTTCGACGATCGAATTCAATGAGTGGGCCAGTCTGATTGTTCCAGTCCTCAAGGGAGACGGCACCGTCAGAATCTGTGGCGATTACAAAACAACTATCAATCGTTTCTCCCTGCAGGATCAATACCCACTGCCAAAGGCAGACGACATTGTTGCGACGCTGGCGGGAGGAAAGACGTTCACGAAGCTGGGCTTGACCTCGGCCTACATGAGCAGGAGCTGGAGGAATCATCGAAGGGCCTCACCTGCATCAACACGCACAAAGGTCTCTTCATTTACAACAGATGCCCGATTGGAATTTGTTCAAATATTCACGGCGATATTCCTGAGAAACATGGAAAGCTTACTGAAGTCAGTCCCTCGCACGGTGGTCTTCCAAGATGACATCTTGGTTACAAGTTGGGACACAGTCGAGCATCTGCAGAACATGGAGAAGATTCTTAGTCGACTCAACCGCGTGGGGCTCAGGTTAAAACGCTCGAAGTGCATTTTCCTGGCGCCTGAAGTGGAGTTTCTGGGGAGGAGGATCACGGCGGACGGCATCAGGCCCACCGATTCGAAGACGGAGGCAATCGGGAATGCACCGAGGCCACAGAACGTGACGGAGCTGCGGTTGTTTCTAGGACTCTTGAACTACTTTGGTAACTTCTTACCAGGTCTCAGCACATTGTTGGAGCCACAGCACGCCTTACTGCGTAAAGGAAACAAATGGGTATGGGGTAAAAGCCAAGAAAATGCCTTTGTAAAAGCTCGAAAATTGTTATGCTCAAACAAATTGCTTGTGTTGTATGATCCATGTAAGGGTTTGGTACTAGCATGTGATGCGTCGTCGTACGGGGTCGGGTGTGTGTATTGCAACAAGCTATTGAATCTGGGAAATTGCAATCGGTTGCTTATGCATCCAGAAGTCTGTCTAAGGCTGAGAGAGCTACAGCATTATTGAAACAGAAGCGTTAGCGTGTGTTTATGGAGTAAAGAAAATGCATCAATATCTGTTTGGGCTCAAGTTTGAATTGGAAACTGACCATAAGCCACTGATATCCCTTTTTTCCGAAAGTAAGGGGATAAATACGAATGCATCGGCCTGCATCCAGAGATGGGCGCTCACATTGTATGCATACAACTACGCCATCCACCACAGGCCAGGCACAGAAAACTGTGGCACAGAAAACTGTGCCGATGCTCTCAGTAGGCTGCCATTGCCCACCACGGGGGTGGAAATGGCACAGCCCGCAGATTTAGTCATGGTAATGGAAACATTCGAGAGTGAACAATCACCCGTTACTGCCGACAGATTAGAACCTGGATGAGCCACGACCCCTTACTGTCCCTCGTAAAAAATTGTGTGCTTCACGGGAGCTGGTCCAGTGTCCCAGTGGAAACGCAGGAAGAGATAAAGCCATTCCAGCGGCGCAAAGATGAAATGTCTATACAGGCAGATTGCCTTCTGTGGGGTAATCGGGGAGTGGTCCTCAAGAAGGGCAGGGATCCTATCATCAGTGATCTCCACAGTACTCACCCAGGCATTGTAATGATGAATGCGATAGCCAGATTCCACATGTGGTGGCCCTGTATTGATGTGGACTTAGAGTCCTGCGTGCACAAATGTAACACATGCTCGCAGTTAAGCAATGCACCCAGGGTGGCACCACTAAGTTTATGGTCTTGGCCCCCCAAACCGTGGTCCAGGATCCATGTCGACTATGCAGGCCCGTTTTTGGGTAAAATGCTCCTAGTGGTTGTAGATGCGTGCTCCAAATGGATTGAATGTGAGATAATGTCAGCAAGCATGTTCGCTGCCACACTGAACGCCTGCAGGTGATGTTTGCCACGCGCGGTCTGCCCAATGTCCTTGTGATCGACAATGGGCCATGTTTCACCAGTGCCGTGTTCAAAGAGTTCGTGACCCGTAATGGGATCATACAGGTTACATCTGCCCCGTTCAAGCCAGCATCCAATGGCAGATAAAGCATTGCAATCCATCAAGCAGATCTTGAAGAGGCTCACTGCAGACTCGCCTATCCCGAATCCTGCTTAGCTGCCGCACAAGACCCCACTCGCTCACTGGGATTCTACCCGCTGAACTGGTCATGAAAAGGGCACTTAAGACAATGCTCTCGTTAGTTCACCCTGATCTACATGAACAGGTAGAGAGCAGGCGACTTCAACAAAATACATATCATGATAGCACAAATGTGTCACGCGAAATTGAAATCAATGATTCTGTATTTGTTTTGAACTGTGGACAAGGTCCCAAGTGGCTTCCTGACACTGTTGTGGCCAAAGATGGGAGCAGGTTGTTTCAGGTCAAACTTTCAAATGGATTCATCCACCAGAAACACTTGGACCAAATCAAACTCAGATTCACGGACTATCCAGAGCAACCCACATTGGACCCTACCTTCTTTAACCCCCCCCAACATACACACCAGTGGCAACCGACGCCGCGGTTGACCACGAAGCAGAACCCATCACCCGCAGCAGCTCAGCAGGACTCTCCACACCAGGCAGTCCAGCAAGGCCAGCTGCACAGTAGCCCAGCGAGGGTCCAACAAACGATTCACCAAAACCAGCATTTGCACCGAGATGATCAACCAGGGAATGAATGGCCCCAGATCGACTCACCTTGTAAATAGTAACACTATTGACTTTGGGGGGGGGGGGGGGGGAGTGTTGTTATATATGTAAACCTGTATATAACTTGTGTAGCCACCAGAGGGCTCATCCCCTGGAGTCCCAAGGGATCCCACAATCCTTTGGGATCACCTGTACTTAAGGAGGCCTCACAGGCTAGAGAGGCACTCTGAGGACCTGCAATAAAAGACTAAGGTCACACTTTACTTTGAGCTCACAGTATCTAGTCAGACTCTTCATTCATACATAACAGGCCCCATTGCAGTAGCTCTCTGTTTTTCACTGATTGGTCACAAACAAGAAATGTCCCGACGAAGACACCTATTCAATTCCAATCGGTCAAGATGTTTGTAGAGATGTTCACATCAACTCCAACGACCTGCAGGGTACTGCCGAGGTTGAAGCACAGCAGCCTTTTAAAGGATGCGACACGTGATCTAGAACATGGTGTCCATAACGCTGTGATTAGTTCTGGTTAGTTCCACTTTTTCTGGGCGTTTTTTTGGGCGAGCAATATTGTGGGCGATATGTGTGTGAGGTGGTGAAATTGACGCTGGGCGATCTCATTGCCAGTCATTTCGGTAAATATGCTCTTTACAACAAAAAATAGTGGGCGGGCAGTATTATTGAATCTCGGCGTTAAATCAGTGCGGAAATTAACGCTGGGCGATATTATGGGCGTTGATTTCGCCCATTCTGATGATTCCGCCGAAAAAAAATGGGCGGGTGGTAATATTTTTTTCCGGTGTTAAGCACATGGGGAAAGTAACACTCGGCGATAAGTTTCCTAAAAATGCCCGTCAGTTTCCATTTTGTGCCAAAATGGGCGTATATGTCATTTCAGCGGTAAGATGGGCGTTAAGTGGGCGTTAAGTTTGCAAAAAAAGTGGAGATTCTAGCGCCATGTCTTTTAGTGTTATAGGTTGGAGTTTTTCAGAAATAATTATGGAGATTGGTTCTTGCCACAACATTCCCTGATACCAAAGAACCTTGAAATGAACTAAGAAAACTCTTGCAGTAGCAGGACATAGCACACAGCCACTCAAACCTCAAAAACCTGTCAGGTCCAAGTGATTGGTGATGATCCCTTTAAAAATGCCGCGTGCAACCTATAGCTGTCATTTTCTCCAGTTGGTACGTTCATTGGCTGTAACAAAGGTGGGAGATTGGGCATCGAGTAAGCATTGCACACTCACTGATGTCACAATCTCCATGATGGCGATCGCGTTCAGTGACAGCGCCACCGGCGTGTGGTGCTGGAACCAGCATCAGGTGGTGTTAAAGCTCTCAACGGTGTTTTAGAGCCATCTCATGGCTCTAACAGATAGCACAAACTGCACAAATTTCTCCCCCCACTCCCCCCACCAGTCTCTTCCTGTTTCGTCCTGAGCTAGTTCAACACCATTCATGAAGTTGCATGTTGTCTATTTGTCCTTCCTATGTGTAACATTTTATGTTTTTCTGCATTAATTTCAGTAACTTCAAACTTACTTGACCTCTTCAAAAAGGATGGCTTGTGGTCACAAGACCTACCCTACATCGCTCCCATACATTTAATGACCCTGCTAAGAGTGGTCGAACAGAAGCAGAGGAGCGCAACAATGAGGCACGTGCCTCTACAAGAGTGGTCATAAAGAGGCGAATCGATGTCTTAAAAGGACAAATTCGCTGCCTTGACAGGTTAGGAGAGTCTCTGCAGTATGCGGCAGGTTAAGTGTCACACATTGTTGTAGCCCACTATGCCCTGCATAATATTACCATACAAAAATGCCTTAATTCAAACATTCCAAGGGAGGCACCCCTAGCATCTTTGAAGGCAAAAGTACATGGAGAATCACAATGACCGTCACTCAGAGATCTCCTCAGTCATTGCTGCCCAGGGTATCAGAGCATAACTGATCATATAGAAACATAGAAAGATAGAAAATAGATGCAGGAGTAGGCCATTCGGCCCTTCGAGCCTGCACCACCATTCAATAAGATCATGGCTGATCATTCACCTCAGTACCCCTTTCCTGCTTTCTCTCCATACCCCTTGATCCCTTTTGCCGTAAGGGCCATATCTAACTCCCTCTTGAATATATCCAATGAACTGGCATCAACAACTCTCTGCGGTAGGGAATTCCACAGGTTCCACAGGTTCACTGAGTTTTCTCTTCCGTTTAACTGTCTACTTTTGTCACCAGAGCATTAACTCCTTTTCCCTCACTTTCAACTAAAGGATCGACCAGTACCCATCCTAGAATATAACAACACATCAGATCTCTTTGCCCTTACAGGATAATGCCAAAATAATGATCACCTGATTGAATAAATCAATGTTAACTAAGTGCACTCATTCCTATATGACTCTATTCTCCATTAATAACAAAGCATGATGCAAGTGCACATAGTTTTTTATGAAAAAAAACACCATGCATTCCTTCCTTATACTATGCTTCTCCTGTGTAGCTAAACATGCCTTTTTTTCACCTTTTGTCGTGCTTCTCCTCGGTGCACCTCAGTCTCACGAGAGGTGGTTGGCTGACCTCGTGCTACAAAAGGTGAAAGAAAAGCTGCTGTTGGCTGCATCTCTGGAGCTTGTTCCTGAGTACCTTGAAAAGTACTCTGAGAGAAAAGGTTGGAGGCTTGGCATGTACTGCTGTCCTGAGAAACAGCAGCCTCAGGCAGGACAACTCCAGCCATTCCACTGGGCCCTGGATCTGTTTCCTGACTGATCAGCAGGCTGGCTGGCCTAATTACAACTATCAGATCCTGAAATCTCAGAGAGGCAGGACCCTGCATCCCAGCCTCCAGATCTGCCAATATGCAGGTTGCAGTTTATTCTGTCACCATCTGCCACCATGGCAACAGTATTTGCTTCTGTGATTCAAGAGGCTCAGAGTGGTGCTTGGACAGTTCTTAGGTGGGGGTCTGCTGCAGGTTCCAATGAAGCTGCCACACACTCCATTGATACCTCGAGGTTACAACATAGAAACCAGATTATTCAGTCCAATTTGTGTTGGTAATTTAGTCCATGTATCAATTTATGTTTTGCATAGAAATTACAATACAGAAACAAGCTATTTGGTCCTTTCAGTCCATGTCAGCATTTATCAAATAGTTTGAATCATTATTTAATCTTGTATTGTCTTGTATCCTACATGGTTACTGCTTGTACTATTACAAGGTGTGCCACCAGAGGGCACTGCAGTGGGAGACTTGTGGGTTACCTATAGAGGTGTGCCAGGCCGAGTATAAAAGACAGCCCACCATATGTGATCCTCACTCTGGAGTTACATTAAATGGACTAAGGTCACTACAGTTCAAGTACAACACATTGTCTCGTGGAGTCATTATTAGAGCATCTGAAGACATAACAATTGGTGACGAGATTACGGACCTTCACACGAAAATGGCTAACTTTGGTACGTTGCAGCAGTTCGCCGATGGTGATAATTGGGAAGCCTTTGTGGAGAGGCTCGACCATTTCTTCACAGCAAACAACCTGGCAGGGAACAATCCGGCCACACTGGCTGATAAGTGCAGAGCTATCCTGCTAACCAGTTGTGGGTCCACCGTCTATGGCCTCATCAGGGACTTGCGAGCACCAGTGAAGGCAACCACCAAGACGTACGAGGAGCTTGTAACGCTGATCCAAGAACAACTCAAACCCAAAGAGAGCATTATACACACCGACGGCCCGAAAGCCAGGAGATCGCAAAATATGCTGCAGACCTCAGGAGACTGGCGGCACTGTGTGATTTCGGCGACCACCTCATCGAAGCACTGCGGGATATCTTTATCATCGGAATCGGTCATGAGGGCCTTCTTCATAAGCTACTGTCTGCGGATACCACAGTCACACTGCAGAAGGCCATCTCCGTGAGTCAAGCATTCATGACCTTGACCTGCAGCTCTAGGCGGATGACTCATCCTCAGGACTCAAACCCGGCAAGTACTGTGCACAGAATGGCGCCTTTTAGAGGCTGGACTGTAGAACGTGAATCTTCTCAGGGGAGAGAGAACAGGCCCCCCGATTCCCTTAACTCAGAGTTCGCCGAGGGGGGCGAATTGAGGAGCACCATGCTGGCGTTGAGGAGGGAATCACAGGGCTCACCAGTGCCGTTTTAAAGACTGTGTGTAAAGGCTGCAGCACAAAGGGCTACCTCCAGCGAATGTGTAAAAGAAATATGACTCACTGTGTTGATGAAGAGTCTGCAGATGGCCATGAATCCAGTGCGGATTATGAAGCGATAGTCAGAGAGGCAGCTCAGCCCCACGATGAGGTATATAGCATGTTTACCTGCACCACCGAATGTTCTCCGTTGAGGATGGAAGTCAAGATAAATGGCGTTCCAGTCTTCATGGAAATGGACACAGGGGTGAGCCAGTCAGTAATGAATCAAGAAACCTTTGAGAGGCTATGGGACAATCAGGCTGAACAACCCAAGTTGGTCCCGGTTCAGGCAAAGCTGCGCACCTCCACCAATGTACATATCCCAGGCGTTGGTAGTACGGATGTAAAGGTACTCCATGATGGCGCGGTGCACAAGTTACTCCTGTGGATTGTTACAGGTGATGGACCAACGCTACTTGGAAGAAGGTGGATGGAGAAGATCCATTGGAGCTGGGAAGATTTCATCCCTCCAGCGATCGACGTCCCCCGTGCTCAGAGGCAAAGCAAAACCCCACCTGAGATTGGATCCAGCACCAGAGAGCAGGCCAGCACAGCACCCGAGGCACAGACCGCTCAGCACGACTGTGTGGAGATGATCCGGCTGAGACGACCCGAACGCATCTTCCAGGCTCCAGTGGCAGGACTCCGGAGGAAGAAAATCGGACCCAGAGGCGACTTCCCAGCTTCGGTGGCAGAACCCAGAGAGAAGAGGATCACAGCAGTCGACATCGTGGATGAGGCGCTGAAGAAAAAGATAGCGGTGGCCGGACCACAAGGTGCAGCGCTGATGGAGCAACACGTGGCATAAAGTGAAGAAGAGGATTGGGGTAAAGCTAGCAAGGCTCTCTTAAAGGAGGCCCACAACTCACCACACTTAAAGGGACAGTTCCACACTCTCAATCAATGTAACATCAACTGTGAGTTAGATGTAAAATGTGTAATTGATGATCAGAGTTGTGTACATGCAATAAGCAAGGAAAAGTTGCGCGATTGCGATCGGAGCTACGGGTTATTTACAATAAGTAATGAAACGTGCGATGTAGGATTTCAATTGCATACAGTCAATGCAGCGGGCAAACACTCATCGGGAGCACATAGGTCCAGCAAGCTACCCAATGCTGTAGCCTGCGTCCCTGGAACCAGACTGATGCACCATGGAGTGTGGCCACAAGCAGCTAATATATACAAGCTGCAGAGCAAGCAATCTCAGGAGGGCAACAGCACCGGTATCGATATCCACCTCTCAGGCACCCGATGGCACCAGCCGCCACGAGTCTGAAAGAGCAAACTGCGCTAAGGCGCAGCCCCCAGACCCTATCGCCACCAAGGCTACACCCGGGAATGAAGGGTCACCCGCAACGATTCTCCCAAATGGGACTGGGACGAGCCACGATTCCAAACCAAATAACGCCCAGGCAAGTGAGTCAGCAGTTCCCTGTGCACTGCTAGATGACTGCTCCTCAGGGAGCAGTAGCAACCCGGAGTGCAAGGAGAGAACAGGGAGGTCACAGGCATCTGTGAACCTGCCCGACACTAGAAGCATTGGCAAAAGCCCCGAGAGCAGGCAACTTGAGCCAACCGGGTTCCCACTGCCAGCACTGGGCACCGCGCTGCCACCAGACTACCTGGACACCATCCAGCAGTCCTGGTTTGTCCTGGCACTGGTTTGTCCTCACGCACCGGTGCTGACCCCAGCACTGACTCTAAGCATATTGCAAGCATGTACCTCACCATTCAAATGTACTTACCTCACCATGGTAACAAGAATGCAATACTGTAAATGCAAATTTTTTTTGGACTTGAATGTATGTGAATGTAATGAGCCAAAGGCACAATCTCGATGTGTGGGGGGGGTGGGGGGGGGAGGAGAGAATGGAGTGGTCATGGACGCACAAACAGAAACTGTTGTGTATGGAGCAAGAGTCAGACTGAACACTGTGAGCTCAAAGTAAAGTGTGACCTTAATCTTTCATTGCAGGTCTCCAGAGTGCCTCTCCAACCTGTGAAGCCTTCTTAAATACTTGTGCTCCCAAGGGATTATGTGATCCCTTGGGACTCCGGGGAATGAGCCCTCTGGTGGCTGTACAGAGTAAATACAAGTCCACAAATGTAACAACATTCCCCCCCCAAAGTCAATAGTGAAACTATTTACAATGTGAGTCGATCTGGGGCCCTTCTTGCCCTGGTTGATCGGTGTGAAAGCTAGTAGTGTTGAATCATTTGTTGGGCCCATACTGGGCTGCTGTGCAGCTGGCCTTGCTGGGCTGCCTGGTGTGTTGGGCCCTGCAGGGCTGCTGTGGATGATGGGTTCTGCTTCGTGGTCAACCATGGTGTCAGTTGCCACTGGTGTGTGTGTTGGGAGATCAAAAAAGGTAGGGTCCAAGGTGGGTTGCTCAGGGTAGTCCATGAATCAGAGTTTGATTTGGTCCAAGTGTTTCTGGTGAATGAGTCCATTTGAAAGTTTGACCCGAAATACCCTGCTTCCCTCTTTGGCCACGATAGTGCCAGGAAGCCACTTGGGACCTTGTCCATAATTTAATACAAATACAGGATCATTGATTTCAATCTCGCGTGACACATTTGCACTATCATAGTGTGCACTTTGTTGAAGCTGCCTGCTCTCCACCTGTTCATGTAGATCAGGGTGAACTAACGAGAGCCTTGTCTTAAGTGCTCTTTTCATGAGCAGTTCAGCAGGTGGGATCCCAGTGAGTGAGTGTGGTCTCGTGCGGTAGCTAAGCAGGACTCGGGATAAGCGAGTCTGCAGTGAGCCTTCAGTTACCCTCTTCAAGCCTTGCTTGATGGTTTGCACTGATCTCTCTGCCTGACCATTGGACGCTGTTTTAAATGGGGCAGATGTGACATGTTTGATCCCGTTATGGGTCATGAATTCTTTGAACTCAGCACTGGTAAAACATGGCCCATTGTCGCTCACCAGGAATCGGGTAAGCCGTGTGTGGCAAACAAGGCCCGCAGACTTTCAGTGGTGGCAGCGGACGTGCTTGCCGACATTATCTCACATTCAATCCACTTGGAGTACGCGTCTACAACCACAAGGAACATTTGACCCAAGGACGGGCCTGCATAGTCAACGTGTACCCTAGACCATGGTTTGGAGGGCCAAGACCATAAACTTAGCGGCGCCTCGCTGGGTACATTGCTTAACTGCAAGCATGTATTATATCTGTGAATGCAGGACTCTAAGTCCGCATCGATACCGGGCCAACACACATGGGATCTGGCTATCGCTTTCATCATTACGATGCCTTGGTGGATACTGTGGAGATCATTGATGAAGGTGTCTCTACCCTTCTTGGGGACCACTACTCGATTGTCCTACAGACGGCAGTCTACCTGCCTAGACATTTCATCTTTGCGCCGTTGGAACGGCTTTATCTCTTCCTGCATTTTCACTGGGACACTGGACCAGCTCCCGTGAAACACACAGCTTTTGATTAGAGATAATAAGGGGTCCTGGCTTGTCCAGGTTTTCATCTGCCGGGCAGTGACGGGTGATTGCTCACTCTCAAATGCTTCCATAACCATGGCTAGGTCTGCGGGCTGCACCATTTCCACCCCCATGGTGGGCAATGGCAGCCTACTAAGAGCATCAGCGCAGTTTTGTGTGCCTGGCCTATGGCGGATGGCGTAGTTGTATGCGGACAATGTGAGCGCCCATCTCTGGATGCGGGCCGATGCGTTGGTATTTATCCTTTTATTCTCAGAAAGCAGGGATATAAGTGGCTTATGGTCACTTTCCAATTCGAATTTTAGCCCAAACAGGTATTGATGCAATTTCTTTATCCAATAGACACACGCTAACTCTTCTTTTTCAATCATGCTGTCGGCTCTCACGGCCTTAGACAGACTCCTGGATGCATAAGCAACCAGTTGCAGTTTCCCGGAATCATTAGCTTGTTGCAATACACACCCGACGCCATATGACGACGCATCACATGCAAGTACCAAACACTTAGATGGATCATACAACACAGGCAATTTGTTTGAGCATAACAATTTTCTCGCTTTTACAAAGGCATTTTCTTGGCTTTTGTCTCAAACCCATTCGCCTCCTTTTCGTAGTAAGACATGTAATGGTTCTAACAGGGTGCTGAGACCCGGTAAGAAGTTACCAAAGTAGTTCAAGAGTCCCAGAAACGATCGCAGCTGCGTCACGTTCTGTGACCTCGGTGCGTTCTCGATTGCCTCCGTCTTCGCATTGGTGGGCCTGATGCCGTCCGCCGCAATCCTCCTTCCCAGGAACTCCACTTCAGGCGCCAGGAAAACGCACTTCGAGCGTTTTAACCCCACGCGGTTGAGTCGACTAAGAACCTCTTCTAGGGTCTGCAGGTGCTCGACTGTGTTCCGACCTGTGACCAAGATGTCATCCTGGAAGACCATGGTGTGCGGGACTGACTTCAGTAAGCTTTCCATGTTTCTCTGGAATATCGCCGCCGCTGTTCGGATTCCAAACGGGCATCTGTTATAAACAAAAATACCTTTGTGCATGTTGATGCAGGTGAGGACCTTCGATGATTCCTCCAGTTCCTGCATCATGTAGGCTGAAGTCAGATCCAGCTTCGTGAACGTCTTTCCACCTGCCAACTTTGCAAAGACGTCGTCGGCTTTTGACAGTGGGTATTGGTCCTGCAGGGTGAAATGATTTATAGTTACTTTGTAATTGCCAGATTCTGACGGTGCTGTCTCCCTTGAGGACTGGGACAAGAGGATTGGCCCGCTCGCTGAACACGATCGGTGAAATGATACCCTCTTGTTGCAGCCGGTCTAGCTCGATCTCTACCCTTTCTCTCATCATGTATGATACTGCTCTCGCCTTGTGATGGATGGGTCATGCCCCCAGAATTAGGTGGATTTGCACTTTTGCTCCTTGGAATTTCCTGATGTGTGGTTCAAACAGCGAAGGAAATTTGTTTAAGACCTGGGCACACGAAGTGTCGGCAGCGGACGATAGCGCTCGGACGTCGTCCCAGTTCCTGCGGAGTAGCGTGGGACCCAGAGTGGTAACTTGTGCACCGCTCCATCGTAGGAGACCTTTACGGTAGCACTGCCGATTACAGGAATCAGTTCTTTAGTGTAAGTTCTTAATCTCATGCGAACTGGAGTTAAGACTGGCCTTGAGGCCTTGTTGCACCACAACCTTTCGAAAGTCTTTTTGCCCATGATGGACTGACTCGTGCCCGTGTCCAGCTCCATTGACACCGGGAGTCCATTTAGTTCAACATTCAGCATTATCGGGGGACAATTCCTGGTGAATGTGTGCACCCCATGTACCTCTGCCTCCTCGATCTGAGGCTCTGGTTCATAGTGATCCTCCTTGGATCTGTCCTCCTTTGCAACGTGGTGGTTTGCAGGTTTAACAGGCTTAGCAGCTCGCCTGCACACTCGTTGGAGGTGTCCCATTGTTCCACAGCCCTTGCAAACGTATCCTTTGAATCGGCATGAATGGAAATGATGATCACCCCTGCAGCGCCAACAAGGTATTAATGGCCTTGCATTCATCATCCTTGATGGTGGACTGTGAGACATTGTGGAAGTGTAGCTGCAAGTAAGTGTGACCTGCCCTGTACATTCCGATTCGAAAACAACATCACTTTGTTCACAGTATTTGTAGCAGCACTTGTGTGCTGAGAGATTTGCTTAGTATTGTCACTGGTAGCAATGAACGCCTGGGCTATCACTATGGCCTTACTCAAGGTTAGGGTCTCTACAGTCAAAAGCTTGCGAAATATGGTTTCATGGCCAATGTCAAGTACGACAAAGTCTCTGAGCTAGTGATTCAAATGTCCTTCAAATTCGCAATGTCCTGCAAGGCGTCTCAGCTCAGCGACATAACTCGCCACTTCCTGGCCTTCAGACCTTTTGTCGGTGTAGAACCAGTACCTCACCATCAGAACGCTTTCCTTCAGGTTCAAATGCTCTCGGACCAGTGTGCATAAATCGTCGTACAATTTCTCCGTGGATTTCGCTGAATTGAGCAAATTCTTCATGAGGCCATACGTTGGTGCCCCACAGACGGTGAGGAGGATCGCTCTACGTTTGGCATCTTCCCCATCCAGCTCGTTGGCCACGAAGTATTGGTCGAGTCGCTCCAAAAAAGTTTCCCAATCGTCTCCCTTCGAAAATTTCTCCAGGATGTCCACTGTTTTCTGCATCTTTGGGTTCGCTATCTGTATCTCGTTGCCAGTTGTTGTGTATGGAGAAAGAATCAGACTGAACACTGTGAGCTCAAAGTAAAGTGTGACCTTAGTCTTTCATTGCAGGTCTCCAGAATGCCTCTCCAAACTATGAAGCCTTCTTCAATACCAAGGGATTATGGGATCCCTTGGGACTCCGGGGAATGAGCCCTCTGGTGGCTGTACAGAGTAAATACAAGTCCACATAGAAACGTAGAAAAATAGGTGCAGGAGTAGGCCATTCGGCCCTTCGAGCCTGCACCGCCATTCAATAAGATCATGGCTGATCATTCCTTCAGTACCCCTTTCCTGCTTTCTCTCCATATCCCTTGATCCCCTTAACCGTAAGAGCCATATCTAACTCCCTCTTGAATATATCCAGTGAACTGGCATCAACAATTCTCTGCGGTAGAGAATTCCATAGGTTAACAACTCTCTGAGTCATCTCAGTCCTAAATGGCCTACTCCTTATCCTAAGACTATGTCCCCTGGTTCTGGACTTCCCCAACATCGGCAACATTCTTCCCGCATGTAACCTGTCCAGTCCCGTCAGAATCTTACATGTTTCGATGAGATCCCCTCTCATCCTTCTAAACTCCAGTGAATAAAGGCCCAGTTGATCCAGTCTCTCCTCAAATGACAGCCCAGCCATTCCTGGAATCAGTCTGGTGAACCTTCACTGCACTCCCTCAATAGCAAGAACGTCCTTCCTCAGACTAGGAGACCAAAACTGAACACAATATTCCAGGTGAGGCCTCACTAAGGCCCTGTACAACTGCAGTAAGACCTCCCTGCTTCTATATTCAATTCCCCTAGCTATGAAGGCCAACATACTATTTGCCTTCTTTACTGCCTGCTGTACCTGCATGCCCACTTTCAGTGACTGATGTACCATGACACCCAGGTCTCGTTGCACCTCCCGTTTTCCTCGTCTGCCGCCATTCAGATAATATTCTGCCTTCGTATTTTTGCCCCCAAAATGGATAACCTCACATTTATCCACATTATACTGCATCTGCCATGCATTTGCCCACTCACCTAACCTGTCCAAGTCACCCTGCAGCCTCTTAGCATCCTCCTCACAGCTCACTCCGCCGCCCAGTTTAGTGTCATCTGCAAACTTGGAGATATTACACTCAATTCCTTCATCCAAATCATTAATGTATGCTGTAAAGAGCTGGGGTCCCAGCACTGAGCCCTGACTCCACTAGTCACTGCCTGCCATTCTGAAAAGGACCCGTTTATCTTGACTCTCTGTTTCCTGTCTGCTAACCAGTTCCCTATCCACATCAGTATATTACCCCCAATACCATGTGCTTTGATTTTGCACAACAATCTCTTGTGCGGGACCTTGTCAAAAGCCTTTTGAAAGTCCAAATACACCACATCCACTGGTTTTCCCTTGTCCACTCTACTAGTTACATCCTCAAAAAATTCCAGAAGATTCATCAAGCATAATTTCCCTTTCATAACTCCATGCTGACTTGATCCGATCCTGTCACCACTTTCTAAATGCGCTGCTATTTCGTCCTTCATGATCGATTCCAACATTTTCCCCACTACTGATGTCAAGCTAACCGATCTATAATTACCTGTTTTCTTTCTCCCTCCTCTTTTAAAAAGTTGCATTACATTAGCTACCCTCCAGTCCATGGGAACTAATCCAGAGTCGATAGACTGTTGGAAAATGATTACCAATGCATCCACTATTTCTAGGGCCACTTCCTTAAGTACTCTGGGATGCAGACTATCAGGCCCTGTGGATTTATCGGCCTTCAATCCCATCAATTTTCTTAAAAAATTTCCCGCCCAATAAGGATATCCTTCAGTTCCTCTTTCTCACTAGACCCACTGTCCCCTAGTACCTTCGTAAGGTTATTTGTATCTTCCTTCATGAAGACAGAACCGAAGTATTGGTTCAATTGGTCTGCCATTTCTTTGTTTCCCATTATAATTTCACCTGAAACCGACTGCAAGGGACCTACATTTGTCTTTACTAATCTTTTTCTCTTCACATATTTACAGAAGCTTTTGCAGTCAGTTTTTATATTCCCTGCAAGCTTCCTCTCGTACTATATTTCCCCCCTCTTAATTAAACCCTTCGTCCTCCTCTGTTGAATTCTAAATTTCTCCCAGTCCTCAGGTTTGTTGCTTTTTCTAGCCAATTTATATGCCTCTTCCTTGGCTTTAACACTATCCTTAATTTCCTTTGTTAGCCATGGTTGAGCCATCTTCCCAATTTTATTTTTACTCCAGACAAGGATGTACATTTGCTGAAGTTCATCCAGGTGATCTTTAAATGTTTGCCATTGCTTATCCACTGTCAACCCTTTTAGTAGCGTTTGCCAGTCTATTCTCGCCAATTCACGCCTCATACCGTCGAAGTTACCTTTCCTTAAGTTCAGGACCCTAATTTCCGAATTAACTTTGTCACTCTCCATCTTAATAAGGAATTCTACCATATTATGGTCACTTTTCCCCAAGGGGTCTCGCACAAGAAGATTGCTAATTAGTCCCTTCTCATTACACAATACCCAGTCTAGGATGGCCAGCTCCCTGGTTGGTTCCTCGACATATTGGTCTAGAAAACCATCCCTTATGCACTCCAGGAAATCCTCCTCCACCGTATTGCTACCAGTTAGGTTAGCCCAATCAATGTGTAGATTAAAGTCGCCCATGATTACTGCTGTACCTTTATTGCACACATCCCTTATTTCTTGTTTGATGCTGTCCCCAACCTCACTACTACTATTTGGTGGTCTATACACAACACCCAGTAGCGTTTTCTGCTCTTTGGAATTCCGCAGCTCCACCCATACTGATTCCACATCATCCAGGCTAATGTTCTTCCTTACAATTGCATTGATTTCATCTTTAACCAGCAACGCACCCCGCCTCCTTTTCCTTTCTGTCTATCCTTCCTAAATGCTGAATACCCTTGGATGTTGAGTTCCCAGTCTTGGTCCCCCTGGAGCTATGTCTCCATGATGCCAATCACATCGTATCTGTTAACTGCTATCTGCGCAGTTAATTCATCCACCTTATTCCGAATACTCCTCGCATTGAGGCACAGAGCCTTCAGGCTTGTTTTTTTTAACACACTTTGCCCTTTTAGTATTTTGCTGTAATGTGGCCCTTTTTGTTTTTTGCCTTGGGTTTCTCTGCCCTCCACTTTTACTATTCTCCTTTCTATATTTTGCTTGTGCCTCCTTTTTATTTCCCTCTGTCTCCCTGCATAGGTGCCCATCCCTCTGCCATATTAGTTTAACTCCTCCCCAACAGCACTAGCAGCACATATATAATAGAAACCACCAGCAACTCTGCTGCCAATGAAACACCACCTATTCACCCAAGATGGAAACGACCCTCCAAGGGTCAACCAGATAGAGCTAAGCCCAGAGCACAGTCAATGCCAAGGCGATTTGCACTAAGGACTTGGAGGAGCGTGATGTCATGTAAACTACATGGTTACTGCTTGTACTATTACAATATGTGCCACCAGTAGGCACTGCAGTGGGAGACTTGTAGATTACCTGTACAGATGTGCCAGGTATAGTATAAAAGGCAGGCCACCATGTGTGATCCTCACTCTGGAGTTACATTTAATGGACTAAGGTCACTACAGTTCAAGCACAACACACTGTCTCGTGGAGTCATTATGGGAGCATCTGAAGACATAACATGCATTACATTTAATACCCCCTTGTTCTAGACCCCTCAACTACTGGAAACTATCTGCTTCTATCTATTGTATCCCACTCTTTCAATTTTAAGCACATCTATCATATCGCCCCATAATATGAGTTAATAGACCCAACAGTTCTTGTAATTATCCACAGCTGTATTTCCCCATACAGGTCAGCATCCTAGCGAATCTGTAATGTACCCCCTCTAAAGCCCCAACATTCTTTCCACAGTATGAAACTTAATACTATTCACAGTACTCTAACTAGGGTCTGATTAGGATTTTATGTTGGGTAATAATTACCTCTTGGCTTTTATATTCTATACGTCTAGTGATAAAATCTATAGAATTTAATGTTTTTACAGTCTGATCAACCTGAGGTGCAAGAACCAACAGCTCTCGTGGTCTGTGAATCACCTACTTCCATATTATCACTAACAATAGCTAATTTCTCCCCCATCACCACCCCTGGTGAAAGTATCTGAGCTGATGCATGGGAGTGAAAAAGAAAGTGATGCAACAGTTGAGAGCCACATATTTGTGGCAGAGGAACACAGTCCGGGATGTTGGTCCAAGAACTCATGGGTGAGCTTTACATTCACTTGCTTTCCCTCTTCCTCATCATCCTCCTCAGCTTCATCATCCTCAAGTTGACAAGGAAGAAGTTTTATCTTTGCTTCTTCTCATCATCATCTTCCTCTTCCTTCTCATCCTCCATTTCTGTGCCAGATCTATAGGAAAGCATAGTAGAAGCTAAAATTGGGTGAGCATTTATCCCTTGGGATTAAGAAGACAGAGAAGAGAATAGATGCTTGTGGCTATGTAGTGCTTCACAGAAATTGTGTGGCGATTGTGTACATGTGTAGCCATTAAACTGGCACAAGCACTTTACCACTGACCTCATCATCTCCCTTGGCAAGAGCAGAGTGCTTCCCCATCAGCTCCATGGCCTTATCCTTACCATAATGATGCCATCCCCAGCCCCCACCCCACCCCACCCTTTACCCCTTCTTTTTATTTTCTTATCAGTAAGAAACCTTTGGCGTTGTTACCAATTAGGTTAATTTAAAGGTTAAGTCATGGCAGGAGAGCCCAGACCCATGTCATGCTCCTCCTGTACTATGTGGGAAATCAGGGACATTTCCAGTATCCCTGACAACTACACGTGCAGGAAGTGTAACTAGCTGCAGCTCCTGACAGATCGCATTGCGGCACTGGAGCTGTGGATGGATTCACTGTGGAGCATCCGCGTTGCTGAGGATGTCGTGAATAGCACGTTTAGTGAGCTGGTCACACCGCAGGTAAAAGTTACACAGCCAAATAGGAATGGGTGACCATCAGGCAGAGCGGGAGAAGGAAAGTAGTGCAGGGGTCCCCTGCGGTCATCTCCCTGCAAAGCAGCCAGCAGCAGCCAAGTCCATGGTACCAGGGGTGGCTCTGCTGCACAGGAGGGCAGGAAAAAGATTGGGAGAGCTATAGTGATAGGGGATTCTATTGTAAGGGGAATAGATAGGTGTTTCTGCGGCCACAAATGAGATTCCAGGATGGTATGTTGCCTCCCTGGTGCAAGGAGCAAGGATGTCTCAGAGCAGCTGCAGCACATTCTGGAGGGGGAAGGTGAACAGCCAGCTGTCATGGTACATATAGGTACCAACGATATAGGTAAAAAATGGGATGAGGTCCTACAAGTTGAATTTAGGGAGCTAGGAGTTAAATTAAAAAGTAGGACCTCAAAGGTAGTAATCTCAGGATTGCTACTGGTGCCACATGTGAGTCAGAGTAGGAATTGCAGGATAGCTCAGTTGAATACATGGCTTGAGGAATGGTGCAAGGGGGAGGGATTCAAATTTCTGGGACATTGAAACCGGTTCTGGGGAAGGTGGGACCTGTACAAACCAGACGGTCTGCACTTGGGCAGGACCGGAATCGATGTCCTAGGTGGAGTGTTTGCTAGTGCTATTGGGGAGGGTTGAAACTAAAATGGCAGGGGGATGGGAATCTATGCAGGGAGGCAGAGGGAAGTAAAAAGGGGGCAGAAGCAAAAGGTAGGAAGGAGAAAAGCAAGAGTGGAGGGCAGAGAAATCAAGGGCAAAAATCAAAAAGGGTTACATTACACCATAATTCTAAAAGGACAAAGTGTGTTAAAAAAAACAAGCCTGAAGGCTCTGTGTCTCAATGCGAGGAGCATTCGTAATATTCGTGGATGAATTGACTGCGCAAACAGCTGTTAACGGATATGGTGTAATTGGGATTACGGAGACATGGCTCCAGGGTAACTAAGGCTGGGAACTCAACATTCAGGGGTATTCAATATTCAGGAAGGAAAGATAGGAAGGAAAAGAAGGTGGGGTAGCGTTGCTGGTTAAATAGGAGATTAACGCAATAGTAAGGAAGGACATTAGCGTGGATGATGTGGAATCTATATGGGTAGAGTTGCGTAACACCAAAGGGCAGAAAACATTAGTGGAAGTTGTGTAAAGACCACCAAACAGTAGTAGTGAGGTTGGGGATGGCATCAAACAGGAAATTAGGGATGCATGCAATAAGGGTACAGCACTTATCATGGGCGACTTTAATCTGCATATTGATTGGGCGAACCAAACTGGTAGCAATACTGTGGAAGAAGATTTCCTGGAGTGTATAAGGGATGGTTTTCCAGACCAATATGTCGAGGAACCAACTAGAGAGCTGGCCATCCTAGACTGGGTCTTGTGTAATGAGAGAGTATTCATTAGCAATCTGGTTGTGCGGGGCCCCTTGGGGAAGAGTGACCATAATATGGTAGAATTCTTGATTAAGATCGAGAGTGACACAGTTAATTCAGAGACGAGGGTCCTGAACTTAAAGAAAGGAAACTTCGACATTATGAGACGTGAATTTGCTAGGATAGACTGGAGAATGATACTTAAAGGGTTGATGGTGGATAGGCAATGGCAGACATTTAAATATCACATGGATGAACTACAATTGTACATCCCTGTCTGGCGTAAAAATTAAACGGGGAAAGTGGCTCAACCGTGGCTAACAAAGAAAATCAGGGATAGTGTTAAATCCAAGGAAGAGGCATATAGTGTTAAATCCAAGGAAGACGCATATAAATTGGCCAGAAAAAGCAGCAAACCTGAGAACTGGGAGAAATTTAGAATTCAGCAGAGGACTAAGGGTTTAATTAGGAGTTGGAATAAACGGGTCCTTTTCAGAATGGCAGGCAGTGACTAGTGGGGTGCCGCAGGATTCAGTGCTGGGACCCCAGCTAGTTTCAATATACATTAATGATTTAGACGAAGGAATTGAATGTAACATCTCCAAGTTTGCAGATGACACTAAACTGGGTGGCAGTGCGAGCTGCGAGGAGGATACTAAAAGGCTGCAGGGGGACTTGGACAGGTTTGGTGAATGGGCAAATGCATGGTAGATGCAGTATAATGTGGATAAATGTGAGGTTATCCACTTTGGGGGCAAAAACCAGAAGGCAGATTATTATCTGAATGTTGACAGATTAGTAAAACGGGAGGTGCAATGAGACCTGAGTGTCATGTACATCAGTCATTGAAGGTAGGCATGCAGGTACAGCAGGCAGTAAAGAAAGCAAATGGCATGCTGGCCTTCATAGCGAGCGGATTTGAGTATAGGAGCAGGGAGGTCTTACTGCAGTTGTACAGGGCCGTAGTGAGACCACACCTTGAGTACTGTGTGCAGTTTTGGTCTCCTAATCTGAGGAAGGACGTGCTTGCTATTGAGGGAGTGCAGCGAAGGTTCACCAGACTGATTCCCGGGATGACAGGACTGACATATGAGGAAAGACTGGATCAGCTAGGCTTATAATCACTGGAGTTTAGAAGAATGAGAGGGGATCTCATAGAAATTTATAAAATTCTGACGGGACTGGACAGGTTCGATGCAGGAAAAATGTTCCCGATGTTGGGGAAGTCCAGAACCAAGGGTCACAGTCTAAAGGGGTTAGCCATATAGGACCGAGATGAGGATAAACTTTTTCACCCAGTGAGTTGTGAACCTGTGGAATTCTCTGCTACAGAAAGTTGTTGAGTCCAGTTCATTGGACATATTCAAGAGGGAGTTAGATGTGGCCCTTACGGCTAAAGGGATCAGGGGGGTATGGAGCGAAGGCAGGGGTGGGGTACTGAGGTTGCATGATCAGCCATGATCATATTGAATGGCGGTGCAGGCTCGAAGGGCCGAATGGCCTGCTCCTGCACTTATTTTCTATGTTCACCTATTTTCTATGTTTCTATGTTTCAATGCGCTGCCTCTTGTCTGCAATACGTGTAACTTTATCCTACAATAAATTGAGCGAATTAGATGAAGGTGAGCAATTGAGGACTGTCTCCCAGATGTCATCGGACAGCTAACATAAGAAAGGAGATGATGTCACCCTGCTAAAATGGAAGAAGAGCTTTTATTGTGCTTGTAAATAATTGTTGTGAGGGGAATTGGCGACATATACTGTATGGTCTCAAGTTAGTGTTTCTTAACCAGCGTGAAATGTGGAGGCTTAGTTGTACAGCTATAGCTGTTAATTTTCAAAGGTGAAGAGTGTGTTGTTGCCCTGGATGCCCAAAGAAGAAAAGGGAAAGCAGCAGTTGTCAGGTCATTCATCTTCTTGTGGCATTGATCTGCAGTTCCAGGGGTGAGAGAGTTGGCACGCAGTGCCAGTGCCAGATCCCTCCTTATGGCATGCAAGAACCAGCAGCCTTTCTCTCTTTTTCTATGTTCTATATCCTAGAGATTTTGTGGGTCAGTCTCACAGAAATTGTGAGCTCTTCTTCTGTTCATTTTCCACCCTTTTTCGGCTGTATGCCAGATCCTGCAGGGATATACATTTTTGATAAGTGGGACAAAAAGACACATGAGCTATCCAGTACAGCCAGCTAGTCTGGTGCTGCAATCTTCCATCAGAATTGACTTTTTAAACGGCTGCACTCTAATTTTCAAGCATCCCAGCACATTACTCACATTTTACTTGGGATTTGCACTAAGGGATTCTTCAATGGATATGCAAATGAGCTGAAACAAAATTCTGGAGGATTCAATGCATTTGCAGGTGCAACTCATGGCTCATTGGTACACATCTGACTCAACTGACCATGTGAAATTTTGAGGCCATTGTGAAGCACAGGTGCACAATTGTAGTCCATCAACCCCCCTGCAAAAAGATTGCACAATCACCAACCATCTCCCATGATCCCTATTGACATTATCAGTCAGCCCTCACAGTGTCACAGTTTTCCAGTTTACATGGAATATCTGCCAAGTTTCCAAATGGGCAGAAAGGCTCAGACAGTTAACATCATTTACAATTGTGTTGCAGGCAAAGATGGCACATAACATCAGGAAGAGAAAGTCCACAAGTGGCTAATTTTCGGAAAGTAGCTCTCTGTGAGGAGAAGGCACTCATCCTAGGTCATCTGGTGGCAGAAGGCGTTGGAAATGAAGAAGTTCATTTACAGATAGCAGCAACAGGTTTTACATAGATCAGTGTTGTTGAATAGAAATCATTGTTGTGGCTACGGCGACACCATTTTAGCCACATGTACTAATTTTAGTAGAAAATGCCTTTAATGTAGTCACTCATCACGTGTATATTTACTTAACAAACATCTACTACCATTCAGTGCAAAATGTTCCATTCATTCTCTTTCACCAAGGTTTGGAATTCTGGAGTAAATTTATCAGTGATAGCACATCTTAATGCAGCTTCTAGGTTTTTGTCCATCAGGTGCAGGCAGTACTTTAATTTCCTTAGAGCAATTGCTGAGAATGTTGACTCACATAACCAAGTTGAGTCGAACATGGAACACAGCTTGGCAGCAGTAATTCTCAAAACTGATATTCTCTCTGAGTTAGTGTATTTTTCCACATTTTAAGCACAGAGTTAGTCTCAGCCATGTAGCATCAGCAGATCCATCTCCAATTAACCTCTCGCCACAGAGAGCAATTCACTAGTTTTCATGGGTTCCCAATGAAAAAGTGGAATGGATCTTTAATGAACTGATAAATTCACCCTCAGCAAGCCGAATGCTATGTATAGTACTCTCGATGATTCAGTGTTGCTCACCATTGATGGCTACATATTGGCCCGTATTTTGTAGTCATCGGCTGACCTTAAAGAAATATGCCCACATATTTCTCTGTGGTGTCAATTTCACCTCTCCTGATGTTAATTTGAATCTGATGCCAATTCTAGGTAATCTCCAGCATCAATGCTGTCATCATGCTGGCTAAGCTGCCAATCACATTGAAGAATTCTCATGGATGGCAAACCAGGAAGTAAAATGCACTTATTTTCTTTCACTTTTTAATCATTTCACAGAGAGCAAAATAAAAATTGGGACATACACATGGGATAAAAGTAGAAGCTGAAATATCATAAATAAACTTAATTTTTTAATTATATTAAAACCATGGAATTTTATCATAATGTAAAAATTTGACAATCCACAAATATAAAATTAGTTTTTCAGGGACAAAACTGTTGATTCAGCAATAATTATTCAGCAGTACGTCATTAAAAACCTAGTTACACCTCATTCAACAGGGCTTAACGTTTTCATTTTTTTTTTAAACAGCAATATTCCAGTGTAAAAGGGGACGTTTTCATCAGTTCAGTGATTTCAATTGATTGCTAGCTCCGGGGAATTCAAAAGGGGGCCCTGTGGAGGAGCAGGAAATGACTGACAGCAACTTCTGAATTTCCATGTTTAACTGCGCATGTCTGGATGCCAGAAGTTGCTGTCAAATTCACAGTTGTAATGACGGTGAAAACTGACAGTTTTGCCATCATTATAACTGCAAATTCCATTAATTTCAGTTCTTCTGTCCTCTATACAGAGGAGCCATCCCACTCTGGCTACCATGCTGTCCACATCTCATTGCCCATCCAGTCATTTATTCTCTCTCTTTGAAGCACCAGCGCAGAGATAAGCACCCATGAGGCATCAGAACTAAATAACAGCAGATGAAACACAATGCAAAAATGGTCGGAAGAGATGATTGATGAAAAGGATGATTATAATCTCTGATCGGGAGTATCCAGAGATGTGAGGCCTTAGCTGAGGAGCTTTGGGACATAGATGGGATACAGTAATTTAGTAATTATGTTAATAGTCTAGTAATCCATCACTTGCCCAAGTCAACTAGGGATGGGCAATAAATGCAGACCTTGCCTGCGACACCCCCATCCCAAGAATGATGAATCAAAAAAAAGATTTCACAGGCCCTGCTTTTAAACAAAGGATTCTAACGGATCATTGCATTCATTTACAGGCACTGCAGATCATTTCCCAGAAGGGTTGCTGCTAGTTGGTCAGCTGGAGGAGTCCATTAACAACATGAGCAGCACCACTGGAAAGCAATTCTCCTCACTGCAGCAATCCCCAGAAAGGATGGCAGCTCCATCATCATCATCATCATAGCCAGTCCCTTGAAATCGAGGAAAACTTGCTTCCACTCTAAAAGTGAGTTCTTAGGTGACTGAACAGTCCAATATGGGAATTACAGTCTCTGTCACAGGTGGGACAGACAGTCGGTAAAGGAAAGGGTAGGTGAGAAGACTGGTGGTTTGCTGCAGGTTCCTTCCGCTGCCTGCACTTGCTTTCTGCATGCTCTTGGCGACGAGACTAGAGGTGCTCAGTGCCCTCCCGGATGCTTTTCCTCTACTTAGGGCGGTCTTTGGCCAAGGACTCCCAGGTGTCGGTGGGGATGTTGCATTTTATCAAGGAGGCTTTGAGGGTGTCCTTGAAACATTTCCTCTGCCCACCTGGGGCTCGCTTGCCGTGTAGGGGTTCCGAGTAGAGCGCTTGCTTTGGGAGTATTGTGTCTGGCATGTGAACAATGTGGCCTGCCCAACGGAGCTAGTCGAGTGTGGTCAGTGCTTCGATGCTGGGGATGTTAGCCTGATCGAGGACGCTAACGTTGGTGCGTTTGTCCTCCCAGGGGATTTGCAGGATCTTGCGGAGACATCGTTGGTGGTATTTCTCCAGTGATTTGAGGTGTCTGCTGTATATGGTCCACGACTCTGAGCCATACAGGAGGGCGGTATCACTACAGCCTTTTAGACTATGAGCTTGGTGGCAGATTTGAGGGCTTGATCTTCAAACACTCTCTTCCTCAGGTGGCCGAAAGCTGCACTGGCGCACTGGAGGCAGTGTTGAACCTCATCGTCGATGTCTGCCCTTGCTGATAATAGGCTCCTGAGATATGGAAAATGGTCCACGTTGTCCAGGGCCGCGCCGTGGATCTTGATGACTGGGGGCGGGGGGGGGGGGCGGGGGTGCAGTGCTGTGTGATGGGGTCAGGTTCGTGGAGGACCTTTGTCTTACGGATGTTTAGTGTAAGGCCCATGCTTTCGTACGCCTCAATGAAGATGTTGACTATGACTTGGAGTTCAGTCTCTGAATGTGCGCAGATGCAAGCGTCGTCCGTGTACTGTAGCTCAACGACAGAGGTTGGGATGGTCTTGGATCTGGCCTTGAAATGATGAAGGTTGAACAGGTTCCCACTGGTTCTGTAGTTTAGTTCCACTCCAGCGGGGAGCTTGTTGAGTGTGAGATGGAGCATTGCAACGAAGAAGATCGAGAAGAGGGTGGGCGCGATGACGCAGTCCTGCTTGACCCCGGTCCGAACGTGGATTGGGTCTGTGATGGATCCGTTGGTCAGGATAATGGCTTGCATGTCATTGTAGATCAGGCGGAGGATGGCGACAAACTTTTGGGGGCAGCCAAAACGGAGGAGGACGCTCCATAGTCCCTCATGATTGACAGTGTCAAAGGCCTTTGTAAGGTCAAAGAAGGCCATGTACAAGGGTTGGTACTGTTCCCTGCATTTCTCTTACAGTTGTCGCGCCATAAAGATCATGTCCATTGTACTCCGTAGTGAACGAAATCCGCACTGTGACTCCAGGATTAAGCTTCTCAGCCATAGGGAGAAGATGGTTGAGGAGGATTCTAGCAATGACTTTCCCAATGGCTGATAACAGGGAGACACCTGTAGTTGCCGCAGTCGGACTTGTTCCTTTTTTTAAAGATGGTCACGATTACTGTATCTCTGAGATCTCCCGGCATGCTCTCCTCCTTGCAGATGAGAGAGATGAGGTCATGCATTTGAGCCAATAGTGCCTCTCCACCATACTTTAGTGCCTCAGCAGGGATTCCATCCGCTCCAGTTGCTTTGTGGTTCTTGAGCTGGCGGATGGCCTTTTTTACCTCGCGCAGGACTGGGGTTTTGCTGAGATGGTGGCAGATAGCATGCTGCGGGATGGAGTCGAGGACACTCCGAGTCAAAGGCAGAGTCTCGGTGAAGTGATCCTTCCAGTGGTTCCTGACTGCCTCGGTGTCTTGATGAGCGTCTGCCCGTTCTTGGTCAGCAGTGGGGTGGGGGCCTCGGGTGCTTGGGCCGTAGTTGGCCTTGACTGCGGTGAAGAATCCTCGCACATCATGGCTGTTGGCCAGCTGCTGAATCTCCTGTGCTTTCTCCACCCACCATCTATTCTTTAGGTCGCGGGTTTTTTGTTGGACCTTGGCCTTAAGCCGTCTGTAATGCTGCTTTGCTGCTCTTGAGTTGGGTTGTTGTTTTAGGTTCAGAGCTTGGATCTTCTGGTCATTCTCATCAAACCAGTCCTGGTGTTTCCTGGTTGAGTGACTGAGAACTGGTTATGGTGGCCTGGAGAGCAGACCAAGTGCTGAGGGCATTCTGTGTCTCGGGGTCATCAAGGGTCGCCAGTTTAGCAGTGAGGCGCTAGCTGTATAGCCAGAGAGTCCTCGAGAGGTAGCACCCATGAATGAGATCCCGGGAGAAGAAGTCATTGCAGGCAATATACTGACCGAGTGTAATGTAGCCAAGTTTGCTGATGATACAAAGATGGGTGCGAAAGCAAATTGTGAGGACACAAAAAATCTGCAAATGGATATAGACAGGCTAAGTGAGTGGACAAACATTTGCAGATGGAGTATAATGTGGGAAATGTGAGGTTATCCACTTTGGCAGAAAAAATAGAAAAGCAAATTATAATTTAAATGGAGAAAAATTACAAAGTGCTGCAGTACAGAGGGACCTGGGGTCCTTGTGCATGATACACAAAACGTTAGTATGCAGGTACAACAAGTAATCAGGAAGGCAAATGGAATGTTGGCCTTTATTGCAAGGGGAATAGAGTATAAAAGTAGAGAAGTCCTGCTACAACTGTGCAGGGTATTGGTGAGGCCACACCTAGAGTACTGTGTACAGTTTTGGTCTCCGTATTTATGGAAGGATATACTTGCATTGGAGGCTGTTCAGAGAAGGTTCACTAGGTTGATTCCGGAGATGAGGAGGTTGATTCTGGAGATGAGGGGGTTGACTTATGAGGTTAGGTTGAGTAGGTTAGGCCTATACACATTGGAGTTCAGAAGAATGAGACGTGATCTTATCGAAACATATAAGATAATGAGGGGGCTCGACAAGGTGGATGCAGAGAGGATATTTCCACTCATAGGGGAAACTAAAACTAGGGGACATAGTCTCAGAATAAGGGCCCGCCCATTTAAAACTGAGATGAGCAGGAATTTCTTCTCTCAGAGGATTGTAAATCTATGGAATTCTCTGCCCCAGAGAGCTGTGGAGGCTGGGTCATTGAATGTTTTTAAGATGGAGATAGACAGATTTTTGAGTGATAAGGGAGTAAAGGGTTATGGGGAGCAGATAGGGAAGTGGAGCTGAGTCCATCAGATCAACCATGACATTAAATGGTGGAGCAGGCTTGAAGGGCCAGTTGGCCTGCTCCTGCTCTTATTTCTTATGCTCTTATGGACTTTGGGCAAGTAGGATTGAAATTACGGTAGGGCAAAGCCATGGAGGGCAGAAAATGAAGAGGAGGCAGTGGATACAGATGGCATGATTGACCATATTGAAAACCACGGAGAGATTGGGGAGACAAAGAGGGATAGCATGCTTTGATCACAGTTTAAAAGGATATTGCTGGTGACTTTGACCAGCAATTTTGAAGGTACCAGGTTCTATAGGCGGTCGAACCTGTTAATTTATCTCAGCCAAAATTGTGACAGCTGTTTTACAACTTCTGGATTAGGAGGGGAAAGTTAGCATGTGTTCCCAAACATGATCGCTACCCAGTCAGCTGTACTGCAACTATGCATGTTGGATGAAGATGCTCTCATAGTTTCTCAGGCGGGAATCTTACTAGCCCTGTGAGTGCGGGTTTGGAGGTGGGCCTTCTCTCAAAATGGCCGAGATTGACAGCCATTGGGATCCCGCTCTGAACCTGCCTCCTTGTCAATTTCCAAAGTGTCGGTTCCGACTGTGATTCACAGACCCGACACCAAGCGGCAGGCCAGCCAATTTAGATAGTTAAAAGTGTGTTAAAATATAGTCAAGCATGGTTATCACGTCAGGTAATTAGGTCGGATGTTGTGTCAGTATCGAATGATTCACTAACCTGACAGCTGTAAATGGTCTATGAAAGCTTCCATTTCATAGATCTTCACTTTTCATGGTTAGAAGCAGTTGTTTACTGCATTTAGAAGACAGATTGACCATTATGCAGTTAGAAAGTGTTTGGAGTAAACTTTCTATCCAGTGTCACCTCATTGGAACAACCTCTATTACCATTGACAGATTGCTTCTGTCATCTCAACCTCACCTGCCATCTATTCCATCAATCCTTGAAAAAATCTCACCTTGGTCCGCAAGATTCCCAACACGATCAGCCTCAATATCAGCATCACCGGGCACACTAGCTGCACCAACATCCACAGCAATTATCTCTGCAATCAACTGATGCTGCACTGGGCACAGAGCATCGTCACCCATACACACTGCTGCTCAGGATGCCAACGATGACCTCACCATGTCCAGATTTGCTTCACTTAACACTGTACACCCTGGCTGCCACATGATACATCAGCTTGGAACCACCCCATACAAGCACCATAAAGCATCCCTAAAATGTCCAAGCCATTCCTTTCACACTCATCACCATTGGGGAGAGGGGATGGCCTTATGTCTTACCATTCACTGCAACTCACTAAGACACTTTCAAAGGTTCACATGAAACTGTCCAAGAAGGAAAAGTGGTGAAAATATTCACTCCTTGACAACACAGTAACAGAAACTTTACATGAACATTCGCTAAAGCACTCAAGTGTCTACCTTTGTGTATTGTTAGTTCGAATGATTGGATAAGGACGAGTATGAGCGTGAGGGGTGGTGAGTGAGATGGAGAAGTGATAGCATAGATAGAGAGGGATAGGTGGGGATAGGTGGAGGTGTAAGGTAAGTTGGTGTGAGTATGGATGTGCAGGAGTAGGGTAGGGAAGGCAAAGTGATAGGGATGTGATGAGTGGCACAGGAAGATAAGGTTGAGTGTGGCTTTACAGCAACGTTTCGTGATCTATTGTAATCAATGAAAGGTTTGCGCCACTGCAGCCAGTTCCACCTGGCAACATCCTGCCATGCCCTCCTGTGCAATGTGCAACCAGGCTGTGTTGATCTCCTGGGGAGGTCTTTTCCGCCCATTGGAAGGGAAGAGAACCTCCTTGCGGCTGTGATTCCCTCTATAAGCATATGGAGAGTCATGAGAGAGCCTGGTGCAGCCGTGTACCTTTGTGCAGTGCTTGCAGCAGCTCAATGCTGTAGAACACTTCCAGCACAACTGTCAAAATGAATGTGGACATGGCTCCTTTTAATTGGCTCGGAACCTCGCAGGGCAGGCTTAACAAGTCCCATCAATGGAAGATTGTTCATACAGTGCGGGCTGGAGCGAGGAGCAGCTTCACCACCCGCCATGTACCCCGGCCATCTCGGTCTCGACACGGCTGGTGAGATAGCGGCCTCACTGTGACATGACTCACTCTGATTTGGGTGTCTTTGCTCATGGAAACATGACCCAGGAGAAAGTCAGCACCTTTAGGAAAGGAAGGCAGAGTAGAAAATTGCTTAAAAGCATTTCAGTTTGTATTTTTAATAAATAATAACAAATAAAAGTATCAGCAGTGTCAATAATCTTGTAAACTCTGTCAATAAGACTTCAGGCTATCATAGAAAAATAGGCGCAGGAGTAGGCCATTTGGTCCTTCGAGCCTGCACCATCATTTAATAAGATCATGACTGATCATTCACCTCAGTACCCCTTTCCTGCTTTCTCTCCATACCCCTTGATCCCTTTAGCCGTAAGGGCCATATCCAACTCCCTCTTGAATATATCTAACGCACTGGCATCAACAATTCTCTGCGGAAGAGAATTCCTTCCACAGGTTAACAACTCTCTGAGTGAAAAAGTTTATTGGCATATCAGTCCTAAATGGCTTACCCCTTATCCTTAGATTGTGACCCCCGGTTCTGAACTCCCCCAACATCGATAACATTCTTCCTGCCTCTAACCTGTCCAGTCCCGTCAGAATTTTATATGTTTCTATGAGATCCCCTCTCATTCTTCTAAACTCCAGTGAATACAGGCCCAGTCGATCCAGTCTCTCCTCATATGTGAGTCCTGCCATCCCGCGAATCAGTCTGATGAACTTCGCTGCACTCCCTCAATAGTAAGAACGTCCTTCCTCAGATTAGGAGACCAAAACTGAACACAGTATTCAAGGTGAGGCCTCACCAAGGCCCTGTAGCTGCAGCAAGATCTCCCTTCCCCTATACTCAAATCCCCTAGCTACGAAGGCCAACATACCATTAGCCTTCTTCACCGCCTGCTGTACCTGCATGCCAACTTTCAATGACGTACCATGACACCCAGGTCTCGTTGCACCTCCCCGTTTCCTAATCTGCCGCCATTCAGATAATATTCTGTCTTCGTGTTTTTGCCACCAAAGTGGATAACCTTACATTTATCCACATTATACTGCATCTGCCATGCATTTGCCCACTCACCTAACCTGTCCAAGTCACCCTGCAGCCTCTTCGCATCCTCCTCACAGCTCACACCGCCACCCAGCTTAGTGGCATCTGCAAACTTGGAGATATTACTCTCAATTCCTTCATCTAAATCATTGATGTATATTGTAAATAGCTGTGGTCCCAGCACTGAGCTCTGCGGCATCCCACTAGTCACTGCCTGCTATTCTGAAAAGGACCAGTTTATCCCGACTCTCTGCTTCCTGTCTGCCAACCAGTTCTCTATCCATGTCAATACATTACCACCAATAACATGTGCTTTAATTTTGCACACCAATCTCTTGTGGGGGACCTTGTCAAAAGCCTTTTGAAAGTCCAAATACACCACATCCACTGGTTCTCCCTTGTCCACTCTACTAGTTACATCCTCAAAAAATTCTAGAAGATTTGTTAAGCATGACTTCGCTTTCATAAATCCATGCTGACTTGGACGGATCCTGTTACTGCTTTCCAAATGCGCTGTTATTTCATCTTTACTGATTGATTCCAATATTTTCCCCACTACTGATGTCAGGCTAACCGGTCTATAATTACCCGTTTTCTCTCTCCCTCCTTTTTTAAAAAGTGGCGTTACATTAGCTACCCTCCAGTCCATAGGAACTGATTCAGAGTCGATAGACTGTTGGAAAATGATCACCAATGCATCCACTATTTCTAGGGCCACTTCCTTAAGTACTCTGGGATGCAGACTATCAGGCCCTGGGAATTTATCGGCCTTCAATCCCATCAATTTCCCCAACACAATTTCCTGACTAATAAGGATTTCCTTCAGGTCCTCCTTTTCGCTAGATCCTCGGTCCTCTAGTATTTCCAGAAGGTTATTTGTGTCTTCCTTCATGAAGACAGAACCAAATTATTTGTTCAATTGGTCCGCCATTTCTTTGTTCCTCATTGTGAATTCACCTGATTCTGACTGCAAGGGACCTACGTTTGTCTTCACTAATCTTTTTCTTTTCACATATCTATAGAAGCTTTTGCAGTCAGTACTTATGTTCCCAGCAAGCTTCCCCTCATACTCTATTTTCCCCCTCCTAATTAAACCCTTTGTCCTCCTCTGCTCAATTCTAAATTTCTCCCAGTCCTCAGGTTTGCTGCTTTTTCTGGCCAATTTATATGCCTCTTCCTTGGATTTAACACTATCCCTAATTTCCCTTGTTAGCCACGTTTGAGCCACCTTCCCCGTTTTATTTTTACTCCAGACGGGGATATACAATTGTTGAAGTTCTCTTTAAATGTTTACCATTGCCTATCCACCGTCAATCCTTTTTAGTATCATTCGCCAGTCTATTCTAGCCAATTCACGTCTCATACCATCAAAGTTACCTTTCCTTAAGTTCAGGACCTTAGTCTCTGAATTAACTATGTCATTCTCCATCGTAATAAAGAATTCTACCATATTATGGTCACTCTTCCCCAAGGGGCCTCGCACAAGATTGCTAATTAGTCCTTTCTCATTACACATCACCCAGTCTAGGATGGCCAGCCCTATAGTTGGTTCCTCGCCATATTGGTCCAGAAAAGCATCCCTAATACACTCCAGGAAATCCTCCTCCACCATAGTGTTATCAGTTTGGTTAGACCAATCTATATGCAGATTAAAGTCGCCCATAATAACTGCTGTACTTTTATTGCACGCATCCCTAATTTCTTATTTGATGCTGTCCCCAACATCACTACTACTGTCTGTACACAACTCCCACTAGCATTTTCTGCCCTTTGGTATTCCGCAGCTCTACCCATACAGATTCCACATCATCCAAGCTAATGTTCTTCCTTACTATTGCATTAATTGCTTCTCTAACCAGCAATGTTACCCCACCTCCTTTTCCTTTCTGTCTATCCTTCCTAAATGTTGAATACCCCTGGATGTTGAGTTCCCAGCCTTGGTCACCCTGGAGCCATGTCTCCATAATCCCAATTATATCATATTCGTTAATAGCTGCCTGCGCAGTTAATTTGCACACCTTCTTACGAATACTCCTCGCATTGAGGCACATAGCATTCAGGCTTGTCTTTTTAACATACTTTGTCCCTTTAGACTTTTGCTGTAATGTGGCCCTTTTTGACTTTTGCCTGGGGTTTTTCTGCCCTCCACTTTTACTTTTCTTCTTTCTATCTTTTGCTTCTGCGCCCATTTTACTTCCCTCTGTCTCCCTGCATAGGTTCCCATCACCCTGCCATATTAGTTTAACCCCTTCCCAACAGCACTAGCAAACACTCACCGTCCGGTTTGTACTGGTCCCACCTCCCCCAGAACCGGTTCCACTGTCCTAAGGATTTGAATCCCTCCTTCCTGCACCACTGCTCAAGCCACGTATTCATCTTAGCTATCCTGCAATTCCTACTCTGACTAGACTGGTAGCAATCCTGAGATAACTACCTTTGAGGTCCTGCTTTTTAATTTAACTCCTAGCTCACTAAATTCAGCTTGTAGGACCTCATCCCATCAGCATGGCTGTAACTGTCTAAAGGGAAGATATTTAATAAGAAATTTTTCCTATATTGAGTATTCCAAGAGAAAAAAAGAATGCAATTATTGCAGTTCTTTATTTCCAGTCAAACCAAGTTACTTTGTCATTTCACTTCTTATAAAGTAACTAGACAAGATTGCCGATTTACACAAAGTATCCAGTCAATACATCCTGTGTGTTCAAATACTTTCCATTTGGTTACTTGGTGCCTTTAACAGAATTATGTGAATGTTCTTTGAGCTATGTCAATTATATTGAGCATTGATTTTTGGTTCACAATCATATTTAATGTACATGAAAAAAATGTGAATATCATAGTTCTCATCCACACCTATATTTATATGCAGCTTTTACTAATGTAGTGCCATTGTTTCTGGCAATTATGTAGATAGGCATAATATTGAACTAGATCTGCTTAAATCACAAGGTCATTAAACAATAGGTGCTAAAAATAATTTTGTTGGCAGCTGTCTGTTCACCCTCAGACAGCATGACATTCAGTGCTGTTATCCTCCAATTATCATTTGTTCACTGGACCACAACTTCCCAAACAATATAGCAACAAATTAAATATCAAAAATAACCGGTATTTTTACTGTTGCAAAGCTTATTTCAAAAACAATAATCCCCACTAAATTTACTGGTCTTTACTTTTCTCTTTAATGAATATCATGTTTGTGATATGGAAGGAGGGAAGGATCAGGGTTGCCTGGGTAGATTAGTGAGAATTGTAAGTTTATGCTTAGGGTGGAATATGGCTCAGATCCAGCATATTCTGCTCAATTTTGACCAGGTTGGTAGGGAGCTATGTGTGGATCTTGCAGGATTTCTCTGGAAAATTCCTTCCCTTACTCCCTTGAAAGGCTTCAGCGGAATTTACGCTAAATGTGTCCCTTTCAGGCCTTGTGAAGGCCCTGAACCTTCATTAGGCTAAGGTAATCATTGGTGGAAGCAGTGAAAGACGAAGAGTGTAAAAAAAATGTACAGCCAATTTGGACTTCAGGAGGAACGAGGAGGGCAGATTGGCTGGGGCTGGGGAAGCTACCACTAATCAAACCCTTGCAGCCAGTAGTAGCCTGCCTTGGCTATGGAAATGCCCTTTAACACTGGGATTTAGGACAGGGTCTCTGACCTTGGGTGAAGGCAGATGGCATTTGCACTACACCCCACTTACACTGCCAGAGTAGGGGCTCAGAATTTCCAGTCCATAATGTTTTGCATAGCCTTCAGGACAGACCTCATGGAGTGGGCTATGTGAATATTGTGCTCGATACTCAATGAAGTTACTCTTTATGCCAAAAATAAGATAAAGATCACAAAAGCCATATTTCTGTTCACCGCGTGGCTCATTTTGCTATTTCTTGATAAAATACAAGAAACCCAATAAAGGTAACACGTTAGTTGTACTGTGCCACAGTAGACAGTGTTGGTAATTTGAATTGAAAATGGATGCATACTGTTAACCTTGGTCTATGTTACAACTACATAACAAGTAAAGCTTACCCCACAGATCGTACCTTTTTAAGCAATCTTTTCAAATAAGTGAAATAGCCAAAGAAAGTAAGCTCCTATCGATTTCCGTTGGGCTGGGCTAAGGACTCTTCCACACGGTCACAGATTCAATCAGGTGAAAACTTCCAACTGTTGGAATAAACACGGGAGAGACTCTTGGATTCGGTGTTAAAAGCCCTCAGTACAAAAATTACTTTAATCATATTAAATCACTGCTCATTCAATGGGTACAAGTTGACATCTTAATGTTTTGCATCATTTAAAATGCAGGTGGGGTGAAAACCTTTAGCAATTGGGCTAAAGGCTGGTTATTATAATGTTAATGTGCTCACTTCTGGGCAAAACCACATTTTAATGTTATTTGTTATTAGCAGGTAGACGACATGTTCTATGGGGCTTAGCACAACACAAAGATTCCTTGAGATCAGAGGACTGAAAGCACCATGACGTCTGTCTGTTACCAGTGTGGCATGAGTTTGGGCTTGCTCGCCAGATAACTGTGATGACACCGACCCGAGCCGCACAGCTTTGGTAAGAGGCACTTTTAGATACGCAAACTACTGTGTGCTGACCTTCCAATTTTTCCAATACATCTACATATTTTCCAGCAAGATCGATTACGTGGATGCAAGAAATCGTTGTATTGGTAACCTGCAATTTGCATTAGAGGGCGCTGCTGGGAGGGATCGTGAGCTGGTGGCTGAGGGTAAACATTGACCGGGTGTATCTGTTCAGGGAGTACTTTTTAGGTCATGCGATAATGTTTAAAATGTTTCCATCGCCTGCTATAATGGTCTTTCGTCTTTATCGTGAAAAAGGCATCGTACAAAGTTACTCATGTATAAAATATTTGAAAACTCACTACGGAAAAACAATCAAATAACGAATATGGATATGTTCCTTATTATCGAGAACAGATATTTGTACGGCTAGACGCCATGAAATTGCTCACATTGGTTTATAAATCATGTAGTTGCCAAAAACAAAGTATCCTGTGGATTCAGTGAACTTTAAGGATGGAAAATTGATTTGTTTGACTATTCGAATGGTCTTTTGAAGTTTCAATATTTGTGATACCTATGCTAATTCAGTTTCAGATACATATTATTTATTACATTAATTGACAACCATACTTCTAAATCAGCGCACAAAGATCACTGGCTGATTTAGAAATGTATAAAATGGGCAGGTGAGTCGCTGGAGAATTACATTTTTTTCTGGGTGGGTGGGGGAGGGCATAAGTCGGAGGGTCGCTACATCCTGTGAAGTAACAATAAAGTGTGTAATGCTCAGTCCTGCCTCTGTCACTAACGCTGAAGTGTTATCTGAGGGGGTTTTAATTTACAACTTCCTCTGCTTTAGTTGCGTAAACTAAACAGTCATAAAGTCCTATAAAGACACAAAGATACAATTCTCCTTGCAAGAGGAAAACTCGTTTATTTATCTAAAGCTCTAAAGCTTTTACTGAAAAAGTCAATAAAATGAAGAACAGTGTGGGGTAACGGAAACAAGAGAATAGAAATCGAGATCAAAAGACACTGACAAATTAAGAAACTGACGATACCAAAAGCAATGCGCTTAATAAGGCACACGTATTATATGAAGTTCCTAGAAAACGTGCCTTACTAAAAATAAAAACTGAGTACGATCACTTTTGGGATTGTACAGTTGCCTGAAAGTGCAGATTGTTTTAGGGGTTTATGAGCTGGATCATAGACAACTTTATGTCGGTAGTAGGCATGCTTAATCTTACTGGAACGGTGTACATAGTTCGCAAACACAAACCTAAATCTGATTTCTATAAAACAGTTTGTACTACGAACATATGTTTAAATGGAAAAAATATTTCTTAATCTGTATTGTTACAGCCACTGATATAGATATAAATAAACTTAATAATCATAGTATAGACTATTGTTTTATAAAGGTAGGAATGTGCTGTCATTCTCTTCACATTATATGGTTTCTGCTCCATAGAAATTTGCTACAACTTTTCATATCTCAAACACCACTGTGAAACTCAGCAGTAGAAAATTATTTGTAAACGACACGGCTGATACTGTTCAACTCTAATACAATTCAATCTAAGGTACTCTTTTAATTGCATGAATAATAAATGTCATTTCTCCTCATAACGTGCACTTGAATCTTGAATCTGCTGGCCACTCTCTAGTGTGACCAAGAAACAAACTATTATCCATATTGGTCATTTTTGTTGTTAAACAAGAGACGAAGTTCCTAGAAAACGTGCCTTACTAAAAATAAAAACTGAGTAGATCACTTTTGGGATTGTACATTTACCTGAAAGTGCAGATTGTTTTAGGGATTTATGAACTGGATCATAGTAAATAAAACGGTTCTACAGTATTCACCTTAATCCGTCTCTCATGACGTTCAGAACTGGAGCTCTTCAAATGTCTAAATGGCACTGCAATTTGCCTATACATCCCTGACACATTTAGAACTGCATGCTTGAATATTTAATGTAAAAAGAACATATATGCGCTTAAAAAAGGCAAGCGAACTTTAGTTTAAATAAATAACATTAATCTTTCAGCTATTTATCTGGGTGAGTTAAAAGGTGATAACTGGCAAATCTTTACAACTATAGTTTCCATAGATTTCACTCAGTTACTCTGCAAATGGACTTCCTTCCTGGACTAACTTCTGAAGTTTTTTTTCCAAGAAATAACCAAGAAATAAATAAATAAATTCATGAAGTCTAACCTTCAAAATCTCGGTCCCTGCACTCCTTTAATCACTGAGTATTGAGTAAAATACCACAGAAGGCAGGCATCGTGGGGCTCTTTGAAGTGATCTTCCAGCAATGACTGATATATCTACTGATGATTATATGTGCACTTCATTTGAGCAGATGACAATTTCATTTTACATCAACACGAGAAATTTATTGTTTAACCTCCACCTATGTAAATTTGCAGAACAAGGAAAGAACCGCTTGACTTGAAGAGTAATTATGTTGTAGTTTAAAGAAATATATTGTTCAACAACCTCAGATGAATGCCTTCCTATTTTAACTGTTGAGCATTACGTCGCTGAGGAAACTCTGCACATACTTCCAATTGTCCAACCCATACAACCAACACATAATATATACAAGCAAGTTTTTCTTACCTTGAAAGTTAAAGCCGTGAGCAATAGCAGAACTATATAAAAACTACAACTCAGCAGTCAGTAAATACATCGCCAACTTATTTAAACACAAAGTATAAATATGAGCATGTTTCCCCAAGCTAATAAAGTCACTCCAATTCACATTCTGTAAACAAAATTTGAAACATAGTCTGGAAAGGACCAACTTGCAAATGTTGTTTATAGACATGTGAAAAGTTTCGGGTGAAATACGGGCAATGGAAAAGGCATAATATGGGTAAAATACTATATATATATATATATATTCTTAATATAAATCCGCTAACATTTAATTCACAAAACAGAAAATGATTTTAAATACATCCATTTTACGATTTTCGCCCTTGAAGAACAGATTCATAAAAATAACTTTTCGCGCAGTCTGCGTAATTCTTGCTGATATGAAACTTTTTAAGAGCAAATACAAGAAAAAAGTCAGACCGACTCAGCAGGGAACAGTTTAATTTCAGCCAAACGGACTTTTATTTTTCACACAGTATAAGGCCGTTTCAGTTTACACGAGTGTGGAGTTTAAAAAGCATGCTGGAACTTCCATTGAGCTAGAATAAAGACAAAACACTTTCATTCAACCAAAGCTATTAAATACTCTATGCACAGCAGTTCTGATATTTTACCAAAGACGCCGTTTAAATCCCCAAGTTAAAGAACTTGTATTATTTAACATCCCTATAAATATATACAACTTCATATTGAAGCAAAGCGACCAACTGTGAAATTAACTGAAGCATGTTTATCAGAAAGTATTTACAGCAATACCTTCTATACACTTCAAATATTCTTTAGTCAAGGATATTGCACCACCAAAGCAATTAGTTGCATCAATAGCCCGCACCGTCTTGTTTCAGTTTTCTCCCTCTGTTTAGTTGTGCCCTGACATATTCCCGTCTTCCCGTTTCACATTCTCCACGCTAAGTTTTGTTTTTTTGTTTTGATGAGTTTTAACGTGCTTGGCCAGATGGTCGCTTCTCATAAATCTCTTGCCACATTCTGGGCAGGCAAAGCGTTTCTCCCCAGTGTGAGTCCTTAGATGTCTCTGGAGCTCGTCTGATCGAGTGAAACTTTTGCCACAGAACAACCAGTTGCAGACGAAGGGTCTCTCGCCAGTGTGCCATCTCAGGTGAGCCTTCAGGTGAGACGTCTTGCCGTAAACCTTCCCACATCCCGGAATGTGACAAATGTGCTGCTTCTTCTTCCCGGGCTCGTCCCCATTGCTCGATGACTGGCAATTGGGACAGCGGCATCTTCTGCACCTCCTGGCAGTAGCCAAAGGAGATTTGGTATGAAGAAGAGCCGCTATCTGAGTTTGATACTGAGCGAAGTCTGAATGTCCCAAAACCAAGGAACGCTGGAGAGGGAAACGATGAGGAGCAATAGACGAGGGGTGACTGACACTGCTGCTCTGCTGGATGCTCCACCATGGGATGTCCTCTACTTGGTTGGTAGACATGTGCCTGTGTTGATGAGAAAGTAAGGTGGATCCTGTTTGAACAAAGCCTGACATAGCTGAACTGATGGGGGTCGGTGTACCATAGGTGACGGCGGGGACATAGGTTGGTTGGCAGCTTGAAGCTAAGGTCTGCATAGATGAAGGCAACATCTTGACGGGGGATAGCTCGAATGGGTAAGACGGCTCCGCCGGCGGAGTTAGAGGGAGTTCATGAGACCCATAGGATGCCTGAATATGATGCGGTAGCTGATGAACCTTTGGAGGTGTTAGAGTTAGACTGGAGTGGGATGGGATACCCCCTGGGTTAGTCGGGATCTCGTTACTCCAGGGGTGAAAGATGCGGGATGGGGAACTCAAGGTTGGATCGTATGGAATCTGGAAAAAATCGGTATGATTTGAGCCAGTCTGTCCGATCCGATTGCACGTAGCAGCTAACAGAGCCAGTGGAGACTGCTTGGCGGACTCCGGGGAAGAATTTGGCGTCCGGTCCTAAGCAGTAAAACATGAAAAAAAGTTCTGATTAATTGAAAGTTGTAGCGAGTGCTTCAAACTTTGTTTAAGTACTGATGTCAGTTTATTTGATAAGTACTTCGTATACGATCCAAAACATGAATTATCTGTACTGTTATGACACAACTTCTTAAATGTCTAAAAGTACTAACCTGCAGAAATGCTTGCAGAGAATCACTGCGTAGAACAGCCACAGCAGCCATTCCCCCGATAAATTGTTGAAAGGAGACACGATTCGATGTTTCAAGCAGTACTAAAGGGAAATCAGCCGCATGGAGAGCTTTCTTTCCTCCTCCTGCTATTCTGAGATATCCTTGGAATATCTGTGGTCGAGGGATCACTTCTTAGAATTTGATAAGACTTTGGTAGACCGCCAGCCAGTCAGGAGAAAGATTTATGACTTTGAAGTTTGCCGCTGCCCAATCATCAAAGAATAGCGGGTCTTTCAGAAGGGAAACCAAATCCTTTGAATACACAAAGCTCCTATGGCGTGTTTGTTGGTATGTATAAAAGAACTGATTATTAGGGGGGATGGTAAAGGAGGAGATAAAGGCGGGACAATTAATGAAGTAATCACTATGTGGGAAATGTATATACACAAATAATTGGATTTACGTGATCAAAGTACTGCTGCCGCCAGGAGACCGTTGCATTGGATGCTTAAGTCATATGATCTCTTTTTTGTAATGAAGGATTTGTTGCACAGCCTTAAGTGACAATGTGTCTTTGTTATCTCTAGGAAATCTGTTCCAACATCTCTGCGTTGATGACTTTTAGCAAATAAAGGCGATTGGAGATGAATCAACCGACTCGGCAGCAAGAACAGCATAGTTCTTCTGCTCGGTGTTTAAACGACAGAGTTGCTGACTTCAAAAAAGTTTCATGAAATTGTTTGCAGAGATAGGCAACATTAAAGGCACGGTGTCTATTAAACATCTGAAAATGACATAAGAACAATAAGAACATAAGAAATAGGTTATGACGTGCCATAACCTTCAGAGATATTTACATTTTCAAGACAATATCAATTTTAAATGCGGTGGGTGGAGAGCATGTATAAATGCGTGCACCCCCTTCCAGCGCTGATAAATGTGTCATTGTACTGAAAACATGTAACAATGTGAATAGAAGCTCGCCGTTTAGCCATTCATTATTTCAACCAGATTGTTCATGGGCAGCTTCACTTTAAGATACATATTTCAGTTTCCACCACACACATTCAATGACACAACAATAAGTCCAAGTTATTTGCTTAAAATCAATCAGAGGGATGATTTATGAATGAATATTCTTGTGCTAAATTTAAACCATTATGGAGTAGTGTCTTTTAATAGTTTAACTAAGGGAAAGCAGTACATGTTTCAATACCACTGAAACGGGTTAATAAACAAAACAGTTTAAGAAATGGTAACTATACAAATGTAAAACTCTTTAAAACTTTCTCTGTCCATACTCCCTGAAATTGTGACATTTTTTGAACGTCAAAACATGAAGTTTGAGTCCCCGAGTGGAGAGATCAGAGGCTGAGTGTGAAGGCTGTTGATAGCTCTGTTAAGTCCCTTAAAGTGGTGGCAATGTGAGAGGCTGCGGAGGCGGAGCAGCTCGGTTCAAGGAAAGTGGAAACAATTTCTCTCTTCTCCGCCTGATCTCCGCCTTAAGCAGCTTTTCAAACCCTCCATCCAGCACTTGCAGCGGAATCGGAATCATCAGTTGATCCCTTTACAAAAGCAAGATATATATATATATATAGTGTTCATCTACAGAAATTGACAATTAAACATAATTGTGCTAATTATCAACACCTTGGGACAAAACAAAAAACTTATGTATTATCCCATACGCTTTACGCATTTAGTATATTGATTACTATCAACTGCTTGATCAGTGGAAATAAATTGGACGCGTCCATTTAATTGGATTGTCTCACTTTTCAATCTTATTTTTTAAGTTTAAAAATGCAAAACCAATAAAGCAGAAATCAAGCTTTTTTTTTAAGGCTGTGCTAGAAATCTACGTTGGTTGCAAGTAGTCCGCAGGTTTATCTGAAAAAAACATACTCAATTTAAATATACAGTATTGTTGTCATAGGTCATAGTGTCAGATCTGGGGTAGACACAGATATCTGAATATCAACGCATAAACTGATAACTAACGTTGAGGAAACAAGCTTAGATTCACTCATTAGGTTAACTTTAAAAGTTTTTTTTAAGCCTATTCAGCTCTTCCTTCAGGTAACATGATCCTGACAGCAGTCGTTAACTTCAATTGTGTGCACATTGCAAACGAAATCCTTCTAAACGATAACACACAGAGATCTTTATCATCCTTTCCTGTAGCAACAATCGGTGTCCTCTCAAAGACTTTTGAGACTTGCATAGTTTTAAATGAAGCGGCTCTTTTGAAGGGATTAGAGCGCCAAGTCCTCTCCCACGGCTCCAGATTCAGTCGTGGTGAGATGGGAGTTTCACGCTGTGCCAGGGCACTGCCAAGTTAATGCATTTAACTTGGATTTTGCTCACTTGTCCTTTATTATTTCAAAACGTGCTATACAAAAATTGATATAAGGATATGAATGAGAAATTGAGTTCTGAAAAATAACTGGGTGCAAATAAAGGTTAAGGAAAAGGACAATAATCGAAATTACAGTCAAACCTCTTCAGAAGATTGTACTTTCTTCTTAAAACAAATGGCCTGTGCAGCTTATATTTTAGAATCATTCGAAAACAAAACAATAAAGCATCATTTTACTTTTTAAACTTCATAAAGCAGAATCTCACAGAGACAGTTTAATAAGATTATAGCTGTGCAACACAATCAGCTATTATTCTTATTTATGGATCAATGAAATTTCATGCAGCAGTTTCCCAAAGATTAAAAAAGTAATATGAAAGCTTTTTAGGAGGCTTGATTTTTTTTTAAATGATGCTAATTACATTTTATTTCAATGGTTGTGATTTGCTTAGGTAGACTGATAACAGTCCTTTGAAAGAAAAAGAGCAAAGATCTGGGTGTATAAGGCCAGGTTTTCCTTTGATGTTATGTAGTTAAATGAGTCTTCTATCACACGCTCTGTGCCTCTAGAAATATCTTAATAAGATACATACCTGCTTGCCGATTTGGAAAATTGAACTGAATATTTGATGGTAGAACTAAATCATGAATAGCACAACTAATCTGGCAAATGCAATGCAGTTGACATATAGGTGATATAAAAATTCCAATGAATAGAAAACTAGATGTCATTCCATACATCATTTTATTAAACTTGATACTTTTACTGAAATGTTGATTAGTATGAATAGCTCTCATAGCATTAATAGGCCACAAATACATATTCATTTGAAAATGATAATGCCATAATTTGAGTTCAATGCTAAATGTTCTGAGACACCCAACCATGTTTTACATCACATGAATATACTAATTAAAAGTAAATCACTCACCTGGTGAGTAAACCAAGGCATGTTTCAATTTATTAAAAAACATGACATTTGAAGTCAAAATATTTTAAACTTTCTTGTACAAAGTTTTCATCTCAATCAAAACAAATGTTTCAAAAAGCCAAAAATTCAGTTTCTGATAGGAATAGGATAGACAATGAATTTGATACTAGCAAACCAGAACTTAAAGAAGGCTAACTTTGAAGGTATGAGGCATGAATTGGCTAGGATAGATTGGCGAATGATACTTAAGGGGTTGACTGTGGATGGGCAATGGCAGACATTTAGAGACCGCATGGATGAACTACAACAATTGTACATTCCTGTCTGGCGTAAAAATAAAAAAGGGAAGGTGGCTCAACCGTGGCTATCAAGGGAAATCAGGGATAGTATTAAAGCCAAGGAAGTGGCATACAAATTGGCCAGAAATAGCAGCGAACCCGGGGACTGGGAGAAATTTAGAACTCAGCAGAGGAGGACAAAGGGTTTGATTAGGGCAAGGAAAATGGAGTACGAGAAGAAGCTTGCAGGGAACATTAAGACAGATTGTAAAAGTTTCTATAGATATGTAAAGAGAAAAAGGTTAGTAAAGACAAACGTAGGTCCCCTGCAGTCAGAATCAGGGGCAGTCATAACGGGGAACAAAGAAATGGCGGACCAATTGAACAAGTACTTTGGTTCGGTATTCACGAAGGAGGACACAAACAACCTTCCGGATATAAAAGGGGTTGGAGGGTCTAGTAAGGAGGAGGAACTGAGGGAAATCCTTATTAGTCGGGAAATTGTGTTGGGGAAATTGATGGGATTGAAGGCCGATAAATCCCAGGGCCTGATGGACTGCATCCCAGAGTACTTAAGGAGGTGGCTTTGGAAATAGTGGATGCATTGACAGTCATTTTCCAACATTCCATTGACTCTGGATCAGTTCCTATGGAGTGGAGGGTAGCCAATGTAACCCCACTTTTTAAAAAAGGAGGGAGAGAGATAACAGGGAATTATAGACCGGTCAGCCTGACATCGGTAGTGGGTAAAATGATGGAATCAATTATTAAGGATGTCATAGCAGTGCATTTGGAAAGAGGTGACATGATAGGTCCAAGTCAGCATGGATTTGTGAAAGGGAAATCATGCTTGACAAATCTTCTGGAATTTTTTGAGGATGTTTCCAGTAGAGTGGACAAGGGAGAACCAGTTGATGTGGTATATTTGGACTTTCAGAAGGCGTTCGACAAGGTCCCACATAAGAGATTAATGTGCAAAGTTAAAGCACATGGATTGGGGGTAGTGTGCTGACATGGATTGAGAACTGGTTGTCAGACAGGAAGCAAAGATTAGGAGTAAATGGGTACTTTTCAGAATGGAGGCAGTGACTAGTGGGGTACCGCAAGGTTCTGTGCTGGGGCCCCAGCTGTTTACACTGTACATTAATGATTTAGATGAGGGGATTAAATGTAGTATCTCCAAATTTGTGGATGACACTAAGTTGGGTGGCAGTGTGAGCTGTGAGGAGGATGCTATGCGACTGCAGAGCGACATGGATAGGTTAGGTGAGTGGGCAAATGCATGGCAGATGAAGTATAATGTGGATAAATGTGAGGTGATCCACTTTGGTGGTAAAAACAGAGAGACAGACTATTATCTGAATGGTGACAGATTAGGAAAAGGGGAGGTGCAAAGAGACCTGGGTGTCATGGTACATCAGTCATTGAAGGTTGGCATGCAGGTGCAGCAGGCGGTTAAGAAAGCAAATGGCATGTTGGCCTTCATAGTGAGGGGATTTGAGTACAGGGGCAGGGAGGTGTTGCTACAGTTGTACAGGGCATTGGTGAGGCCACACCTGGAGTATTCTGTACCGTTTTGGTCTCCTAACCTGAGGAAGGACATTTTTGCTATTGAGGGAGTGCAGCGAAGGTTCACCAGACTGATTCCCGGGATGGCGGGACTGACCTATCAAGAAAGACTGGATCAACTGGGCTTGTATTCACTGGAGTTCAGAAGAGTGAGAGGGGACCTCATAGAAACGTTTAAAATTCTGACGGGGTTAGACAGGTTAGATGCAGGAAGAATGTTCCCAATGTTGGGGAAGTCCAGAACCAGGGGACACAGTCTAAGGATAAGGGGTAAGCCATTTAGGACCGAGATGAGGAGGAACTTCTTCACCCAGAGAGTGGTGAACCTGTGGAATTCTCTACCACAGAAAGTTGTTGAGGCTAATTCACTAAATATATTCAAAAAGGAGTTAGATGAAGTCCTTACTACTAGGGGAATCAAGGGGTATGGCGAGAAAGCAGGAATGGGGTACTGAAGTTGCATGTTCAGCCATGAACTAATTGAATGGCGGTGCAGGCTAGAAGGGCTGAATGGCCTACTCCTGCACCTATTTTCTATGTTTCTATGTTTCAATCATCACTTCAATAACAGAATGGATCCTATATGTAATCTGGTTTCATGCAACCTAAAGCTACCACAAAAGGAGATGCACATTTAGATATTTTAAATTATGAGATAGATTACTGTCTCTAGTTTACAAATGGTGTTAATATGAAATTACTCCTATATGAGTGGCACCAAGTGAGTATTGCTTCGCCTTGAATTCCAAATCAACTCATCGATGAAAGCATAGCATTTATAACAGTAATTACCAGTGTACACACTATTTAATGCAGCAATTTTATATTCATGGTTCAAGCATTTTTAAACATTAAAGAACACAATTTGTTCATGTTTCTTGGCTTCAAACGAAAGTGGATCAAAGTCGACCTGAAAAAAAACCAAAAAATAAAATGATCTTTAAAGGTAAACACAAGATAGTTTGACTGGACTTCAAGAAGTTTCTGACTCCTATAGTCTGTTTCAATAAAGAATTAAACAAGAATCTTGGAAGAATTTGTCATGTTACCATTTATCATCTGCACTCTCAACATAAAATTAGTGGCCATAAAAGATCCCATGGCACTATTTCGAAGAAGAGCAGGGGGGTTATGCATGGTGTCCTGGCCAATACTTATCCCTCAATCAACATCACAAAAAAAACAGATTATCTGGTCATTATCACATTTCTGTTTGTGGGTGCTTGCTTGTACATAAATTGGCTGCCACGTTTCCCACATTACAACAGTGAACACTCCAAAAGAACTTAACTGGCTGTAAAGCGCTTTGAGACGTACAGTGGTCATGAAAGGTGCTATATAAATCCAAGTCTTTCATTTATTTCAACTGTGAATTTTTTTTTGTAAATGTAAAATAAAGAGACTAATAAGGAAGATCTAGTAATACTATTGACAGCTAGCAGGAAAGCACTTATACATTTTATACAAATATGAATAGTCCATATTAATATTGCGATAATTCAATTAAAATAAAATAAAAGAAAGACAGAATTCGGAGTACCAACACTCGATATAGTGGCAGAATATCTTTCTTAAATATGGAGCTGTCAGACATGTTATCAGTCCTCTTCCAAATGCACTGTTTAAAATAGAACCTGAGGTTTCTCAGCACACCAGCTCCACAATAAAAATGATTTCTAAATGTTAACCATTAAGAATCTATGAAAGTGGAGTACTGTTCTTCCAATCTCCTTCAAGATGTTTGAACATAAGAACATAAGAAATAGGAGCAGGAGTAAGCCATTTGACCCCTTGAGCCTGCTCCGCCATTTAATATCATGGCTGATCTGATCATGGCCTCAGCTCTGCTTCCCTGCCTTCTCCCCATAACCCTTTATTCCTTTGTCATTCAAAAATATGTCTGTCTCCGCCTTAAATATATTCAATGACCCAGCCTCCACCGCTCTCTGGGGCAGAGAATTCCACAGAATTACAATCCTCAGAAAAGAAATACTTCCTCATCTCAGTTTTAAATAGGCGGTCCCTTATTCTGAGACTATGCCCCCTAAGTTTAGTTTCCCGTGAGTGGAAATATCCTCTCTGCATCCATCTTGTTGAGCCCCCTCATTATCTTATATATTTCGATAAGATCACCTCTCATTCTTCTGAACCCCAATGGGTATAGGCCCAACCTACTCAACCTACATTCATAAGTCATCCCCCTCATCTTCAGAATCAACCTAATGAACCTTTTCTGAACATCCTTCCTTAAATACAGAGACCAAAACTGTACACAGTACTCTAGGTGAGGCCTCACTAATACCCTGTACAGTTGTAGCAGGACTTCTCTGCTTTTATGCTCTATCCCCCTTGCAGTAAAGGCCAACATTCCATTTGCCTTCCTGATTACTTGCTATACCTGCATACTAACTTTTTGTGTTTCATGTACAAGGACCCCCCAGGGCTCTCTGTACTGTCGCACTTTGCAATTTTTCTCCATTTAAATTATAATTTGCTTTTCTATTTTTTCTACTAAAGTGGATAACCTCACATTTTCCCACATTGTGCTCTATCTACCAAATTTTTGCCCACTCGATTAACCTGTCTATATTCCTTTGCAGATTTTTTGTGTCCTCCTCACAATTTGCTTTTCCACCCATCTTTGTATCATCAGTAAACGTGGCTACATTGCACTCGATCCCTTCATCCAAGTCATTAATATAGATTGTAAATAGTTGAGGCCCCAGCACTGATCCCTGCAACAACCCACTAGTTACTGTTTTCCAAACGGAAAATGATCCGTTTATCCCAACTCTCTGTTTTCTGTTCATTAGCCAACCCTCTATCCAAGCTAATATATTATCCCCAACCCTGTGCACTTTTATCTTGTGCAGTAACCTTTTATGTGGCACCTTATCGAATGCCTTCTGGAAATCCAAATACACCACATCCACTGGTTCCCCCTTATCCACCCTGTTCGTTACATCCTCAAAGAACTCTAATAAATTTGTCGAACATGTTTTCTCTTTCATAAAACCATGCTGACTCTGCTTGATTGAATTATACTTTTCCAAATGTCCCACTACTGCTTCCTTAATAATGGACTGCAGCATTTTCCCAAAGACAGATACTTCACCAAATGAACTGGGAATGAATTGCTCTGGGTCGTTTTGGACTTGGAAAATTGACTAAGACTGGTTCTTCCAAAGCCTCGTCCGTTTTCCTGGATTTCAAATTGGCCTGTTGTTGTCATATCATGACTTATGTGGGTTGATGTCATGACACTTGGGAGTCCATATACACTGGTCAGTTTGTAAAGCTTATCAATAATGAAATGCATTTTCTGCATTACCTCCAAGAGGAATATCCAATTGGGAATTTAATTAAAAATCACAGAACAATCTTACCTGACCTTCCTGCAAAAGTTCCAAAAGTGCAGTTGCTTGGCTGTGCACCTGCTCCACTGTGCACCTTTGAACCTGAACTACACAAGACCGTTTACACTGCTGTTTGAAATCAACAGTTCGCATGTGAAATCGCAGCTGCTGCATTCCATCATTCACACAACAATTTAATAGTTGTACTAAAATGCAAATTGCTTCACTGCAATGTTACAGTTGGTGTATAAATGCACAACTAAATATTGGGAAGACCGAAGCCATTGTCTTTGGTCCCCGCCACAAACTGCATTCCCTAGCCACCGACTCCATCCCTCTCCCTAGCATCTGTCTTTAAGGCTGAACCAGACTGTTTGCAACCTAGGTTTTATATTTGATCCTGAAATGAGCTTCTGGCCACATATCCGCAGCATAACTAAAACTGCCTATTTCCACCTCCGTAAAATTGCCCGTCTCCGCCTTCGCCTCAGTGCATCTGCTGCTGAAACCTTCATCCATGCCTTTGTTACCTCTAGACTTGACTACTCCAACACACTCCTGGCTAGGCTCTCACATTCTACCCTACGTAAACCTGAGGTCTTCCAAAACTCGGCAGCACGTGTCCGAACTCGCACCAAGTCCTGCTCATCCATCACCCCTGTGTTCGCTGACCTACATTAGCTCTCAGTTAAGCAACGCCTCGATTTCAAAATTCTCATCCTTGTTTACAAATCCCTCCATGGCCTCGCCCCTCCCTATCTCTGTAATCTCTTTCAGCCTCACAAACCCCTCCCCCACCCTCCGAGATATCTGCGCTCCTCAAATTCTGCCCTCTTGAGCATCCCTGATTATAACTGCTCAACCACTTGTGGCCGTGCCTTCAGCTGCCTAGGCCCCAAACTCTGGAACTCCCTCCCTAAACCTCTCTGCCTCCCTATCTCTCTTTCCTCCTTTATGATGCTCCTTAAAACCTATCTCTTTGAGCAAGATTTTGGTCATCTGCCATAATTTTTTCTTATGTGGCTCAGTGTCAAACTTATTTGTTTTGTTTTATATCACTGCTGTGAAGCACCTTGGGAAGATTTACTATATGAAAGGTGCTTTATAAATATAAGCTGTTGTTGTTGAAGTAAGATTTTGAATTTTTACAATAGCCCCAAAGAATTGTTAGGTATGGTAAGGCCTCACAGCAGCATTGTTTGGGCCTTTTTATATTTCGTGAAAATGGAGTAGATCTACATGTAAAATGCAGGATGGGCAGGCAAGTTGCTCCAAAGTATTTGTCATTGCTATTCTTGTATCAGTTGATGGAAGGTGCTATGAGAGCAGCATGCAGACACTCACCATCCCATTCCCCCCCCCACTTCCTGTGGGAAGTAGGTAGCTTCACACAGCACCTATCTCTGCTATCACAACTGAGACCAGGAACCATGTAATAATCATAGGAATAATCTCACGTCCTACCATTCTGTGGCACAACACATTAATTCACCATTATGTTGGCCTATCACAGAAGTGAAAATGTTCCAATCTCTCATGCAAGGTACTGATAGCTTCATATTTAGTTTTTTTCGAGGTAGTTTAATTGTCTACTCATGTCCATTTTATTTTACTTAATTGACAGCTCCTGATATTTCCCAACAAAGTGCAGAAATCATTTTCTTCCAGACATTTATAAAATTTGCTATTATATATAATCTGAAGCCATTTATAGTTAGAAAATTAATCGTAGTTAGAAAAATCCCAAATTACACTGATACCATAGTGATTTACTCACATTAACTATAGTGTATTTTATG